>NC_143055.1:44333712-44636742 GCF_052426305.1 Pelodiscus sinensis
GTGCACTGGGGGCACAGTGATGTGGGGTTATGAGGGGGGGTGCAGGAGGATTCAACGGCAGGATGGGAGAGGGCAGGAGTTGCACCGAGGGGTATGGGGCAATGCAGGCATCCAGGGGAATCATGGGGCTGAGGGAAGTGAAGCTGGAGCAGAGGGAAGATGTGAAGGGGCATATAATTTTATTTTGCAGAAGCTGCACTTTCCTTTACTTCCCACTTCTTTGCCTCTGTACCCAATTAGTTATTTGGCTTCATTCTCATCCTCTTACCTTTTCTGTGTTATTCCCCAACCCCTCCCGCTCCCAAACTCCCTCCTACCGCCACCCCATCCCTGTCCTGCCACCAAACTCCCTTCCAGACCCTACCCTTTTCACCTTGTCCTGCACTCCACCTCCCACCTAGATCCTGCACCCCCATCCCTATCCCACTTGTTGGCAGCTTGTCACTCACAGTGAACCCTCATTTTGTTCCTACTCCAGAGCCTAAGGGAGGCCACAAAATCCACTAACTCTGGAACCCCAGAAAAGTAAATCTGGCCTATGGGAACCCCTGAACCTTAGTCCTCCCTCTCCCTTCACTCACCCCATGGGGGCTAGAGTGCCACAAGAGTGAGGGGTCTCAGTTAGGGAGGCCACATCAGTGAGGGTTGGGAGTTTGGGGAGTTTTTTGCTTCTCACTTGTGTGATCCCCAAATGATTTTTCCATGGGTCAGGGACCCCCCAATCAAAAAATGTCCCCCACCCCTGCCATAAAGAAAGAAACCATTGAAATCTATTGTGTTGGATATAATATTTTACTTTATTTAAAACGAAGTTTGCTAAACTAACCTGAGAAGGATAAAACTCTTAATCTGTTTAATAATTTAAATTAAACCATTCTCCCCAGCTGCAGCAATAGCAAAATGGGTTGAGTGTAATTAATGGTGAATTTCCATTAGCAACTGTAGTCTGCGGCAAGGTTTGCATTGACCCAGGTGGTCCATGGGGTGTGCTGTGGCAAAAGCCCCTCCCTCCGGCAGAGCGGCAAGGCCCAGGGCAGGAGGGTTGGACCTCGGCGTGCCACTGTGGAAACGTTGCTGTGACCCCCCGGCCTCCCTGCTGTTCCTGAACGTGGATTGTCCAAAGCTCTCATTTTGGGCCCAGCCCCTAGCTGCTGGCAGAGCAGACCCACCCACTGGGAAGGGCCCAGCTGCCCTCTGCAAGGTAGCTCAGACGCTCCCAGAACATCCCCTACTCCCACGATGAGCCCCCCCCCCCCCCAACAGCTTTAGAGAAACCCCAGCCCGCTTGTACCAACACACCACAGAAAGGGGGGGAGAGACGAAGAGGCAGAAACACTTTCCGAACAGGCAATGCTGCGCTGCTATTGCGGGGGTGATTGCATGGGTGGTAAGCATGAGGCTTGGGAGCCGCATCGGTTTCCCTCCCCCCCATGAGAGAGAAGAGAATGGTAGAGTCTAAATTTGAATGAAACGGTCCCTGGAGCTGCGTTCTCCCCGCCCTGCTCCGGCAACAGGTGGGCCTGTGGGTGGGGCCGTGTGCAGAGGGTGGCTCTGCGCCCCGCCCGGAGGCGGGGGAGTGGCGGCGGCAGAGATTTGGGGCAGCCTCTCTCAGCCAGCTGGTGCCGGTGCGCGGGGAGCCGGGTAAGGGGAGCACGAGCCCACAGGGGAGCAGGACGGTGCCCCTGGTCCGGGCCGGCCGGCGCTCAGCCCCGAGCCCGTTTGGCGCGCGCGTGTGTGTGTGGGCGCAGCTGCTGCGCCCGCCCCCCTGCCCGGGGATGGAAGCACCCGCCGCTGCTAAGGGAGCGCTGTGCTCGGACCGTGCTGCCAGCACCGCCCGGGGCCCCGCTCGTGCGGCTCCTTGACTGTGGTGTCAGCGGCGTGGCTGCCGCGCCCGAGCCCCCTAAGGCTTGTTGCCTTGAGGGGCCGGGTAGCGTCTCCGGGTCAGCCCGCCCCGGGCTGCGTTTCTCTCGCCCCGAGTCCCTGCTGGGCGAAGCAGATGCCTTCGTGGAGCCGAACGTTACCCAGGCGATGCCGTTGCCCCGGGTCCTGCTTGCCAGTTGTCCTGGCATCTTCCAGGCCAGCCTGGGGCCGCGAACCGGCGACATCCTGCCGGGGCGGGGCTGTGTAAGCAGTATCGTCAGGGTAGCGCTGGGAGCTCAGCCTAGTCTCTGTCGTCTTACATGCTTCACTCGTGGCTCCTCCCCCCCAGTCGCCCCTGGGCTTGTCATCATGGAGGGAGAGTGTCCAACGAAATCTTTAACCGTATTGCCTAGCAATTTTGAGGGTGCTAACTGGCTACAGCTGCTGACACTTTTACTGCGCTGTTGAATGGACCTGCTTTGATCAGGATCAGACAGCGATGTGGTGGTAGCACAGTGGAACAGGCTAAGCTAATGTCTGCTAGTACTCGTGGGTATTTGGCTATGCTAAAGTGATGGGAGGCCTCCCTCAAATCTTCACTGCTGATACAGCCCAACAGAGGTGCATCCTAGAGAAGTATTTTGTATGTTACATAAATGTTAACTAATGCTTGTATTGCACTTTAGATTATTAAATAACCTATATCACTGGTAATAAAGTGAATACTGTGAGTACACTTAAATTCATTGTGGTTCTAGAGTTTGCTAGTTTCAACAATACTGCCTATAATTAAGCAGCTTCAGAGGGTAGCAGAGTTAGTGTTTAAAGTGCAACCAGACTATTTTTTGTTTAAGTTTATCTTGTACAGACTAACAACATGAAGATGGTAGTGTGAGCTTGTGTGGGCATAGCCCACTTCTTCAGATGACCAGAGTATTGATTGTCCAGCTTGGCTTTCCGCTGGAAAATTTAATATCCACTGCCTCTTCGTGTCTCCTCCCTCTCTATTTATTTTAGTTCTGAACATCCAACACTCTGGTCATCTGAAGAAGTGGCTTGTGCCCATGAAAGCTCATGATTCCATCTTCATATTTTGTTAGTCTTTAAAGTGCTACCAGACTGTTGTGTGTTAAGTTTAAGCAGAACCACTTAAGAGACTGTTGAGACCTCTAGAGTAAGTCTTGCTGTCTTTAAGTAAAAAGAACAGTGCTGGAACCTGGAGTCTCTAAAACTGGAATGAATTTCTTAAATATGTCTAAACTTTGAGATGTGACTATCATGGGCTTCAACTCATTGTATTCTCCTCCTTTTTTGTACTAATCTTTTTTCTTGTCCACAAGTAAGTAAAACCAGTAAACTAGAAATTATATGATCAGAAACTTTCTCTTGTATTCACAGCTTAAAAATCAGTACACAACTGTTGGATTCTTGCACCCCAAGTATGCTGGCTTCTGCCTGCTAACTCCCCTGTACTCCTGCCTCTGATACAGAGGCAGCAGCACAGGGTGGCAGGCTGGAGCTGCCTGCCTGCCCTCACCCCCATGTGTAACTGCTGAAAATGTCAGTGGTTACATGATTACATAATTAAACTAATTTTAAAATCCCTAAGAAGAACAGCTCTTCAGAGTCAAAATTTGTATGAAATATTTTTAGTGAATTAGAACTGTTTTCTATTCATTTTAATGTAGTAACTTTGATCTGTCTGTTTTCACTTGCAATCACTTGATTCCTACTGTTTGTATTTAGTAAACAAGTGTTTTCATTATCAGGCCCAATGTAAATAATTGGTGCGGGGGGGGGGGGGGGGGAGAGGACCTGTTGTGTGTAGCAGCCTTTCATTGCTAAAAGGGGCTTACCTGATGAGCTTTCACTGTGTAAAACTTGTACACCGAGAAAGAAGGATTTATTTGTGGGCTTTTGGTCCCATTTGAGGGTTGGTTTTCTGGGTACTCTGCTCTAGAACTGCATTGTCCTAGACCTGAAGTGGTTCAGTGTCTGCATTGCTCTGCAGGGGGCAGGCAGTAACCCCTACTCTGTGCCTTGTCTGGGGGAGACCAGAGGATCTAACCCAGCAGGACAGCATGGTGGGGAGCCTTGAGAAGCAAGAAATAAGGATATCAACATGTAATTGACTGTGATTAACTGATAAACCTGGGTTTCAGTTACCCTGTTGACTACATACTGATACAGAGGCAGTGGGAGCTGGTGTGCATGTACTGGATCCTGTGGAGCCACTTTCCTCCCTCCTCTGTACTTCAGCTGCCTCAGACGTGCAGTGTTGGGTTGCGGGGGGAGGGTGGAGAGAAGGGGACAGGTGGGACACAGTATAAGCAAGAATGTTAAATTTGATGGAAATTCCATTGACTACTTGATTAGTCGATAAGGAGGGTGCTCACGATTCCACTGCACCTCTTCCTTTGAATTGTACAAGAGCAGCCTGCAGCTTTCGTATATTTCAAAGAGAGACCCACAGCTGCCTCTCTCCCTCTGAAATGTACAGGAGCCACTTGCAGCTCTTGTATATTTCAAAGGGGGAGAGACAGCAGGAACCTGTGCCAATGGGGATCAAAACAGTTCTCAGTGGCATGGGTTCCTCTTTGTGCCTCTTCTCTTGAAATGTGTAAGAGCTGCAGGCAGCTCCCATACATTCCAAAGGGAGAGAAGCAGCAGTGGGACTGGCGCGAGGGACTGTTTCAATCCCTGCTCGCACCCTTTTCTTATGCCTCTGTGGAGATGGTGCTGGTGCCTCTTTCTGATAGAGGCAGCAAGGAGAGGGGGAAGCGAATAGTTGAGTAGGAACTTAACTACCTAATAAGCATTTGCTTTTAGAGTAGTGGACTAGTTGCTTACATCTCTAATCCCCACGCATATCTGCTCATGTGGAGCTGCCTGCTGCTCATGCGGAGCTGCCTGCCAGTCCTGCACCGCTTCCCACAGAGGCAAATTAATCAATATCTAACATCACTACAATGGGGGGTTGTCAGAGGCATGATCAACATACTGGGGAAAAATCTCAAAGGGATCTCTGTCTGCACCCCACTACAACTTTTTCACTTGAGTTATTAAAACATAGCTTTATGAATAATATATTGGTGCTAAACATAGTTACACAAGCCAGCCAGTACACACCAGCTACTCAGACATAAAGGGCGCAGTGGGTCCAACACATCATTGGAGTTCTTTTTGCTACATATGACAGTGGTACAGGATCCATGCTTCCTGTGTGTGCTGTGCAGTCTCTTAGCATTTTTGTATTTATGCTTACTGGCACACACAAAAGAAATAAATGATGGGATATCTTTGGTACTAGAACTCTAGTTGCTATGTCAAAACAAAGTCTGATTTAAAACAACAGTTTTGCTATCCTGATCAATAATGGGTACCTTAGAGTCCTCTCTTGCTTTAGTGAGGGATACATTCCTGACACATGCTTGATCTGTTCTTGCTTTTTCCAAGAGGATGCAGAAAGAGAGAGAGAGAGTGGCCTGCCTTCTATTTTTTTTCTTCAGAAGAGCTTGATGAGAGCCGCCTTAGAGCGTCTATGGTAGTGGTGTAGAGGAAGGTGGGGAATTCCCACTAAGCCTGAAAAGTTCTTCGGCTAATGTTTCTGTGGACTTTAAGAGATTAGGCTCACGTATCATTGAAGAGATTGAATCCTTCAGATACTGAGACGCTGGAAGAGGTCTGGCTGTTCACACACAGTTCTCAGAAAGGGGGAGGAAGGAACATGTTTCCCATAGTGAGTGCAGACATAAGAGACCCTGATGAGCTGTATGCAACCTGCAAGCTGCCCATCACTGATTTAGTCACAACCAGAGAGGGTATGCCACTGGTGGCCTTCCAAGCAGGTTACCACCTTGTGTCCACGGGTATAGCTTCTTGCAGCTCCCATTGGCTGTGGTTTGCCATTCCCAGTCAGGGAGAGCTGCAGGAAGTGGCAGCTAACTGCACTGCTTGCTGCAGCTACCATTGGCTGTGAGCAGTGCTGTACCCTCCCACACTGTTGCCTATAATAGAGGCAGCAGTGGAGGACTGGTGGGCTGCATGTGACCATGCGTGTTAACTGATGTGTCTAGGCTCATCTGTTAACTGTGTAAATAGTTATTTTCACATCACTACTGGGAATAAATAACAGTGCAAATGTTTCTGGGAGAGGCATTTTTGGTATCTGTGGTTTTCTATGTATTGTTGATTTCATGATGACCACACAACTGGATGGACTTTGCCCTTGGTACCATTCACTAATACGATCATAAACTGATGAGCTCTCCTGCTCAGGTTATGAGACAATTTAAGAGAACCGTACAGCATGCTAGATGGGGTTGACCCCACCCCTTCTGGTGCACATTTTGAATGATCAAGTACTTTTGTCAAAATATAACTATCCAGAGGACAGCGTGTCACAATTCATAGAGAAGAAATCACAAAATGAAAGGGAAGAATTAAGGTCCCTAGCTTCTGAAGGATTGTTAGTGTTTCAAATGTCATTCAGGCTGCTCTAGACACCTTTGCTATGGCAAATATGCAGTGGCCACGTACATTGTGATTTGAGCTTCATGGCACCCATTTACAAGAATACTAAAGGGCATCCAAATTGTACTTGAGAACCTCCTGTTTGAAGATTCTGATGTAGTTAATATTGGAACTGATGGAGTGCCACTCATTACATGTATGCAAACCAGTCACATGGAGGAGGTAAGACCAGATCCACAAAACTCTGCCAGATAGAGCCACTTTGCCTCTTGTTCCAATTATGTCTTAGGTGGTGGTAACTGAAAATGAAGCAGAGGTGCAAAAGCATCAGACATTCTGATTCTCTTCTTCTGCACATTTCACTTACCTTATGACACTAAGCTAGATGCCATTGTTGAGAGCCAATCAGAACTGTTACTGGATTTGGACACGTTTCCACTGCCCTTTTGGAAAGCACCTCTGATGTTCAGGAGGACTGAAATCAGCTGACTTCTGAGCAGCAGGTCCTGGAAATCACAAACCAAAGGATATTTGGTGCGTTTCCTACCTACACTGTTTCCCATCTCTCTTTAGGAGCTTTTGTTGAAATTATAGATAAAGTAACATCTGCAACCCAGAGCAGGGGAGGTCATCTAGTCCAGCCTGAAGCAGTACCAAAGCCAACAAAATCATTCCAGCCAGGGCTTTGCAAACTGGGACTTGAAAACCTCTGGGGATAGAGATTCCACCACCTCCCTAAGTAACCCATTGCAGTATTTCACCACCCTCCTTGTGAAATATTAGGAAAACTATCCAATCTAGACATCCCCCGCTGTAGTTTGAGACCTTTGCTCCTTGTTCTGCCATCCATCACTACTGAAAACAGCCTCTCTCCTTCTTTGGAACCTTCCTTCAGAAAGTTGAAGGCTGCTATCAGATCCCTCCTCACTCTTTTCTTCTGCAGACTAAATAAGCCCCAAATCCCTCAGCCTTTCTTGTAGGTCATGTTCTTCAGCCCCCTAATCATTTTGATAGCCCTCCGCTGGACCCTTTCCAATGTGTTCACATCCTCTTTATAGTGGGGGACCCAGAACTGAATGCAATACTCCAGATATGGCCTCACCGGAGCTGAATAAAGGGGAATAATCACTTCTCTAGATCTGCTGGCAATGCTCCTCCTAATGCACCCTAATATGCCATTAGTCTTCTTGGCTACAAGGGCACACTGTTGACTCACATCCATCTTCTCATCCACTGTAATCCCCAGGACCTTTTCTGCTGAACTGCTGCTTAGCCAGTCAGTCCCCAGCATGTAACAATGTTTGGGATTCTTCCCTCCCAAGCGCAGGACTCTGCACTTGACCTTGTTGAACCTCCTCAGATTTCTTTTCGTCCAGTCCTCCAATTTGTCTAGGTCACTGTGAACACTATCCCTATCCTCCAACGTATCTACCTCTCCCCCTAGCTTAGTGTCATCCGCGAACTTGCTGAGGATGCAAACCATCCCCTCATCCAGGTTATTAATAAAGATGTTGAACAAAACCAGCCCTAGAATCAATCCTTGGGGCACTCTGCTTGAAACTAACTGCCAACCAGACATCGAGCCATTGATCAGATCTGTTAGATCAGACAATCTAACCAGTTTTCTATCCACAATGTAGTCCATTTATCCAATCCATACTTCGTTATTTTGCTGGTAAGAATATTGTGGGAGACCGTATCAAAAGCTTTGCTAAAGTTAAGGTATATCAAATCCATGGACTGCTCCGTGTCCTCAGGGTCAGTTACCTCATCATAGAAGCTATGACTTTCCCTTTTTGAATCCATATTGAGTATTCCTGATCACTTTCCCTTCTTCCAAGTGCTTAAAAGTGGATTCCTTGAGGGATCCCCTCCATGATTTTTCCGGGGACTGAGGTAAGGCGGACTGGTCTGTAGTTCTCTGGATTTCTCTTTTTTAAAGATGAGCACTACATTTGCCTTTTTCCAGTTGTCCAGAACCTCCCCCGATCTCCATGAGTTTTCAAAGATAATAGCCAAAGGCTCTGCAATAACATTCGTCAACTCCCTCAGTACTCTCGGATGCATTAAATCTGGACTCATCGATTTGTGTATGTCTAGCTTTTCTAAATAGTTCTTAACCTGTTCTTTTTCCACCAAGGGCTGCTCACCTCCTTCCCATACTGTGTTGCCTAGCGCAGTAGTCTGGGAGCTGATCTTGTCTGTGAAAACATAGGCAAAAAAAGCATTGAGTACTTCAGCTTTTCCCACATGATCTCATCTAGTAAGGGCTCCATACCCTCTCTGATCTCCCTCTTATTGCTAACATGCTTGTAGAAACCTTTCTTGTAACCCTTCTCATCTCTTGCTAGCTGCAATTCCAATTATGCTTTCGCTTTCCCGATTACTCTTCTTCATTCTCGAGCAATATATTTATAATCTTCTCTAGTCATCAGTTCAGGTTTCCACTTCTTATAAGCTTCTTTTTTGTGTTTAAGCTTGCCAAGAATTTCCCTGTTAAGGCAATCTGGTCGCCTACCATGTTTGCTTTTCTTACTATGCATCAGGATGGTTTGTTCCTGTGTCTTCAATAAGGCTTTTTTAAAATACTGTCAGCTCTCCTGGACTTCTTTCCCCTTCATGTAAGCATCCCAGGGGATCCTGCCCATCAGTTCTCTGCATCTCTAGTCACAATGCATTTTACAAGGTTTTAAAATTTAAGTCATGAGTGAAGGGTTTGGGCCTAGATGCCTTGTCAGATGGTGTCCTTATTTTATGCAGACTGGGACTTGGGTGCCGACTTGCTGATCCTGTTAATATCAAGGGCTCCCAATCAAGATTCAGTCTTTATGATCATGACTGTGACAGCCTGACCTGGGCATTTCTGATTCTGAGGCATAGTGAACCTCTCAGCTTTACTTCCAACATGTTTTACCAGATGTGACTTCACAGAATGAAGATCAGATCTGAAACCTGGATCAAGCATCATTACTTCTGATAACATGGATGCAGGCTGGTTAACCATCACTGGAAGAAGCTGTTTAGCTGATATCAAGAACATCTTGGTACATAATCTAATCAAAGTTTTTCTGGTAACTTATGCAGCAAAATAGAAGAGATTTTCTATTTGGGCACAATGCCACTTGTCTTCCTGGAAAACCCCATGTTTCTGCTGTTTGGGACTAAACCCTAAAACATTCAGGACTATACTTAGCTCCCAAGAGTACACCTATCAGCAATATCTGCATAATTCTCCAACTGAATGTGTAGTTCTACCATATTTTTCTACTGTATAGTTGCTAGATTCCTCAAAGATATAATTTATTTTCCCCCTAACCTGAAGTCCCCCTTCTTCCTGTGTAGTAGTCAATTGCAGAAGAACTTTGTATGTGATAGTTTAGAGGTGGTGAGGCCTGCATTCTTTCATCCTTTTCCCTATATCTGATGAGCCAGAAGTAAGTCTTTGGGAACATATGCCACTTAAGATAAGCATTGTTGCCAGTATAGCAGGAACAAGTATAAGATAATGGTAAAGGGCAAGAATGCATACACAATTCTGTTTACCCTAAAGTACTGATCACGTAAACAGGGCCAAAGGACAAGAAGATCCAGATCAGAACCAGATCAATAACTAACAGCTAAGCTCTACATCAGCACTAATGAGTAAGCCCTGGAAATTTCCAAACTGCCAAACAGGGCAGGAAAACTGTATTTAAGGCTGCCTCAGAGCCTAGCAAACCGGACCTCACCGATGGGCTTTGGGTACTGGTGCCTCGGAAGCTGAGACAACCTCACACTTCATCCGCAGCCTACCCTGGGTCCCAGGCTTGCAGGAAGGGATGTAATATATGCTTCTTCTTTATGTTGTTCTTCCATTTATGGGGCACAGCTGTTAGCTGTCAAGAAATAAACTGTTTGTGTTTGACAGATACCTGTGTAGCGTCCTTTGTACTTTGGGAACCCAGTGTCAGACCTTAGACTTACTCTGGCCGGCTACATCCTGGTATCTTAACATAAGGTTAGCTGGCTTACTGAGACTCTCTTTTGAGCATTTCAACCTGCTCTTTTACCACTTGTCTCTAAAAACTGCCCTTTTTAATAGCTATAACATCAGCTCAGAGGGTAGGAGAAATTCCATCCCTTATTGACCTGATATGGAGTTCCATAAAGAGATGGTGATTCATCCGCCTAATGCCAAGTTCCTAACTATGACATTTTTCAGATTTTAACTTGTGAAAACTTGAATCAATTGATTTTTTTAGTCCCACTTAACTTCTGACACAACTAAGTTTCACACACCTGAGGCTAAGTTTACACTGCCATTTTACTGCGCTGCAACTTTCAGGCTCAGGGGTAAGAAAAAACATCCCCCCTCCAAGTGCAGCAAGTTGCAGCACTGTAAAGCACCAGTGTAAACTGGGCTATATCACTGGGAGTCATGCTCTCAGCGCTGTTAGCTACTCCTCTTGTGGAGGTGGTTTACATAAAGCACTAGCTGCGCTTTAATTTTATAAGCAAATAAGAGCATGGTCTTTATATTACAGGAGGAAAAAAAGTTCAGAAACATCTAAGCATAGAGAATGATAGACGAGACAGTGTCTTCAGATGTTACCAAAATGAGTATCCAGATGTGTAATACTGTGTTATGAATAGGCCAAGTCAGATCTACCTAGTCATATTAGAACTCATTCCACTAAACCTAGGCAGCCTCTTTGCCTGTTCAGAGACTGACATCCACACCTTTTTAAAATGCTATTCTTTAATAGATGCTTACAGATTGGGTGCTTACTTTGATAGGGTGTCCCACAATCATGGTTTAATTTGGACTCTTAGGGTGTGTCTAGACTACACCTCCTTGTTGACAGAGAGATGTGGATTAGGCACATCGAAATTGCTAATGAAGCAGGGATTTAAATATCCCGTGCCTCATTAGCATAAACATGGCAACCACTTTTTCAAAATGGAGTTTTCAAAAAAACAGCGGTCTAGATGCGGATCTGTTGAAAATAAAGCCTTTTTCGACAGATCCTGTAAACCTCATTTTTTGAGGAATACAGGATCTGTTGAAAAAGGCTTTATTTTCGACAGATCTATGTCTAGACTGTTTTTTCGAAAATACTCCGTTTTGAAAAAAGGTGGCCATGTTTATGCTGAAGTAGGGGATATTTAAATCCCTGCTTTATTAGGAATTTTGATGTCCTTGATTTGCATCCCTCTGTCGAAAGAGGGATGCAGTCTAGTTGTAGCCTTAGACTTCACATTGAAGCTGCTTGTTAGTAGACAGCATATGTTGGCATACTTTAAGTTGCTCAGGAATGTGAATCCTCCCCCCTCCCCAAAGTGATGTAATTTACACTGGGTATTTTGTGCTTTTTCCATTGATGTAGCTTCTGCTGTTCATGGAAGTGGTGTGGTTTTGTTTTATTTTTTTGCATCCATGAGAACTGTTTCCCATTGGCATATGTCTTCATGAAATGCACTATAGTTGTTCAGGTTTGTTGCTGCAGTGCTGTAAGTGTAGACAATAGCATTCATAGAATCATAGAGCTGGAAGAGACCTCAGGAGGTCATCAAGTCCAGCCCCCTGCCCAAGGCAGAACCAATTCCAACTAAGTCAACCCTGTCAGGGTTTTGTCAAGCCGAGACTTAAACACCTCTAGGGATGGAGATTACCATTGCAGTACTTTACCACCCTCCTACTGAAGTATTTTTTCCTAACATCCAACATAGACCTCTCCCACTGTAACTTGAGACCATTGCTCCTTGTTCTGCCATCCATCACTACTGAGAACAGCCTTTCTCCATCCTCTTTGGAACCTTCCTTCAGGAAGTTGAAGGCTGCTATCAAATCCCCCCTCACTCTTCTCTTCTGCAGACTAAACAAACCCAAATCCCTCAGTGTCTCCTCACAGGTCATATGCTCCAGCTCCCTAATCATTTTGGTCGCCCTCCATTGGACCCTCTCCAATGCATCCACATAATTTCTAGAACGGGGTGTCCAGAACTGTACACAGTATTCCAGATGTGGTTTCACCAGAGCCAAATAAAGGGGAATAATCACTTCTCTGGATCTGCTGGTAATGCTCCTCCTAATGCACCCTAATATGCCATTAGCCTTCTTGGCAACAAGGGCATACTGTTGACTCATATCCAGCTTCTCATCCACTGTAATCCCCAGGTCCTTTTCATCAGAACTGCTACTTAGCCAGTCAGTCCCCAGCCTGTAACAATTGGGATTCTTCCATCTGAAGTGCAGGACTCTACACTTGTCCTTGTTGAACCTCATCTGATTTCTTTTGGACTCTAATCTGTCCAGGTCAGTCTGGACCCTATCCCTGCCCTTCAGCATATCTACCTCTCTCCGTAGCTTACTTGCTGAGGGTGCAATTCATCCCCTCAGCCAGTCAATAAAAATATTGAACAAAATAGGTCCAAGAACAGATCCTTGGGGGCACTCCGCTAGAAACCAACTGCCAACCTGACATCGAGCCATTGATCACTACCTATTGGGCCTGACAGTCTAGCCAGCTTTCTATCCATCTTACAGTCCATTTATCTTTTCCATACTCCCTTAACTTGCTGGCAAGAATATTGTGGGAGACCGTATCAAAAGCTTTGCTAAAGTCAAGGTATATCACATCCACTGACTTTCCCATATCCACAGAGCTAGTTACCTCATCATATAAGATAATCATATTGGCCAGGCACGATTTGCCCTTTGTGAATCCATGTTGACTATTCCTGATCACTTTCCCTTCTTCCAAGTGCTTCAAAATGGATTCCTTGAGGATCCCCTCCATGATTTTTCTGGGGACTGAGGTAAGGCTGACTGGTCTGTAGTTCCCTGGATTGTCCTTCCCTTTTTTAAAGATGGGCATTTCATTTGCCTTTTTCCAGTCAGCTGGGATCTGTCCCAGTCTCCACGAGTTTTCACAGATAATGGCTAAAGGCTCCTCAATGACATTTGCCAACTTCCTCAGTATCCTCAGATGCATTAAATCTGGGTCCATGGATTTGTGTATATTTAGCTTTTCTAAATAATTCCTAACAGTATGGGAAGCTGTCCACCTCCTTCCCATACTGCGTTGCCTAGTGCGTTTGTCTGGGAGCTGACCTTGTCCGTGAGGACTGAGGCAAAGAAAGCATTGAGTACTTCAGCTTTTCCCACATCATCTGTCACTAGATTACCTCCCTCATCCAGTAAGGGCCCCACTCTCTCTTTGATCACCCTCTTATTGCTAACATGCCTGTAGAAACCTTTCTTGTTACCCTTCACATCCCTTGCCAGCTGCAATTTCTATTGCACTTTCGCCTTCCTGATAACTCCCCTGCTTTCTCAAGCAATATATTTATGCTCTTCCCTAGTCATCTGTCCAAGTTTCCACTTCTTGTAAGCTTCCTGTTTGTGTTTAAGCTCACCATGGATGTTCCTGATAAGCCAATCTGGTCGCCTACCATATTTGCTTTTCTTGCTGCGCATCGGGATGGTTTCTTCCTGTACCTTTAATAAGGCTTCTTTAAAATACTGCCAGCTCTCCTGGACTCCTTTCCCCTTCATGTAAGCATCCCAGAGAATCCTGCCCATCAGTTCTCTGAGGGAGTCAAAGTCTGCTCTTCTGAAGTCCAGCGTGTGTATTTTGCTACTCTCCTCCTTTGTTCCTTTGGTCAGGATCCTGAAATCTACCATCTCATGATCACTGCTTCCCAGGTTGTCACCCACCTCTACTTCCCCTACTAGTTAGTTCCTCCCTGTTTGTGAACAGCAGGTCAAGCTGCTCATGGCTCCTGGTCAGTTCCTTTAGCACTTGTACCAAGAAGTTATCCCCAACATTCTCCAAAAACTTCCTGGATTGTCTGTGTACTGCTTTATTGATCTCCCAACAGATGTCACGGTGATTAAAGTCGCTCATGAGAACCAGGGCCTGTGATCTGGAAGCTTCTCTCAGTTGTCCAAAGAAAGTATCATCTACCTCATCCACGTGATCCAGCAGTCTGTAGCAGACATCAACCACAATATCACTCCTGTTGCTTCCAATTCTAAATTTAACCCATAGACTTTCAATAGTCTTTTCTCCCTCTAAGTACTGGAGCTCTGAGCAATCATACTGCTCTCTTACATACAATGCAACTCCTCCTCTTTTCTCCCCCACTTGTTCTTCCTGAACAGTTTATACCCTGCCATGACAGTGGTCCAGTCATGCAAGTCATCCCACCAAGTCTTCGTTATTCCTTCGTCACTAAGGGTGCATCTACACAGCACCCTTAACTCTGAAGAAGCTATGCAAATTGAGCTACATCAGTTGCGTAGCTTATTTTGAAAGTGGGTGCGTCTACACAGCACTTATTTCAAATAGAGCACTCTTCCTCTGACTTCCCTTACTTCTCGTACAATGGGGGTTACAGGAGTTGGAGGAAGAAGTCCTCCATCTTGACTGTATTTTGACATTATTTTGAAATAACTGCCTGATTTGTAGATGCGGACTAAGTTATTTCGAAATAACTAGTGTTATTTCAAAATAATGTTGCTGTGTAGACGTACACTAAGACACGGAAACACTATTTCGGGATACTGAATGTATCCCGAAATAGTGCTGCTGTCTAGACATACTCCGGAAATGGAATCCATGATGATGATCATTCATATGACAGTCACTTACAGTAATTTGCACTATAGGAGGGCTTCTGCCCACCTAGTTTCATAACTGATTCTTTGAAATATGTTGTCCATATGGATTCTGTGACCTGCTCTCCTTCCTTGCTTCTATAGAGTCCTAATCCTGTGAAATTCTGTACCAGTGAAGGAACTGAGAAATGGTTGGGGCTGCTCTACTGTTCACATCCTGGGGGACCGGTGTGCAAGCACTTTAGGGTATGTCTAAACAACAATATAAGCCTGGCGTTAGTGGGTATCAAGGTGGTTCACCTATGTCAGGGAGCTGCGGGCATGCAGATTTTAACACTTGAACTCGAGCCTAGTACTCTGTTTTCCACACTGCACTACAGAGACCCATTTCAAAGTAACGCTGTCCCAGAATTCTTAGTCTTCTTCCATGCTCCTGTCTTTTGCTGACACTCAAGCCTTATGTATGTGGTGCACTGCGGGAACACTCTACTGCCCATCTAATTTCATAACTGTGAAGCTAGTACCGATTGGGCTTTGGTGCTCCCAAGGAGCTCATGTAAACAAACTTCATAATTAGATCAGTTCGTGGCTGTCTCAATAGAATGACTGCAGTTTGAGAAGGCTTTATATTGAACTACCATCTAATTTGAGAATTGGGCTCTCCACCTTTAGGCTGAGTCACATTGGAAGAAAAATGTCTGTGCAGCTGTTCTGAGATAATTAGGACATCTTCTGGGCTGTCAAACTATTAAAATGAAACTTTGCAATTCTTAATTTTTACATTGGGATGTTCAATGTTTGGGGTGTGTTTGTGTGTGTTTTATTTGTCTGTTTTGAAGTTTGATATAAAGTGGGGGAATGTAGCGAATGTTACACCTTGGTTCGGTGATGTGATGGGAGTCTCAAGGGTTTAAAGCTGACTACCCAGTGAAAACTACTGGATGATGGTGAAACAAATTATTTTTATTAAGTGGAATGATTTTTTTTTAAAATCAAAACTAACAATTAGCAAATGGGTTTTTTTTAAACTAGCAATTGCTTAATACTTTTACAGCATAGAAAACCCTAAACTTAGCTGTACTTAACTAATTACAAACTTCTTTGATTACAATTCAACTATACCAAATCACTGTCTTTAATTTGCTTAACAAAAATACAAAACAAAGACAATATAATGATGATAAAAGCACCGTCCAAAGCCAGCCCCTCTATGGTTATTTTAGGGCAGCTGGTGGAGTTAGTCATAAATCTACTTTTACAACTTAACAACTCCGGGGCTTCTATTTCTAACACTTATACTTAACCTAAATACAACACTACTATACAACACAAAATTATACAATTTACACAGTGTGGTTAACAGAACTTAGATACGCTTTACAGAATTACACAGTGAAATTAACACAATCTAACTATTAATTAAACCAATAACTAATACATTTAAGCAATACTTACAAATCCAGAAACAATAACAACAGAAAGACACACTAGAACTTGGAGCATGCTCAGGACTCATGCACCCCTATATTTGATTCGAAGGGTGGGGAGGCAGCCTCAGGGTGATCAATCCTTTAGCCGGGCAAAAAAAGACACGTGCCCTCAATACACGGTACCTCCGTCGAACAAAGGGGTAGAGGGTCTTTTATACAAAAATTCGGTGTCTGATGCCATGCTAGGGTCTGCATTTGGCAGGGCCTGATAGGCTAGTGATGAGGTAGTATGACAATACTGCCCTATAGGAATTTTCGTGATGTATGCGTGATCCCCTCGTGGATAGGACCAGATGGGGCATAGTTAGTGTGAGACAACTGTGTTTTATTATCCTATGTTTACTTTTTCCCCTTGCCCCTAAGACCGGTCAAGCTACGGTCAAATGAGGCTTATCTGTAAATTCAGCTAGGCGTTATCTAGTTATGCTTACCTCCCTATTTTCTTCGTGCCTTTGAGTTCCAGGATGCCTATAAGGTCAAATTCCATTCACAAAAACTGCATTGTGCTGCCCATGCTCCTCTGAGTATCTGGGTTTTGTGTGAGGGGCCTTGTGTGGCAGGATGGGCTATACGCGAAGGCCGTGGACAGAAAAAGCCTGCTTTACAACAGCGAAAACATGTTCATACTCTAGCCTGGCTGCTGAGCAGTGAAATGAATCTCCAGGGCATTGTGTTCAGGGATAAGGGATCCCTGGGAGGCTGTGGGGAAGCATTAGGGCTGGCTTCCATTCACTGCCCTCACAGTGCACACTGCCTGGCTGCCTCTATACGTGCAGCACCAGGAAGGGGTGGGGAGGCAGGACAATGGGACACAATGTGGAGCAAGACCAAGTGATTGCCCTGTAGCAAGGGAAAGTGGCAGAGCTCCTGGCTCAGCATAGCTGGGCAATGAATGACTGCTGGCTGACTGGATGTTGGGGGTTGCCTCCCACCTCTCACTTTGCTCTCTGCTTCAAGCAAATTCAGTATTGCTGTGAAGAGGAGCTGAAGCCACTGCCTCAGAAGGCATCATGTCTGTGGAGAGGTTTTGGGACTAGCTCCCACTTGCCACCCAGACAGAGCATGCTACCTGGGCAACCCTGCACATGTAATCCTAGGAAGGGGCAGAGGAACCAATGAGCAGAGCAGGGACAGAGGAGTACTCCTGCAAAGAAGGGGGACAGCTGTGGTGTGGGAGGCCATTGTCCTCAAGATAGGAGGAGCAGCAGAGCTCCTAGCTCAGCCTATCTGCAGGACAGCTCCACTTTCAACCCTCACCCACTCTAGGGTTGCATGTTCAGAGGCACCTAAGCAGCATGAACTAAAATCTGGCTATGCTCTTGTGACCAGGAAGACGACATTTTTGCAAGAAGCTGCTGCTGATCAGTCTCAATTGAGAACCATTCAGGCTCTCTGTTGTACACTAGCCTGCAAGCACCTTGTGAGCTGCTCCTACTTGCAAAGGGAGGTGTGGCTGCAAGCAGCCATAGACTGCACCACAGATTGTTAGCATAAGAAGGATTAAGGAAATTGTCCTTGGGAAACCTGAAATATATCTGGAGAACTTCTGGAATGTGAGTAAACTTAGAGTTGTGCTCACACAGGAAAGCAATAGGGTTCTGACTCTAGGTCTGAGCTTAATAAGGGCTCAGACTCTGCAGGGTTCTGGGATCCTGAGCTCGAACCCTAGGTTACCATACTTGGTATGTAGATGCAAGCGGGATGAGGCTTGAGCCTGTGTTAGAGCTGGGGCTTTCATTGCTTTAAAGACATGCAGATGTGGTTGCTAGCTAAAAATGATCTTACGTGTGCATGAACTACAGCAGTACAATATCAGTTTTAGCTAGCAGTATCCACAGGGGCCACACCATATCTGTGAATATCCTTGCAGACACCCTTATTCCTGTATGTAAAGGGTGGAGTAGGCCAAGCTTTCTCTGTTCCTTCATTAGTACAAAATATCACAGGATTAGGGCACTTTAGAAGCAGATCTTGGAATCCATATGCACAACATATTTAAAAGAATCATAGTTATTATAATTATTTATAATTTATAAAGTATTTATATATAAAGTAATTTCTGTTTTTTAAAGTGAAATAACATTTTGACTTTTGTGTGTCAAAGTTAAGCATATGTATTCATGTTTACCAAATTGGAGCTTAGATCAGAAAATTGAAGTATTTCTTTATTTTTATGGTGTTTAATGAAACTGATTCTTAACTTAATTTTAACACAAACTTTTCTTATTTCTTTCAGACACAGTGGAATTCTGACTTGTCTAATTTTATTGTGCTGACATAGTAACAAGAGAAGAATGCCAAGTTCCAAAAGTAATTTGGTGTTGTCAAGTGACATTTCAAATGTCAGGGAAATGGCAATTTCAAATGAGAGAGAGACCACTGAAAAGAGTATAACAAGTCTGATTGAGAACAATGGCTATCAAGACTCTGTATACATAAATGCAGCTAAAATTTTTCAAGGCATTCGTAATGAAAAGCCTGAGGATAAAATATTGGTAAGGTATGGTAATGAACTAGAGCCATCCCTACCAGATTTTAAAGATGAATGTTCCCAGCGCTCGTCCTATGAACTGGCATTTAGTGCTCTGAAATGTAAGTAGAAGCTCTTTCCCCTGTCACTAGTAGAAGTGATGTAGTGCAGAAAATATACAACAGTTATATGAAGTATTTGTTATGTGTGTTCAGGGACAACACATGGAGGGGCATGAGGGATCACAGGTGTCCAAATGCCAGTGGGGACACTAGGAGGAGGGCCTTGAACCTGCAATAGGTCTCCACCCTCACCCTTGTCAACTCACAGGCCAAACAGGATTATGGATTCGCTTCACAACAGAGTCAATTAGGGATAGTTGCTTTTATTAATCTCACTACATCACTATTATTACAGGCTTAATATTGCTAGATGATTACACAGCTACTGCAATCAGCATAGGCAGAGCAATGCATAAGAGAGCAACAGGCACTTAGAAATGCTTATGTCCCTTCAGGTTTCAGGGTGTTCCGTTCCTGTCACCTTGCACCAGGCCGCAGTGGATGTTGCTTCTGCTGGGGGAATCCAGGGCACTCTCCGAGGTCTACCCTGGTGAGATTCACCGGCAGGATCCCAGGCTATGATAAGCTGTGTACAGCAGAGGTGGAAACTTCCATCGGAGCCTTCTGAGCTGTAGGCCCCACATAAGAGTCTTCTGTGACAACCCTTAACGGCAGTGATGGGGAGAAGCGAAGCAAGGTGGCCCCAGCTGCTTTGCATGCCAAGAAAGCAGCTACAGGAGAGGGGGCAGGATAACTCCCCCATGCCCTGGTTGGACCATAGCAAACTGGGGTTGCCTTGCTCTGCTTCTTCCCTTCCTCCCCCCACTCTCACTGCTGGGGCCAGACCCCTGGCCTGCCTTGGTTGGGGGGGAAGAGGCAGGGAGAGGTGGGACCTGAAAAGACGGGTTGTTTGGAGAAGGGCCAGGACATGAGGGGTGGGAGGTCTGTCAGCCGACGGTCAGAGCAGGGTGTGTGTGTGTATTACCGAGAAAAAGGTTTAACGTCCGTGTCTTTACTGCTAGGAGCGGGGTCCCGTCGCAGAAGGCAGCCAACAGGCTGACAGACGCCCTGGGTTCATAGGAAGAGCCTATTACATCTCAGATTTTAGCTGCTAGAATACAGGATCCCTTCACAGCGGGCAGTCCAAGAAAGACTGAGAGATGCCCCAACGAATCTGTCACCTGGGAGTGACACAATCCAAACACCCAAGCTCTTCCTATACCTGTCCCTTATGACCGGCTGAAGTTCTTTTAAATTGTGCTTGGTTCTGTTACAGCAATTGAAGGAGTCAGGTTAAAACTTAAACAGTTACAGGTTTATTGTTACAGGGTAAACTTAGCTGTTAAATGCTACTACTGTGTTACAGATAACACAGCCACTACAAAGGACAGGACAGAAATTACACTAATAAGTCACTTACAGTTACCATGAAACCCTTTTGGTTCTCTGAGCTCTTATTAAATGCATGCAAAATAGACACCTAGCAGGTATATATTCTCACCCCTGCATTCCAGACTTTGCGTGGCCAACGTCTTTCTCTCAATCCCTCAGGAAGAAGTAGGGCGAGGTTGGGCATCCCACAGACCTCGGGAGACAATCAATACCTGCCAGCAGGTGTAGATGATTGGAGCTCAAATGGGGTGGGCTACTAAACCCCCCTTTATACCCTTTGGGTCATGTAGGCTTCTTCCTGGTCTCAGGTGGCCAATTAGGAAAAATGGCTTTGAATGCCAAGTTTCCCATGAAGGGAAACTCATTCACACCTGGGAAAATGCAGACAATGGGCACCTCTGGTATGTAATGGGCGAAGATTCCTCTCCTGGGACAGTGCAGGCGTGTCAACTACTGGTACTAGCCATCAGGGCGACGGGAGGCCCCGGGTCGTCAGCTAGCCCATTTACTGTCTGGTTTCTGTTTATGGTAGAGTCAGGGACAGGCAGCACACCTGCGTTCCCAGGGCATCAAAGGCTGACTGCCTTTCTCTTGCTGTCTGGGGGGAGGAGGGACAAGATGGGGTTCATGTCTGGCTACAAGGTCACGTGGCTGAAGGGGCCCCCTGGTTTCTCCCTATCAGTCACCTGTGTGAGTGTGTTGGTATGATCACATACATTGATGGGCAAGAAGGATGGTTCAGTAGTTAAAATGCTAGCCTGTGCTTCTGTGTTTATTTTACTTAAAGATTAGTTTTAAATCAACTAGCATCCCAGGACAACTGAAATTAATGGGTAGTAGTGGACGGTGTACTGGGGAGAAAGTTGGACATCAGTATTTATGAGAGAGCCAATGTGTATATTAGATCAGCTATGCTCAAGTGCTTTGAAGGAAACATTTTTATCTGTTAAACAGTTTGAATACTGTAACAAATTCTTGTTACAAAGCAAAATAGTGTAAGTACTTTGTTTTATTTTTCATTAAGTTTTTGCTGCTGTTTCCTGTAAAGGAAAAGAAGTGCGAATTCTGTCCATATCAGCAATAAGTAAATACATTAAATTTTACTCCCTTCACAAACAGAACATGCTGTGTTAACCATTATCAACTAAATCATTCATCCAAATTAAGAGCCTGATTCTTCCCCTTCCCCATGTTATTCCTGCATAGGAACAGGAACAATGATTTTTAACTGAGAAGTTGATTTATGGGTTCTTTCCATGTGGGAGGAAGGAGTGAGGTGTGGCTCATGAGGAGTAGCATGAAATTCGACCTCCCAACACATGGGGAGCTGGGATGGAGTGAGGGCTGAATGGAGACCAAGACCACAAAGAACCTTTGTGTCCACACTGCCTTCTCATACCTAAGGATGTTAAGGACTTGTCAACTGTCCAATAAGCAAATGCTTATCGGATAGTTGAGTCAACTACTCACTTCTCCCCACCCCCTTGTTGCCTCTATCAGATAGAGGCAGCAAAGGGCGGGAGAGGGAAAGAGGGGGTACTTCAAAGCGGCAGTGCCGTGTGGAGCCCAGGGTACAGCATTTCAAAGGGGCAGTGCCACGTGGAGCCCAGGGTCAGCGGGACTTCCCGCTGGCCGCACGCAGAGTTCCAACTTTGAAATGCACAAGAGCCCCCACTGGGGCTCTTGTACATTTCAGAGGAGGAATGTGGGAGTGACTGTTGAGTAGTTGATGGAAATTCCATCGACTACTCAACTAGTAAATTCATCGATATTTAACATCCTTACTTGTATCTAGCCCTATGAGAACACAGCCGGCTACTAAATGCCAAACTTTACCAAATAGTATGGTAAGGTACAGTTCTTCTCTTGATGACAGAGTCATCTCAGGTTGATTGGCTAGCGCTGTGAATAACTGTTCTAGACTAGTGCCATGTAGGTCATCAGCAAGACTCAGGGAGAGACATCTTGCTGAGCAATAGCTTCCCTTGCTTTCTTAGAAAAAGACACTAACTTAAAATATTATTTTGAAATACATTATATCAAGTTGGTCTTCATTAAAAAATAGAAGCTTAAAATAGATGTGAAATGTTTTGTTAGGGGAATCTTCCAGAATTACCCTATCAGGAAGAGGGTGAAGAGGATAAGGATGGACAGTCTTTTAAGAGTAAATTAAAGCTGCATCCTCACCAAAATGGAGTTTGAGTATTCATATTGTTTGGCCATTTGTAAATCATGTCACCTAGCTTTGTTCAATGTTTGCAGGCTTGTAGCAGCATCTTCTCACTTTATATTTGACACTTCTGCTGTGTCCTCTGGTGGTACTTGCCCATGTAATTTCACTCCTTTTTGTGGCTGAAGAATGACAGAAGTCCCAGTTGTATAGTGGAATACTATTTCAAGCAAATCATTTGCCTGGATAGCCTGTTATTCCGCCTGCAGAGCAGCTTTCCAGTGCTTGACAGTCTGTGTTGTTTTCTTCCACAGTCCGTCTAACTGGGACTTCTGTCTTTCTTTACCTGTGGATAAAGAGACCTAACACATTTAATTAATGCCTGGCAATAATTAAGCATGGTATCATCCATTAAATGAATGTCCATCTGGGCAAGGGCCAGTGGGGACGCTGCCAGTAGTCGCATTGGGTGCCCTGTCAGGATTTCACGAGGGCTGAGTCCAGTCTTCTGATTGTTTGGGCAAGGAGATAACTGTTAGTCGTTGATGTATGTAATGGGAAAGTATATATACTGGCCTTTTAATTGCTTGTATTTGAAGATCTGTCTTAAGGAAGGGGGGCTGCCACTCCCCTCCCATCCGACCGCAGTCTTCCCTTGCAACTGCTCGAAATAAACTGCCTCTGACTTGTTGCTTACCAAAACGCAGAGTGAGGACTTGTTTTCTTCCACAAGACTCCAAGAGAGAAAGAAACATTTCAAAAATTGAGAAGCAAAGAGGGCGAGAGGGCGGAATAACAGTTGCTCAACTGGCAAACATGGCATTTCTCTTTAGAAACTTTAGAGGCTGCACAAATGCCATGCTGGCTTGTCTCTCGGCACCAGAAGTTGGTCCAGTAAGATATTACCTCACCCATCTTGTCATACTTGTCCACACTGTCCTTGAAGTGGCCAAAAGGCAGTTGTTCAAAGAATTATGTGTTGTGTCTGTATTTACTCTAGAATAGTGTTTCACAATTTTATTTGGCCATGGAACCCTTTTAAACTCGGAAGAATTTCGAGAAACCCCTAGGGAAAATTTGTCGAACCAAAAAATAAAAGGGGTGGTGGGGGGTCAGGACCTGAGCACCACAACATAATAATGAACAAATGCTAAATAAGGTCATGAGATCAACATTTAGTTTAATTGCACATATTTAAAAACAAAAATCACATTTAATGTGTACAAAAAACTAAAGCTCAAAAACTAATATGAATTATATTGGCAGTTTTCAATGTGAAGAGTGGTTTTTCTTCTTTTCTTGGCAAATTCTTTTTATATTTTGTTTAATACTAAAAAGTTGGATTTGCATATCTGGCACTGCATTCAGTCGATTTCTGTATTTTGTTTTTGTTGCTGAATAATTCGAGAACCCAGTTTCACACAAGTATGTGCTGGTGAAGGTTAACAACTGACGAATTGCACATCTTGATAAAGCTGAATATTCTTGACATAAGCCACACAAACGTAATCAGAGAAACTTCTTTAAATTTTTGTATTAATTGGCCATATGAAGTGATTTCAATTAGGTTTTCATAATCTTGCATAGAAAAACTGACTGGCTTTCCTGTTATACTTAAGGGATTTCAAATCCAGTTATTGTTTTCATTTATGGTTGGAAAATATTTCATGATGTTTGTGTATAAATCACAAAGATGATCTGCAAAGACCTGGCCAGGAAGAAGAGTACAGAAGAAAGCTTGGGGCAGAGTTGTCTGGCCAGGAGGGTCTTGGGGCAGGGTGCCTGGCCAGAAGGGAGGGTATAGGAGGGGACTTGGGCAGGGTGTCTGGTCTGGAGGGAGGGGACTTGGGGCAGGGTGTCAGAGCAAACTGGGAATGCGGGCTCTTGCGGGGGGTGGGAGAAGTGGAGTGAGGGGGATATGAGTGCGGGGTCTGGGCATGAGGGGGGACACTTACCTGGCTTGGCACCCTGCTACACCAGGGAAAGCCTCCAGGCAACATGCTCTTGTTCCTGGGGTAGGGGGGAAGAGAGGAGAATGCATGTTATCCAGGAGTTGACACCTCCATCAGACCAGTCACCCCACCACTGTGTTTTGACATGGCCTTAATATTAACTGAGGGATTTTTAGGTTATCAAGGAATATTCTTTGTAAAAGTAGAGGAGCTGCAGCACCAGGTTATGCTTCCCACTGACGGGGGGTGGAGGGGGCGGGGCGGGGAAGAGGGGCAAGGGGAGGGGAGGGTTTAGAAACCCTGACCTTGCCCTCCAGATCAAAGTCTGCCACTTCCTCAGCAGGCTGGGGAGGGGCGCAGGGGAGAGAGAGCAGCAGCACACGGGGGGCAGCAGAGCCCGAGCGCACCCCAGGTGCGGGAGGGAGAGCAGCAGAGCCTGAGCCAGGTTCCACACAGACAGCAGTTTAAAAACGCCAAGGTCTGAGAGTGGCTTCTCAGCTCTGGCCACTCCTCCCCCTCCCAGCACCAACCGCTGTAAAAGCAGCCGCCTGCACACGACAGGGAGTCGGCTGCAAGGCACCGGGACAGGGTAGTCCTGCAGGATGAGGAGGGGCCAGGCCGTGCTTGGGGGTGGGCAGTCACAGTGGGTGGTGGAGTGGCCAAAGCCTCGCACCCCCAGAAGCCCGTCCTTGCTGGCAAAGCCCCAATGGAAGCTGCCTACGGGTTCTGCAGGGGGTGGGGGAGTAGAATTTTTTCGCAGAACTCTTGAGTTCCACCTTGCGGAACCCAGGGTTCCACGGAGCGCCATTTGGGAAATACTGCTCTAGAAATAGTGAGACCCATGATAGAGAGATACTGGGCATTGTCATATTTTGTGGGAATTTAACAGTAGATGATGGTGGACTCAGCATTCTGCAGGATTTATCCCAGTATGACTGCATCACAAACATGAGTCAGTATTAAAAAAAATGAGGAACAAGTTAGTATTCATGGGAACTACCTAAAGTATTTGGTGGCATTAGGTTTTTGTCACGGGACAGGACTCATCAATGTGGCACCTCCTGCTGGTCACTTAGGGAATCAGCACTCCTGCCTCAGAGTGCCCTCTTTGTCAGTGTCCAAGCCTTTGTGGCAGGTCTTCTGTTGGTTCAGCTCAGTGTCCCTCCTGCCCACTGTGTCCTTTCCTCCTAGTACTGTCCTATGTTGGTGCCCTGACACACTGGGGTCCTTCCCTCCCAGGTGACCCCCATTTCCTCTATACCCACCTTATCTTAATGACCCACTACCAGGCATCTTCTAGACCCTGCCTCAGGGGAAAACTGCAGTTTAAAATGGCCACTCATTGGCAGAGGGGTGTAGACCTGCTGTCTCCTCCTATCCTGGGTGTCTCCCTGCAGCCCTAGTACTCTCAAGTCTTGCCTCAGGCCCTGCAGCTTGGGAGTGAGGTCAGACCAGAGCTCACCAGCTCTGCCTGCCTTTCCCTAGCTCTACTCTGTTTGGGTACATCTGTACAGTGCTGTATAGCTCGAAATAAGCTACATAATTCGAGCTACACAAATTGCATAGTTTATTTTGAAATGGACCGCTATTACGACAAGTCCCTTAATCCTTATGGAATGAGGTTTACCGGGACGTCGGAATAGCAAGCCTGTTTCGAATATATTTTGTAATAATGGGCTTGTTGTTAAGATGCAGAAAATGCTATTTCAGGATACTGGACATATCCCAAAATAGCATCACTGTCTAGAGATGTACCCTTTCAGGAAGCCTCTAGCTTCCAGGCAATCCACCTAGATCAAGAGTGCTCTCTCCTCCACTCCAGCTGGGCCCCTAATTGGTTATACCTCAACTGCAGGCTCCACCATCTCAGCCCTCTCCCAGGTATGGGTTTTAACCCTTATAGTGATAGTGTGGGGCAGATGCTCAATCATAGTTTCCCTTTATCAAATAGAAAATAATAATTTTTCCTGACCAAATACTAATAAACTTTCATTGGGTAAAGTTCAGAATTAAACCGTAGACATTTGAGGAATGGAAACAGAAGTACATTCCATCGTCTTTTTGCTATTGTGACATTCTCATCTTAAAGATATAGCACAGGCATCTTTCACCCAGCTCTGAATCTAAAAGAAACTTAAGGAACTGTTACTTTTTATTCATGGCAATTCAGTATTTCTTCTGAGGTAGGAACAAAAAGATTTCTTATTAATGAGGGGATCAGAGTGCCAGAAAATGCAATGAACAAAAAGTAAAGTATAGTCTTGAAACATCTTAAGACTATCTCCTAGAAACTTTCTTCTAAAAAGTCTTGTGCACAAAACTAGGGATGTAAATGACTAATCGACTAGACATACTAGTTGACTAGTCGCTCCCCCACTCTTGCTGCAGGGAAAGAGGAGGGGATGCTAGGGGGAGCCGGCTTAAAAGCCAGTTCCCCTCAGCTCCAGCTCTGTGGGAGGGGGTGCAGGGACTCAGTGGAAACACTGCATAGAGTCTAGGGCCAGCAGGGGACCCAGAGTCCCCCGCTGGTCCTTGGCTCCATGCAGTTTTTCAATCTTTGAAATGCACAAGAGCCCCTATTGGAGCTCTTGTACATTTCAAAGGTGGAGTGCCAGGCAGGCTCTTGCTACATTTCAAAACGGAAGCGTCCTTATTGACTAATCAAATAGTCAATGGGAATTCCATTGATTATTTGATTAGTTGATTAATTTTAACATCCTTACACTAAACAGGAAAAAGGTTAATTTAAGCACATTCAAAGGAACAGACAGTAACTAACAATGGAAATTGCTTTCTGGAAAATTCAGAAAACTGAATTGTTTTTCACTGCCTTGTTTATAAACAAGAGTTAAATTGCGTTGCATAGATGTTAATGGAGTGGGCAAAGAAGAAAGGAGGCTACAGGATGTTTATCTCCCTGGATTTGGACAGGTATCCCAAAGAGTTGGAGCCTATCAATATACAGGCAGTCCCCGGGTTACATGGATTCGACTTACATCGGATCCCTACTTACAAATGGAGTGAGGCAACCCCGCACTAGCTGCTTCCTCCCAGCAGACCAGGGAGACGCGAAGCTAGCGTCCCTCCCCCCCCCCCCCCCAGCAGACCAGGGAGACGCGGAGCGGCTTTTCTCAGCAGACACCTCAGCTTGAGAATAAAGGACTTAGGGAAGTGAGATGTGGGAGAATAAAACTGAGCTCTGGAGAAATGTTTGGCTAGAGTTTCCCCTACAATATGTACTAGGTCCGACTTACATACAAACTCAACTTAAGAACAAACCTACAGTCCCTGTCTTGTACGTAACCCGGGGACTGCCTGTATCTTCCCTTCCATTCTGGTTAGCAGAGCTTGGCTGGCCCAGACAAACAATGCCCTTTAAAAGGATAGAGCTAATGTGTGCTTTATCAGTGCTTTCAGTGGTGGTGTTTCTGCAGTAGGCACAATACTTCTCCCCAAACTAGCATGAAAATCAAAGACAGTTTGCTGTTTTCTGCAATGAAAACTACTGGTCTGAATCTGTCTCAGATCTAACTTGAGTAATCTCAGTGGAGGAGACTAGCAAGCAGGTTAAGTCATGGAAGGGAGAGTCTTAGCCTCCAACCTTTCACTGAAGCCACAAATTCTGACCCAGATACCTGTGGTCCTGAAGAAGCCAAACAAAAGCAAAAGAATTGATTGGTTATTGAAGTGCTTAATATTTGAAACCATAAAATAGATTAATTCAAGATATACCCTAAATCTTCCTGCCTGTATGCAGAAATCTAAGAACATGAATACCCCTCTTAGTCTCCTTACCAATGGAAATGCATAACAGAGTTGTCACAAATAAAGGGCCCAGTGAGAATGTCCTCTTTTCCTTCTATCCCCAACCCAAAAATACTGTAGTAGAAGAAAAATTGACGTGTCTCAACAGAAATTAGGAACCCCTTTCTTAGCTTTCCAACTCTGCACCTGTTACTTAAGAGTGAGTAAATGACTGGCAGTTACAAGTATGAACAGACTCCTTTAATAAGGTATTGCTTAATGTAAGGGTACCAGAACTGGACAGATTTCTTCATTGTAAAATAGTAAAAGCAGTGCTTTTGGTAGCATAAAGTGAAGTTCATGGATAGCAGCAGGAGGCTATCTTGTCCTTTCAGTTGCTTGAAGGCACATGCAACAGTGGGCAAAGATGACTGGAGCCACTTAGTGATGTCAAACAACTTTGTACAGGTTAGACCTCCCTGGTGCAGCACCTCGGGACCTGGCTCATCCCAGATGAGGGATTTTGCCATATTAGGGGAGGTAATTTCTGCCCCGCCCCCTGGCCCAGATACTGGCCTCCTAGCTGGCTCCCCTCCTGCCGCCGGCCTTGCTGAAACATCCGTGGTCCTGCTGGACTACAGATATTGCATGACCAAAGAGTCCCAGTTTAAAGAGGTTCAACCTGTAGTATCAACACATTTGAATGGGGATGGGCATTGTTTCATGCTGTCTCTCCTTTATGGGCAAAGACATCATTAATTGTCATGCATACCATTCTATTGCTAGATACCATTGTAGATTAGTTGAGTCAAAGGTACTAAGAAAAATATTCTGTCCATGGTTTATGTGTGGGGTTTAAGTAATAGTCAGATACAGTGCAATAATATAAATCTATTTCCTTCTTAAGAAAATAGATTTATCTTGGAAGTGCTGTGCACAAAAAAAGTCTGAAGCAACAATTAGTGGATGTTGAGCCCTAGAGTTGGGAATGCCATCTACCATTCTCACTTCCAAGGTGCCTCATATACTTCTCATTCCCAGGATTTCTAAAAATGATGAGTGAAATTCTGACCCCACTGATGCCATTGATATCAATTTTGCCATGGACTTCAGTGGGGCCAAGATTCCACCCTATGTCTCCAGAAGGGGAGAGAACTGAAGCCATTCCACTTCTGTAGCTCAGAGTGTAGATGGCAGCTGGAATTTTTTCTTTTTTTTGCCTTCCACTGGAAGTTAGAGAGCCTCTATTGGGAAGACTATAAAGTAGAAATTGCTATATTGAGAAACTTAAGGGATCAGGACACCTGTATAATTTTCATGAACTTATAAATTTAAGCATTTAAGTTATACATGTGGCCGAATATACATTTTAAAATGTTTTGCACTGAAATTAAAATACTCTGACATGAATGTCATCTGAATTTAGCTATCTTGATATTATACTTTTTGCATTTTAAGCAAAATCACAAGATTTTAAACAACTTTCTGTGTCTTTAATCCACTAATTTATTCTTCAATTTTGCCTTGGTTATGAATTTTATTGACTTACTAACCAATTAGCCCACCATAAGATGGGATTTTCAGGTCTCTCCTTCATGTCGGTCTTCTCTCCTGAGCCTCCGGTCTCTCCCTCTGTCTCTCTCTCTCTCCCTCCTCCTCCTACTGCCTCCTCCCCACCAGCTCTCCTCTGCCTCCTGCCTCTCTCTCTGTCTCTTCTCTTTCCCCCTTTGCCTCTCACTCTCTATTTCTCTTCTCCTCTTCCTCCTGCCTCTTACTCAGGGGACCGTGGAGCCCAAACAGCCATTTGGGCTCCATGCTCCCCGTGCTGCATGGGGAGAACGGAGCCCAAACGGTCGCTTGCGCCACTTGCTCCCACGCGACGGCCTGGCTGAGCGGCGCAGAAGTCAGCTGAGCACCACGGCAGAAGACGAAGGGGGGCGGGACAGTTATGTTCACGGCTGGGGGCAGGGCCTGGTGCCGCTGTCACGCAACATATCACCGCCCCGCCCCCCTTCGCCTCCCACCGTGGCGCTCAGCTGACTTCTGTGCCGCTCAGCCGGGCCACTGAGGGGGAGCAAGCGGCCATTTGGACCCCATGCTCCCCATGCAGCATCCCTGTGCTGCATGAGGATCACAACGCCCAAATGGCCGCTTATGCTGCTTGCTCCCCTGTGGTGGCCCACCTGAGCGGTGCAGAAGTCAACCAAGCGCCATGGAGGGAGGCGAAGGACGTGACTCAGGCAACAGCGCCACCCAGAGGGAACGGCCAGGGAGGCAACATCGCTTCCTAGAGGGAACAGCCAGCATTTCAGCGTTACAGAGTCACAGACATTGGGCTACTATATATGAGATACTTCAAATGTCACAGTATTCTACAAATATATTTTACCAATATTTTCTTCTCTTGCAGATCAAGATCTTCTTGAAAATATATTGTTAGATAGCTGCTTTTACCCATGTCAGTCAATAGTAAGTAACTGTTAGAAAACAAGCTATTTTGTAATGTAGTCCATTTTTACATGTATCTAGCATTTTTTTCCATTCTGAAGGATCTTGAAGTACTTATACGTTATTTTACATTTTGAAGCTTCATACAATTTAGACCTGTTGTTTCACCAGAATAGATTTTCATCTATGTGTGTGAAGGGGAAGACAATTATAAATGCCTAAAATAGTTGTGTAAAGGAACCCACTCTTACTGAAAATTCAGCCATTTATAGCCACATAAGAGTTCGACAACTTTGAAAAGCAAGAATATTGAAGAGAATACTTAAACTAAGAAGTTTTGAAAATGTTCTAAAGTTTATTACACCCTTAATTTTGAGTTAATTTAATAGCACTCATGGCACTCTGAGTGAAATTTTCATCATTATAGATATATCAATAACTTTCATTCCAGCTCGGCTTTCCCCTTGATATTTTTTACCCACTACCTTTTCTTGTTCCCTGCCTCCCATTTTTCCTTCTTCCACCCTCCTTCCCTTTTCCCCTATTTATTTTGGTCCTGGTCATCTCAAGAAGTGGGCAGTGCCCACGAAAGCACATGATACCATCTTCATGTTTTGTTAGTCTTTATAGTGCTACCAGACTATTTGTTGTTTTTTTAAAATTGATCCTGTACAGATTAACTTGGCTACCCCCTGAAGCTTCAGTAGACAAAATTATCGATACATTTATAAAATAATCTTATAAAAAGGTGAGCAAATTTACACTAAAGAGTTACTAAAAATTCTTGAACTCCATATGCTCAATTATTAAGTCAGCAAGTTGAACCACAATTACTTGAAGGAGATAGTTTGAATAAACAGCAGCAGTTAATGTTCCACTTTAGCCTGTCAGCAGCATATTTTAGCGTTCAGCATATGGGTGGGGGGAGCTATTGTGACTTTTTGGGCAGAGAAAGATTTGCGGTATTGCAACCGGAAGACCCCATAGCAGTGGGAAATTAAAGTGTCTTTTTCTGAAAACTGACACTCAGATAAATGAGTTATTCTACAGCTATTTATATCTTCTTACAAACAGAAGGGAATGCCAAGGTGGTGATAGTGACTGAATGCCATTTGAGAAGGGAAAGCCTATTATAACAACTTCCATATTTTATACATTTATTTTGGGTCATCATATTGATGAGCTAACATCCAAGTAACTTTCATTATTTCTTTGACTTTAGATCATGAAATCTTAGAAATGTACAGTTGGAACAGCGGGAATAGCCCGCAAGAGGTCCATGCCCTCCTCCTGCCCATCCACCACTTACGTGTGTGTCATACACACACAATCAGGACTAGGTATACCTAGATCACCTCTAAAGAGTGTTTGTTTGATGTGTTCTTAAATGACTCCAGAGAACTTGTTGCAGTGCTCAATTATCCTTATAGTTTCAAAAATTCTCCCACTAGCTAACCTAAATCTCCCCGGTTACAAACTAAGGCATGGGTTGGCAGCCTTTCAGAAGTGTCGTGCCAAGATTTAACTAACTTCTGTTTACAGGTCTGCATGCCATTGATACTTCTTAAAGTCAATAATAGTCCTGCTTACATTTTAGCAGCTTCGTTAATAAATAAAGTAAGATGCAAATCTTACCGTTTAGTATGATTCTTGGCCTGGCTTTCCCTTGCTAAGTTCTCCAATCTCAGGCTCGTAGTTTGATACTTTTAAGTAGCACACAAGCCTCTGTCTCCAGCACCGCTCCACCAGTAATGATGGCAGAAAAAACAATACCCCGATCCCCCGCTGCAGCAGCAGCCACCGCCACAGCAGCTCCCTGGCACTCCCATGCCACACCACTGCCCCAGGTCCAGCCTTCCCCAGGGATGAAGCTGGGGCCAGAGCAATGTGCTGACTTCCCAGCTGTCCTGGGTGGCAGCTGAAGAGGTCAGAGGTGCTGCAGCTGCAGCCACATAGTTCCCAGCTGGCCCCAGAGGCACCACAGCTACGCAGTTCCTGGGCTGGCCCCAGAGGCCGGAGGTGCCACTGCCGTGGCCACACAGTTCCTGGGCTGGCCCCAGAGGCAGCACTGTTTCAGCCCCAGCACTACCTCCTCCCACCGCCGCTAGGCTCAGGGGAAGAGGGAAGTCTCCAGCGACAGCACAGGCACACTGCTGCATGGGAGAGGAGGGGCTGAGCTGCTGCTACATGCTGCTCAAAATCAGCTCTGGCATGCGTGCCATAGGTTGCTAACCCCTGAACTAAGGTCTTCTTGTCTTATGCCTCCTGTCCACAAGTGTAACAGCCCTTTCAGATATGTAAAACTTATGTTTCATATATCTTTTAGACTAAAGACACCATTCTTCCAACCTTTTTTCAGAAGTTGCTTTTTAAACCTTTTTTTTGGGGTGAGATGGGGGAGGCACTCATTGACAGCTTTCTAAAAATGCAATGAGGAAAATTTCACTCAGAGGGTGGGAAATCTGTATACTTTTTCTTAGAGAGATGTCCCCGTGGGTGCTCCACATTACGTTGGTGCACTACTGCCAAGCCTTAGAGCAGATTTCATAGCAGCGTCCCTGGGGCCTCATAGGCCAGCAGTCACGCGCTGTTAGGCTGCAGGCATCGCGCATGCCTCCCCCACTCCTCAGTTCCTTCTCTACTGCCTCCAGCAATTGATGGACTGAGCAGTGCTCCCTAGCTTCTTCGCATCTTCATGATTATACTTTTTAAAACCAGTTAAATTAATTATAATAGTTAGTGAGTTTTAAATAGTTGTTTACTTCGTTAGTTTACAGAAAAAAAAGAGAAGAAAAGAAAGAAAAAAATCTTAATTAGTATAGGGGCTTTCTTCTTTTTCTCCCAGTTAATCTCTCCCTGCAGTCTCTGACTGCTTACACAGGCATGCCTGGATCACCTGGCTTTAAACGCTGCACCTCCTGTAAAAAGCATATTCTGCTTTTGGATGGTCACTCACAATGCTTCCACTGTCTTGGAGAGCAGCATATCTCTCAGAAATGCCCTCACTGCACAAAGCTAAAATCGCGGGCATGGAAAGACAGAGACCTCTGGCTCAAATTATTTTTATTAGAAAACTTTCTGATCCAGGCCAACAGTCCAAGGAACTCAAACAGTGGGGATCCAAAAAGTGATCCACCTCAGCACCTCAAGGGGCTATGTCACCAAAACGGCCATCCTCATCACGGCCGGTACCAAGAGCACCAGTGGCACTGCACCTCAGCACGTATGATACCGCCAGTGGAGACTGACAGCGCTCATGCGCTAAATCTCATTCTGAGGCGACAGGCTTCAAGATGCCTGCCTCATTGGCTGCAGCACCATCCAGCAATGATACGATCTTGCTGACACAACATGAGAACGCAGCACTGACTCATAGACTCATAGACTTTAAGGTCAGAAGGGACCATTATGATCATCTAGTCTGACCCCCTGCACAGTGCAGGCCACAGAATCTCGCCCACCCCTCTTAGAATAATCCTCTCACCTATGTCTCAGATATTGAAGCCTTCAAATACTTTGAAGGCCCCAACATGCAGAGAGTCCTTCAGCTGTGATCTGTGCCCAATGCTACAGAGGAAGGCGAAAAACCTCCAGGGCCTCTGCCAATCTACCCTGGAGGAAAATTCCTTCCTGACCCCAAATATGGCGATCAGCTAAACCCTGAGCATGGGGGCAAGACTCACCAGCCAGACACCCAGAAAGTTCCCTATAGCAACTCCTATCATCCCTCCATTGACCTATTTCCAACTGGTAATGAATGGTCAATTAGTTACCAAGATCATGTTATTTCATCCAACCATCCCCTTATCATAGAATCAGAACTGGAAGAGACCTCAGAAGGTCGTCAAGTCCAGCCCTCCGCTCTAGGCAGGACCAATCCCATCTAAATCAACCCGGCCAGGGCTTTGTCAAGCCGAGACTTAAACACCTCTAGGGATGGAGACTCTACTACTTCCCTAGGTAACCCATTCCAATGCTTCACTACCCTCCTAGTAAAATAGTTTTTCCTAATATCCAATCTGGACCTCTCCCACCACAACTTGAGACCATTGCTCCTTGTTCTGCCATCTGTCACTACTGAGAACAGCCTCTCTCCATCCTCTTTGGAACCTCCCTTCAGGAAGTTGAAGGCTGCTATCAAGTCCCCCCTCACTCTTCGCTTCTGCAGACTAAACAGACCCAAGTCCCTCAGCCTCTCCTCGTAGGTCATATGCTCCAGCCCCCTAATCATTTTGGTAAATGACTACGTTCGCAGGCGCCTCAGCAGTGGTACACAAAATATACAGTTGATAGGTGCATGCCTTGATTTGACAATGGCCACCGCATCCCTACCTACAGACCGTTTTCAAAAAATTGTGGCCTCGGTAAATACCTTACGATTCAGCCCGCACACAACAGCACTCGAATACCTTTGGCTGTTGGGGCACATGGCAGCGTGCAACTTTGTAGTCAGCAATGCCCATCTGTACATGAGATGCTTACAGAGCTGGCTGGGACAGGTGTACAAACCCAATGTCCATCCGCTATCCAAATCCCTTGCTCTTCCAGGAATAGTAATGGAATCCTTACACTGGTGGCCTAGCCCACGAAACTTGTGTTCTGGAGTCTCCATCACAACCATCCGTCTCTATGATGACAGATGCATCTCATACAGGACGGGGTGCTCATCTGCGTTGTCATGGGTCTGTGATTCAGCACCGACAAGAATTTGCCCATAAACATCCTAGAACTGCAGTCAGTCAAGAATGCATATGTCAAATTTCTCCCATTCATCGCCAACGGACACATGAGACTGTACATAGACAACAGCACAGCAATGTTTTACATAAATCCATCAGGGTGGAGCCCAATCTCAAGCACTCTGCACAGAGGCCATAGCACTTTGGAACTGGTGTCTGAAATACAACACAATTATCACTGCAGTGCATCTTCCAGATGCCCTGAATACAATGGCAGATGCACTCAGAAGAGCCCTCCTGGTTGAGCACAAATTGCAAATGAACCCACACATATTGGCAGACATCTTCCACCTATGGGGTCACCCTACCATAGATCTGTTTGCCACACTGTCCAACAGTCAATGCCCTCTATTCTGTTCCATGGTAGGAATAGGCAAGGGATCGATGGGGGATGCCTTTCTCATCACATGGACACCTCACCTATTCTACATATTTCTTCTGATTCTCCTATTGAACAAGGTAGTTCACAAGATAAGGAGGGACAGGCCCGTCTCATACTTATATCACCAGTGGATGTGATATACCTTGACTTTAGCAAGGCTTTTGATACAGTCTCCCACAGTATTCTTGCCAGCTAGTTAAGGGAATGTGGATTGGATAAATGGACAGTAAGATGGATAGAAAGATGGCTAGAAGGCCGGGCCCAGCGGTCAGTTTCTAGTGGAGTGCCCCAAGGTTCGGTTCTAGGACCGGTTTTGTTCAATATCTTTCTTAATGACCTGGATGAGGAGATGGATTGCACCCTCAGCAAGTTTTCAGATGACACTAAGCTAGGGGGAGAGGTAGATACGCTTGAGGGCAGATACAGGGTCCAGAGTGACTTAAACAAATTGGAGGAATGGGCCACAAGAAATCTGATAAGGTTCAACAAGGAGAAGTGCAGAGTCCTGCACTTGGGATGAAAGAATCCCAAGCATTGTTACAGGCTGGGGACCAACCAGCTAAGTAGCAGTTCAGCAGAAAACGACCTGGGGGGTTACAGTGGATGAGAAGCTGGATATGAGTCAACAGTGTGCCCTTGTAGCCAAGAAGGCTAATGGCATATTAGGGTGCATTAGGAGGAGCATTGCCAGCAGAGCCAGAGAAGTGATTATTCCCCTTTATTTGGCTCTGGTAAAGTCACATCTGGAGTATTGCATTCAGTTCTGGGCCCCCCACTACAAAAAAGATGTGGATGCATTGGAGAGTGTCCAGTGGAGGGCAACCAAAATTATTAGGGTTCTGGAGCATATGACCTCTGAGGAGAGGCTGAGGGAGTTGGGTCTATTTAGTCTGCAGATGCAAAGAGTGAGGGGGATTTGATAGCAGCCTTCAACTTCTGGAAGGGAAGTTCCAAAGAGGATGGAGAAAGGCTGTTATCAGTAGTGACAGATGGCTGAACAAGGAGCAATAGTCTCAAGTTGTGGTGGGAGAAGTCCAGGTTGGATATTAGGAAAATCTATTTCACTAGGAGAGTGGTAAAGCACCGGAATGGGTTACCTAGGGAAGTAGTGGAGTCTTCATCCCTAGAGGTTTTTAAGTCTCGGCTTGACAAACCCCTGGCTGGGTTGACTTAGTTGGGATTGGTCCTGCCTAGAGCAGGGGGCTGGACTTGATGACCTTCTGAGGTCTCTTCCAGCTTTATGATACTACGATACCAGCAGGGCCATGCCAGCCATGGTTTCCTTCCTAGCGGCGGTGTCCTATGCCCCACTGATCCACTTACCTTGCATCAGGGATCTCCTTCACCTGGGCTCCCATGATGCCCATCTGAACCTCCACTCACTACACTTGAAGGTGTGGCTCCTGGATGGTTCTCTGACCTAGAGTTGACCTGCTCACATCAAGTACAAATGGTCCTTCTATAAAGTAGGGCACAGAGCACCCACAAGACTTACCTTCAGAAATGGAAAAGATTCTCGACGTGATATGCTTGTCACCAGCTGGTTCCTCAACATTCCCCTTACCTACTGTCCTTGACTATCTTCTGCACCTTAAACAAGCAGGCCTCACAGTAAGCTGCATTAAAGTTCACTTTGTGGCCATTACTATGTTCTACTCCAAGATGGAAGACTTATCCATATTTGCTCATGCACTCACCAAGAGGTTCTTAAAAGGCCTTCAGGTACTTTATCCAGATATCAATCTATCAGTATAATCATGGGACCTGCATTTAGTATTGAATTCTCTAACTAGGCTGCCCTTCGAACCAATGGTGACCACCTCATTATTACACTTGCCTATGAAAACTGTTTTCCTGGTAGCTATTACCTTGGCCAGATTGGTAAGAGAGATTGCGGCCCTAATGGTGGATCCTCCATACACCACCTTTTTTAAAGACAAGGTCACTTTACGTACCCATCCCAAATTCCTCCGCAAAGTACACTCATCCTTCCATATCAAACAAACAATACATCTTCCCACCTTCTTCCCCAAGCCACATGCCAACTCTTTCGAGATGAAAATGTATACTCTTGACCTGTACAGAGCAGTTTCTTTTTATTGGCAGTGAAAGAGACCATTCCGAGCGTCTCCCAGACTATTTGTTTCAATAGTAAATCAAAATAAGGGCCAGGCCATTTCATTGCAGAGACTCTCCCATTGGATCTCGGATTACATCAAGCTTTGCTACAGATAGTCAGAAGTGCTCCCTCCAGAGAGCATAAGGGCACACTCAGCCAGAGCCATGGGTACCTCGATAGCATTCCTCTGTAGAGAACCCGTAAGAGACATCTGCACAGCTGCCACATGGTCCTCTGACCACACATTTGCAAAGCACTATGCACTTATGCAGGGACCTCTTTCCAACCTGAAACTAGCCAAGGCAGTTCTTTCCACTGCTTTTTTTGCCAGATCCGAAGTCCTTACCTCCCTACAGGTAGTCACTAAGGGTATGTCTACACTGCCACCATAGTTTGAAGGCATTCGAAGTTGAAAATGAAGCCCAGTATTTAAATATCTCGAGCTTCATTTGCATCTTGCCGGGCGCCGCCATTTTTAAATCCCCCTTAGTGCAGACTCCGTGCCCGCGGCTACACGGGAGAGCTTAATTCGAACTACCGTTACTCCTTGTGGAATGAGGTGTACCGGTAGTTCGAAATAGAGAGCCTAATTTGAACTACCTACTCCGTGCCGCATGTAGCCACGGGCACAGAATCCGCACTAAGGGGGATTTAAAAATGGCGGTGCCCAGCAAGATGCAAATGAAGCCCAGGATATTTAAATCCTGGGCTTCATTTGCAACTTCGAATGCCTACATTAGCCACCCTAGTTCGAACTATGGTGGCAGTGTAGACATACCCTTAATGTGGAGCACCCATGGGGACATCTCTGTCTCGAAGAAGAGGTTATTCACCTCAATAGTAACTGATGTTCTTTGAGATGAGTATCTCCCTGGGTGCTCCCACAACCCTCCCTTCCTCCCCTCTACTTTGGGATCCTGGTCTTCCCAAGCCATGGTTTCTGGATAGAGAAGGAACTGAGGAGCGAGAGGGGGCGGCTCGCGCATGCGCGATGCTTGCAGCCTAACAGCACTTGACTGCTGATGTGCGCCTGCGTGGCCCCAGGGACACTGCTATGAAATCTACGCTCTGAGGCTTGGTTACGGCACACCAACCTAATGTGGAGCACCCACGGGGACACTCATCTCGAAGAATGTCAGTTACTATCGAGGTGAGTAATCTCCTTTTCATAAAACCTAAACTTCACATTCTCAGTGCTAGGTATTAAATAAACTAAGCTGAACTTTAAAGGAGCAAAGTTAGCATTATAGTTAAGACAGGAGACTTAAGTGCTCAGGTTTCATAGTGTCATGTAAAGTCAAATTTAGGTATCTAATAAGGGGTAAGCATCCTTATATCCCATTGACTTTATGACTTCAAAACAATTTGACATTATTGTGCATCCTCTAAAAGTTAGGACACTTTTGTAGATGCCTCAGTATGGCATTTAGGTGTCTGATTTCTGATATTTAAATCTGGAAAAGGGTGGCTACCTAATATCTTTGTAACTCAGTCAGTTGATTAGTAAAATAATGATATTTCTCTAATTTATGGGTTTGTTGTGAGGATCAGTTCTATATTTTTTCTAGTCAACATACTTTATTTACACACAAAGAAATACCATTTCTTACCTACCCCTTGTACAGCGTATGTTTGAATATAGTGCACATGAATTGTACTAGATTTACAGTTCAGGGGACTGAAATTCATACAATAGATACAATGTTCCAAACTATCCTGAGAATGAGCCTCAACTCTGACCTGATGAATTGGAGGTATGAATTGGATTAGAATTGGAGGTAATCTGCTATTCATGCCTATTTGGTTTACGGAAGACTAGTTCTTCTGTGACTGTAAGGGTCTGGAAGTGGATCTCTTTACATGATTTGGACCTGCTTTGTTTCCATTTCTCTACATGGTTATTTTCTTATTACAGCCGGATGAATTGACCAGTTTAATTGTTGTGATGTTGTATGACCTCCAAGATCGAAAGTTTCAAGCTCGACAGATTTCTGATGAAGAGGAATCAATACCAGAAGTCCGAGAGGTAGAACATTATCTATATAGGTATGTACTATAAGAAAGTTTTTAAGTGGGCATAAATATAAACTCATATAGCCAATAATAGTTTTTTTAATTGCAAATATTGTAAACCTCTTTTTTCATTTCAAGCTAGGGATGTAAATGACTAGTCGCTTCCCGCCCCCTTGCCTCTATCAGAAAGAGGCAGTGGGGGCAGGGAGAAGGAAAGGGTGCTTCAAAGCAGCAGTGCCGCGTGCAGCCCGGGGCCAGCTGTGACTCTGAGCTCCACAGAGTGTTGCCGCTTTGAAACGCCTTGTGGTATCTGACGCTGGGCTCTCTGCGGTGTTTCATAGCATGGCACCTGGGGTCCCAAATAATCAAAATTTTATATCCTTATCTCAAGGTAGGATGGGCTTCTTTAAAGATGATTCAAGTAAGATTCCCAAAGTTAAGATCAAACTGGTATTTATTCACAAATGCTGATGGAATATTTTTGAAGTAAAAATGTAGTGCCTTATTTCTGTTGCTTATCTGATGGGAAACAATTTAAAAAATCCAGAAAACTCCAGACCAACTCAATATGAACAAAAAGTGACTATCACATTAGGATCACTTTTCTGAATGCTAAACAAGAAATCCTTGTAAAATATCTTAGCAGCTTTGCATTCTGCTCTATTGCACTCTAGATTATTTTAGAGGTTCACCTAAAAGACACCAAACAAAGAAAATTTTGTCTCCTATTTAAAATAGTGCCAACAACATTCGCTCTTCAGCATATTTACTTTAGAAAAATCACTGGTATGTGGGAGAATACAGTTTGACTGCTGAATTTTAAACAGCCTGATGAATTGCGGTGAGATCTGTGTCATGTATCTCTTGAGGATACTCAAAGGTATCTTTGCACTGGAGCCAGAAGATTGACTGTATATACTCATTCATAAGCCACATTTTTTGGTAAAAAAGTGACACATCAAATAGTGGTATCAGTTTACATTTTCGGCATAAACCAGGGTTGGAAAACTTTAGTTCCAAGACTATCAGGAGAAGCCACTGGCATGCCGACACGTTTTGTGTATCTTGAGTGTCTGCAGGCATGGAGTCCCTTAACTCTCAGTGGCTGCGGTTTGCTGTTTGCAGGAAATGGCAGTCAGCATGTCCCTGAGCATTGCACCTTCCAGCTGCAATTCAAACATACTCTAAGTGCTTCAGAGACAACAGACCATTATGGCAGAGCAATGATAAGCATAAATCCTCCTTTCTGTTCAAATTCTGATTAACCAGATTTATGTATAGGTGCTGGGAATCTTTCTTCCTGCTTTTCTAAACTGTAAAGATCTAATGAAACTGTTTCCACAGCAGCTATTACATCTGTTGTATGGTTTACACATATGATATGTTTCACAAATGAATTGGTCAGGCCCCTGAGCTTGCTCAAAACCTCGTTTCTGCTCTGCTGCTGATTGAGCAGAGCAGTTACGGGACATGATGGAAAGTGCATGCAGCAGTCTTTATGACTAGTTCAGAGCTGGGCAAAATACGGCCCCGGGGCTGGATTTGGCCTGCCAAGCCATGGGATCCAGCCACAGACCACCCTGCTGGGATCCTCGAGCACTCACAGCTGCTGCGGTTTAAAATACAGTTCCTGTGTCTCCCTGCTCTTTAGAGACGAGGAGGCTTTGTATGATCTCCCCGCCTCCAACCCAATCTTCAACTCCTGTTGACCAGAAACAACCAGCCAATAAGAATGGACCTCAGCTAATCTCTCAGCTCCTATTAGCTAGAAACAGCCAGCCAATCAGAGCTGAGAGATTGGCCTGAGAGACTGGGGCAGTGCAAACCTGTTCCCCCATTCAGAGCTGAGAGTCAAGTAGCCTGTATTTTCAAGCAGGCAGAAAGCCCAGGGGTGCTGCAGCCTGTTGGTCAGCAGACACTTAAGTAAACTCCTCCCAGCCAGTGCCTGCTTCTGGCACCTCAACCCTTCTTGCACCCCAGCTCCCTCCCCCAGATCACCATCCAAACCCCCTGCACTCGCTGTCCCAGGTGACAACTCCCCCCTAGACTATGTATCCCCTCCTATACTCCTCCCAGGCCAGAACCCTCTCCTGCACCCACACACTCTCCCTGACCCTACACTCCAATCCCTGACCCAGGTCACAACCCCCTCCTCCACTCAAGCACCCTCTCAGACCTCACAGCGTCTCTTGCACCCTAGTCCCATACTCCCTTCTGCACCTATCCTCCAACCTCGACCCCGTACTCCCTCCACAGAAAAGTGCGGCCCTTGATCAAAATCTTGGCGTGGCCCCCTACCAAAAATTATTGCCCACCCCTGCTCTAGTTTTATTGCCTATTGGGCCATGTAAGTCAGAATGGGGTGAACAAAGCAAAAATGCCAAAGATGGCCCAGATATAATTTGTGAAGTTCCTTACAAATTCAGAGCCACATTATACTATGTTTCTGAATGAGGAAGCATTTCATTATAAAAAAAGTCCTATTTCTAATTTTCTGAAAAAACTTGAATGAATGCTTTCAACCACTTGATTAATTTTGTAAGGGTTTGGACAACAGCCTTTCACTGGGAAAAGTAGTTCCTATTAAAAGCAGAAAAGAAAATAAGATACAAGATTTTCTCTGTTACTTACATAATATTAAATAGTCAAATATATTTTGTTCTTTACAATATCCTGGAGTATCTTCCCCCTTCCTATTTCCAAGAAAGTCATCTGATCTTACTACACCAGTTAGGCCTTTTCAGCTATACTTCTTCTTTGAGTGCTTGCATGTATACATTCTGTGCTAAGTATTTTTGTGCTTTGTACATGGATGCTGGAGATGTTTGCCTCCGTGGCATTCTGTAGATCAGGAGTTGGCAAACTTTTCAAACCAAAGAGTCAAACTACAGCAAACAGCTGAATAAGAATGTCCATTTGCATGACTGAAAATATAAAGCTTAATATTATTGATAATTGACATAATGATTAATAATAACAAATGAAAACATTGTACTCACAGACTTTATTTAATGGGACTTCTGCTGCTGCATCTTTTTGCCCATTTTTTTGAAGTTTACTTCATAACTAGTCAAATCCAGCATTGTGCACGCATTCAGGCTGCCTTCTGTCAATCTTAAGTTGGGGGCTGGGGATGTGGGGGTACAGGAGTCTGGATGGGATCACGTATGAGGGGCTGAGGCCAGGGGATTTGGATGTATGATGTAGGCTCAGGGTACGAAGTTGGGGTGTGTGCGGGGTTCAGGAGTGTTATGGCAGGGGACTAGGGATGTGGGATTGCAGGAGTTTGGGGAAATAGGGGTATGATGGGCTCAGGCCAAGGGGTTCAGGTATATGATGGGCTCAGGGCTGGGATGTGTGGGGGGCGCAGGAGGGGATGCTGCAGCCAGATGAGGGCTTGTTGGCCAAGCTTCATTTTTAAATAAAGTAAAGTAATATGTCCAACACAAAACGTTTCAACATTGTCTTTCTTTATGGCAAAAGTGGGGAACCTTTTTTGGGCAAGAGGCCACTGTCCCACAGAAAAATCAGTCGGGGGCCACACAAATGAGAAGCGCAAAAAAAACCCCAAACAAACCCTCAACCCCCCACAACCAACCTCTCCAAAAACTTCCAACTCTTCTGGGGTTCCAGGATTAGTGGATTTTGTGACCCCCCCTGGCTCTGGGGTAAGGCCAAAAATGTGGGGTCCAGTGTGAAGGACAGAGCTGCCAGTGAATGGGATAGGGATGTGGGTACAGGATCTGGGTGGGAGGTAGGGTGCTAGTGGGGGGGAGGAGGCAGGTGCAGGTGGGTGTTTGGCTAGGGTGGAGGGGGCAGGAGCAGGCTGGGGGTGTAGGGTGTCGGTGCAGGGGAGGGTTCAGGGTGTATTGGGTCTGCATGGCACTTACTTGCTTTTTTGCATCAGTGCTGCTTTCAGGCTCCCTGTCCCAGACATGGGTTTCCGCTGCTCCATTGACTGGATTCTGGCCAATGGAGCAGCAGCAGGATCCCCGGCCTGGGAGCGAGCAATGAGCAGAATTCAACCTTGAGGTGTCTCAATGGGGTGGGCCCTGAGACAGCTCCAACGGGCCCCCTCAGCCTCGCACATACCGGTGTCCGGTGGCAGCCTGGGAGCAGAAGCATCATCCCGCTCCCATCGCCTCCCCAGCTTGTCTAGTACCTGCTAGTCATATTCTTGGGCAGGATCTGTAGGCAGCACTGGAAGAAGTGCATGTGCCATTCCTTCAGGAAATCCAGCTGCTCATCATTCCCAAAGCCCAGATCCTCCACCTCCATTTTAGTTGCCCTCCCCACCCAGCCCCAGCTTGCTTAAGTGCATCTGGCACAGTTGGATGCACTTGCTCATGAAATCTCGGCAACTGTGTCCTCTGAGAGGAGAGACACTTCCCAGATTAAAAGGTTATTTTAAAATCTAGGAAAGACAGGGGTTTTCTCCACCCCTCTATCCAGAGAGCCAATGCTGGCTCCAATCTTGGAGAAGATGGAGAGGGCATGAGGCTGGATTGTCAATACGTGTTCCCGTGGGGAGGAGGAGAGGGGGGCAGGAGCAAGTGGGAGCTGAGCTCGAGCTGCGATCTATATTTGGCTCCTAAGGCTATGTCTAGACTATATCCCTCTTTCGAAATGAGGAATGTAAATTAGGCAGATTGAAAGTGCAAATGAAATGGGGATTTAAATATCCCGTGCTTCATTTGCATAATGGTGCCTGAGCGCTTTTTTGAAAAAGGGTTTTTCAAAAGTGAAAGTGCCATCTAGACGTGGTTCTTTCGGGAGAAAAAACCCCCGGGGAGTACGGGATCTTTCGAAAAAGATTTTTTTTTTTTTTTTTTTAACAAACTGCATCTAGACAACGCTTTCAAAAAACCCTTTTTCAAAAAAGCACTCGGATGCCATTATGTAAATGAAGCACAGGATATTTAAATTCCCACTTCATTTGCACTTTCGATCTGCCTAATTTACATCTCTCTTTTGACAGAGGGATGTAGTTTAGACATATATGGCTTGCGAGCTATCATGAATAGGAGCTGCAAGGGAGAGTTAGACTTACCTGGAGAGCAATGAAAGGATTAAGCTAACCTCAAAGCTCTGTACCTGAAGGAGGGGGCTTTGGGCTTTCAGCCAAAGAAATGCAGATAAGGAATTTCAAATGAGAGGGTTTCCCCCCCCCCCCTTTGTTTGGAGTCAAGCAGCAGTTTTCCTGACAGGTATGGAGCAGGAGAGAGGGACTCTCCCAGGAACAGACTCCTTGAATTCATTAAAACATAAGTAGGAAAAAGTTTAGATAGTCTGTCAAGTTTTGTTTTCGTTGTTTGGGGGTTTGAAAATCCTGTCTGAGCTGGTTAATTGTTTTTCTCTTCTTTTTTGTAACTAAGAATTATAGCCCAGGGAGAATCCCTGAGTCTCTTTCAATTCCTGGCTTTTAACACCCAGTCATTTACTATGCTTGCAACAGTAGTTTGTTTAATAACAAAAGTGTTTTTCTTTTTGTGGTGTTAATCAGTATTGGTTGATTTTTGTATTCTTAAACCTACATGCCTAAGTGAAAGCACATTACTTGGGAGAAGTAGAGCCCCATTGTCTCTGCAGATTATCTCTGTTTTCCCTACTCCTTGCAGAAGGGAGAGCTTTGCCACAGGGAAGGGATTACAAATGGTTTCTTCCCTGTAAGATGATTTATTTCTTTTTATTTCTTTTTTTAAAATTTGAATTGACACTTGGTTGTGGCAGCTACCTTTAGTTTTGGATCTCAGGGAAACTAGACAAATTTGTCTTTGGGAGTTACAGAGACAGGTTTTTACAGAGTTTATTCTGGTAGCTGCTGCCGCCCTCCTTCCCCCCAATTATGTACAATTGAAGTGCCAGGTTGGGGAATTGAGCCGTGACAAGAGCCATAGGTTGCCAACCCCTGCTGTAGACTGATGCTACTGCCCTCTTTGTTGCTCATGTCCATTTCATGTCTATCCTTCCACCCTTCTGTCAGAATTCTCAATGAGAAGGAGCTAAGATGGTGTTGGCTGGTGATGTCTTTGATATTGGTGTGTACTCATGTGGCTCTTTGGGCTGCTAGAGCCAGTCCTATGGATACTACCGAGAAAAATCTCTGGCAACTGTGCATGTGGTATGCACACACTGAGCATGGAATGGACATGCGTAACACACCTCAAAGAACAGCAGTTAAGAAAGGTTATTAACTTTTTTTATCCCTTCTTTTAGTTTAAAAGTTCAGTTGGGAGCGATTTAGCAGTCAAGTGGATGTCACCCTTTCCATATTTGAAGCTCCTCCACCAAGTTAGGATTCCATTTCCATTAGCGATAGGATAGGATAGTCATGGATCCCCATGTTGAAAACCGTAAATTAAATATTCAACATTATTTTTGGTGAAAGAATATCAGTTGAAAGTAGTGATTTGATTATAAAGATTGAAAGAATTACACTATTCACATTCAAATCTTGGGCCGCTGGAGGATGGGAAAGAGAGTAAAGCTGCAAATATTTAGTGCTCGTCGGTGCAGAGACAAATGTCTAACCACAGATTCGGATTCTGTGGATAGCAGTTGGTATCTGCGGATCCACAGTCTCAGAAGAGCAGCCAAAGGAGGGAGTGCGGTGCCACTGCTCCCAGGAGCCAGCCTCCCATGCCAGCAGCTCCTCCAGGCCGTGCAGGTGTATTGGCCCCAGCCCCAGCTGCTTCTCTTGATGGGGGTTGGATAGCCCTGTTTGTGGTGGCACTGTGAGAGGTACATCCACGTGGCCCAGAGAAGTTATGGGCATGGGAGTGGTGGAACCATGCTTCTCTCCTTTGGCTGCAATGTCTCTTGGGAGTAGAGTTCTACAGATCAGCAGATACTGATTGCTGTCCATAGATATCTGCTCTGCTGTGGGTCAGAACAGAAGGCTATAAAAAAAAAGTAGTGGAGGAGAGATATATAAGCCTTAGACTGAGGAGATCTCTGTTTCAGAGTATCAGGGAGGGGCTGGTTTAGAACCAGCAGAGGCAATCAAGGGGAGGTGGAACAACTGGGGCTAATTGACCAGGCCTGCAGAGTCAGGCCAGCCTAGGCTAATTAGGACACCTAGGGGTAATTAAGAAAACCAGTTCAGACTGGCTCTAAAAGAAGCTTTGTCTACAGTTGCGGCACACATGTAGCTGAGAGGATGGAGGAGGGCACTGCTGGGAGTAGGAGGAAAGGAGACAACTGAATGATAGAATGACAAACTGGAGAGAAGGAAGGTGCAGGGAATTAGCCCATGGGTCTTGGAGCTGTCTTATAGCAGGTGTCTGGGATTCACACAGGCAGCTACTATTACAGGGCCCTTGGCTGGAACCCAGAGTAGAGGGTGGGCCCAGATTCCCCCTCAACACCCATCTCCCCATTTCCACTCAGGGAAAAGGATTGTGGAGTTTATAAAACTATGGTACGCCCACATCTTGAATACTGTGTACAGATGTGGTCTCCTCAACTCAAAAAAGATATTTTGGCCTTGGAAAGGGTCTAAAAGGGCAACTAAAATGATTAGGGGTTTGGAACTGGTCCCATATGAGGAGAGGTTAAAACGACTGGGACTTTTCAGTTTAGAAAAGAGGAGACTGAGGGGGGATATGATAGAGGTATATAAAATCATGAGTGGTGTGGAGAGGGCCGATAAAGAAAAGTTATTTATTAGTTCCCATAATAGAAGGACTAGAGGACACCAAATGAAATTGATGGGTAGCAGGTTTAAAACGAATAAAATAAAGTTCTTCACACAGCGTGTAGTCAACCTGTGGAACTCCTTGCCAGAGGAGGCTGTGAAGGCTAGGACTATAATAGAGTTTAAAGAGAAGCTAGATAATTTCATGGAGGTTAGGTCCATAAAAGGCTATTAGCCAGGGGATAAAATGGTGTCCTTGGCCTCTGTTTTTCAGAGGCTGGAGAGAGATGGCAGGAGACAAATTGCTTGATCATTGTCTTCGGTCCATCCTCTCTGGGGCACCTGGTGCTGGCCACTGTCGGTAGACAGGATACTGGGCTAGAAAGACCTTTGGTCTGACCCAGTACGGCCATTCTTATGTATGTTCTTATTCTCCGTTTTACTATATGCTGGCTAATGATGAAAAGAGTTCTACAAACAGCAAACCAAAGCCCTAGGTGTCATGCCTAACACTGTGGGCTGCTATGAGCCTCTGAGGCAAGCAAAATCTCCCAGGAAGACTCACCAAGTTTTCATAGGAGCTTTGTCACAACGGGTAGACCTTTGTATCCATGCTGGACTCCACAAATATTGCAAGGACCCTAAAAGAACACTAAAGATTAGAAAAACTTAAATATACTCAAAATTGAGAACAGATATAAACACTACGAGAAGATTGCCCAGGTTCTTCAGGGCGGGGGGCTGTAGTGGGGTGTGTGTGCAGGAGGTTGAGGAGGGGCTCAGGACAGGGAATGTAGGGGAGCTGCAAGAGTAAGGGTTGGGAAATGAGGAGGGGCTTAAGGCAGGTGGTGAGGATGCAGGAATCAGGGCAGAAGGTTGGGAGGAGGGGGAGCTAATGAGAGGGGCCAGGGACTAAGAATGAAGTAGGAGTGGCTGCTGTCTTCTCCCTGGGGGTGGCCAAGGGCAGCGGTGACCTTATAGGCCAGCCCTGGCTGCACTGGGCAGCCAGGGGTGTGTGTGTGTGTGTGAGTGAGTGAAAGAGAGAGAGCAGTCTGTGACTCCTCTGGGGGTGGGGGCTGATGGCTGGTGCAGCTCCTCCCCTTTCCTCCATCTGGGGCTGCGGCCAAGAGCTGGAGTAGGGAAGGGGGTTTGGAGCAGAGGGAGCCACTTAGTCTGGAAGATGGCAAGCCTCAGCCCCGGCTTGCCACTCTTGTGGGGGTATGTCTGCCCCCCCTTGTCATTCTGTAGTATAGCTGCCCCCAGCGATCAATCTGTAGTATAGCGTCTCTCCGATTATCCTCCCTCTTTTTCTGTGTTATGGCAAACAATCTCATTCTAGGCAGATCTTGATTTTCTGGCACAACCAAACTCTGACGTTGCTTTAAGTTAGGAGAAGAGGAAGCTGCATACCACATTTGGTGGTCTTTGCTCTTACCAGTTAGGAGGAGTTCTTTAACAAAAGGTTCATGGACAAGAGACAAACATGCTCATTTCTAAAATATAGAGATAGATTACTTTCCTTCAAAACAATATCTACATTAAAAAAGCCTGCTGAACAATATCTAATGTTGGCCTTTACAATAGGTAGTAGGTTACAATTGACTGAAACTGTGGCATTATGTAGAAGTAGAATGTTTAAAGTATTATTTTTCTTCCTTAAGACTATTACCGTCTTTTAGCAAATATACCCCACACCCAAATATACTCCGCACCCGAATATACCCCACGGTTTTTGCTTTTTGAGTTAAAAAACTCTTGTATACCCCATGCGCGAGTATAACCTGTGGGGGTGGGAGGGTGTAAAAACAAATATAACCCACGGGTTATATTCGCTAAAATACGGTACCTCTGGATGGTTACTACTATTTACAATGCTAGCCTGGTACTTGGGAGACCAATTTCCTGTCTCACCACAAACTTGAAATACAACAAACTCTGTCCCTGGCCAAAAGAGCTTACTAAATATTACACAAGATGTAACCAATAGTGGGAAAGTATGGTAACATTGAGACAAAACTGGACATCATGAAAAGCAGTGCTTGCAACAAACCAGATTCATAAATATTGTTGATTTTTGTAGGCATTGTGGTATTGCACAGTTTTAAAGAGATTTGAAAAAGAACAGTAATTATAGGAAGCATTTCCTAGCCATGAGGAGTGACACTGGGTAGGTTGAAGATTTAACAGATGAGCAATGAAGGCTCTCTTAATTGCCATGGTGAAAGTGTAGGTCAGCATCTGGATAGTGTATGGGATCCAAGGTCCTTAAAGGTACATCTATATTGCAATTAAAAACATTTGTGGCAGTTGACTCAGGTTCATAGTGCTTGGACTACCATGTTTAATCATGGTGTAGATGTTCAGGCTTGGTCTGGACTAACCCCATGAAGAGGGAAAGTCCCAGAGCCTGAATGTTTACACTGCAGTTAAACAGTCCCATAGTCTGTACCTAAGAGTTTCTCAGCTGACACTGGGCAGCTATGAGTGTTTTTCACTGCAATGTAGATGTATCCCATAAGCCAAGATAAACTTAATCAGTGAGTCATGTTTTATGCTAAAATGGTAATGATAAAATATGTTCCTCAAACTTTGGGACTGTCCTCCTCCCTCGCATGAGTAGAGTTTGGATACGTGATAGTTCTGTAGGAATTTGGGTTTTTGTTTTTCCTTTGGTGGAATTCAGATGATCTGCTGGGCTTCATTCCTCCTATCACAGATCAGATAATGGGGAGAAATGTTGATACACTTCCAAGTACCATCCACTTGGACCAAAATGATACCATTCACAATGTTAGTCCTATTTTTATGTGCTTTGATTTAGCAATGAAATAGCTAACAATTCTGATGTTTAAATTATCATAATTGGGCATTAGAGTTAATACACCATTTATGAATGAGGAAATTAACTCTTCTTAAAAACTATTGTTTCAGGTTCCTTGGAAATTCAGATGGAACCAAATACAGTGAAATCTAAGTGCATAAAGTTTTCAAGGTTTTCTTCTTACCCATAACAACAACAAACTTCCTTTCTTTTTTTAAATAGAAATTGAGATGCAAGGGGTCGGGGTGAGACATAGCCCAGTTTGAGCCAGTTGTGTGTTTTAAGTAATACAGTCTCAGCAATGCAAGTTGGCTTAGAATGCAAGCTCGTTGGGGCACTGACTGTTTCATAATACATTTTTGTAAAATGCATAGCAAAATGGGAACACTCATGATTGTTGCCTCTGGGCATTACTGTGGTATAAATGTTACGTCATCATGAAGAGCAAAACCTTCTAATCTGGACAAAGCTATAATTTTGTACTTGTAGTTTTAAGACCAAATTGGCTGCAGCTCTAGCAAGATGTCGAATAAAACATGATGCACTTTCAATTGAATACATTCTACCAGAAACTATAAGGAAACAGGAACAAAGGGCTTCTGCTTTACCTTTGTATGCTTGGATAAATACATGTAAAAGCAGGTAAGATCTGTAAAATTAACATTTCATATGTTTATTTTAGAAATATACATATTAAATTATATATTCCAGTCTATGAATTTGTTTTTTCCTCACAGTATAGTATTGTTACAAGTCATAGGTTTCTTGTAATAAATGTTTAACAGGAACCTATTGACCTAAACATCACACTTCTGTCTGCCATTTTTTAAACCTAGTAGTGACACAGGTAGCACTTAAGAAAACTATAACTGACAAGGTGCTAGAGAAAAGGAATAGCTTTTCTATACTTTTTCCAATTTACTTGGTGTATTTGACAACACCTTGAGAATATCTGCACTGTGTTGGAAGGGTGCATGCCAGTGCGGGTAGTCAGACATGCTAGCTCTGCTAGAGCTATTGCACTAAAAATGAAGATGTAGCCAAAATAGGTGCCTGAATATGTACTCAGGCATTCCATATGGGGTTTTTACTCAGGTGGCTATCCCAACATGCTGCCAGTTTAATTAGGGAATCTTGAGCAGAGCTAGCATGAGTCTACATATGTCAGAAGCATGCTCACAGTTGCAGTACGGATGTACATTTTGCACCTACAGTTTCTCCTCTGTAGTTAATTTACCCAATTTGTTTTTGTGAGTTTTAATCATAGCAATAGAGTGGATAAAAATAATAAAACAAAAATGTTATTTTACATCCCTTCCAAAGCCCTCTGCCAATTTTTCTGATTTTAGAGTATCTAAGACTACTTTTAATTGTTTGTTTAATTTTTTGTAGTTGATGCTGTTCCTTTTAAATGCTTCATGTATATGTCCATAAATTATACTAGTTGTATATTACACTACTAAAAGAACTGGCAGGATGGATAATTTGGCATCATTGTCACATCTTCTTTTCCTTACCAGTAATCTCTTCATAATAGCTCTTAACTAAAGTGTTCTGCATCTTCTCTATTTTAGACTTAGTTTCAGGGCAGAAAATAGGGATGTTAGATAGCATTTAATTTAATAGTCATGTAACCGCACCAAAGCTTAGCAGTTACGTGATTATTCAATGGTCTCCAGGGTTGGGGCTTGTAGCCAGTACACTCCCAGCCCCACTCCTGGGGAGCCTCCTGCCACCATGTGCTGTTGCCTCTTTATTAGCAGCAGTGTGGGGTGACAGGCGGGAGCTGGTCTGCTAGGGGAGCTGGTTTAAAAACTGACATCCCATTCAGAGTGGCTCCTGCCTGCCACTCAGCACTGCTTCCTATTATACAGAGGCTGCAGTGCAGGGCAGCAGCAGCCTGTGTCCACAGGGGGCCTGATCTCCCTGTGGATAGAGGCTATGCGGCATCCCATCCTGCTGCTCCATGGCAGCAGCCCCTGTCCATGGGGGGGTCCCAAGCATCCCGGAGACAGGTGCTGCCCCGGCATCACTCCTGCTCCTCCCTCCCATGATGCTGCTGCCTCTGATAGAGGCACAGAGGCAGCAGAACTGGCGGAAGGGGCTCCACAAAGCTGGTGCTTGTAGGTAGCAGCTTTTAAGCTGGTTCTCCCCAAGTACCAGGTCCTGCCAGCCTCCCTTACCACCACTGCTGCTGTCACTGTGGGAGGCAGCCGGGGAAGGGGGACGGGCAGCTCCATAGAGCTGACATGCATGGTAAGCCACCTTAAAAGCTGGCTTCCCACATGTACCGCCTCACACCTGCCCCCCAGCCCTCTATGCTGCTGCTTCTCTATTAGAGGCAGCAGCATGGGTGTGGATGGGGGGGGTAGGCGACTGCCACTTGCCCCTTGCTGCCTCTGATACAGACACCACAAAGGGAGGGAGAAGTGTATATAGTTGTTTGGATTATTTGATAAGCCCAGGCTTATCGGTTAATCGTTTATATGACTATATGCTAATATCCCTAACAAAGAATGTCTCTTACTCAGAACCTGATTATGCAACCTGTATTCAGGCTGAATACATGTTAGTTGAACTGACTAAAGATTACCATGTTGAGATCTTTGTTTACGATGTTCAATTTAACTTTATACCACACATAAATAATAGATTGAAACAAATGGGATTTTTTGTGTGCATGATATTTATTCAGGGTACTATCAGGAAGGTTATTATGAATTACTAATTGCCTAATGGTCATTCATGCATTACCTTTCAACAATAAGAAGAGAAGACTGAGAGGGGACATGATAGCAGCTTTCACATAAAGGTTGGCTCTTCCTGGTCCAGCACCCTCGGGACCTGACCCGTCCTGAATGAGGGAATTTGCCAGACCAGGTGAGGTCCTCTGCCACTGGCCTTCCAGGACACTGTCCCTCCTTCCGGCTGGCTCCACTCCAGCCCCACTGCCTCTGGCTCCAGCCCTGCTGCTACAGGGCTTCAGATCCAGCATGCTGCAACCAGCTCCTTAGCCACCACAGTCCTTGCTTCTGCCCCACCCAGCTGGGGTTACTCCAGAAATGGGGCTCCCTGCTGCTGCTGCACCTGACTAGATCTTTCAGGGGCTGGGTTTCCCACCTGCTGGTCCCAATAGTGGGGCTCCCCAACGCTTGACTCCCAACCAGCTCACACTCCCAGGCATCAGGGCTCTCTGGTCCAGCAACATCCTTGATCCTGCCGGACTACGTATATTGCTGGACCAGAGAGTACCAGATTTAGAAGGTTCAACCTGTACCTAAAAGGGTGTTACAAGGAGTAGGGAGAAAAATTCTTAACCTCTGATGATAGGACAAGAAGCAATAGCTTAAATTGAAGCAAGGGAGGTTTAAGTTTGGCATTAGGAAAAAATTCCTAACTGTCAGGGTGATTCAGCACTGGAATAAATTGCCTAGGAATGTTGCAGAATCTCCATCACTGGAGATTTTTAAGACCAGGTTGGATCAGACCTGGGCAAAACACTCTCCATGGGTTGGATTTGGCCCACCAAGCTGCCAGATCTGTCCTGCAGATGCAGCAAGGAGCCTCAGGCAGACTCCTTGCCTGCCTCCCTCCACGCCGCTGAGAAAAGCAGCTCTTGCAAGGCTTTCTTTGAACAGCTAGGAGCCTGGGTGAGGGAGGAGAGGCTTAACACACAGTTCCCTTCTCAGCACAATCCCATTGGCTGGTTTTTGGCCAATGGGAACTGCCTGTTAACAAGCAGCTTGTGAAGCACCCTCAGGCTCGTAGTTGTTCGAAAAACCACATAGCCCCTGCAGCCAATGAGGAGGTGAGGCAGGCAGGGAGCCTGCCTGAGAAGGCTGCTAGCTGGGAGTCAAGCAGATAAGTCACCCAGCCAGAGCCTGCCTCTGGCACCCCTCCCCGCCTACCCCACATAACCCAGACCCTCTGCACCCTCCTGCCCCCATATCCCTTCCCCCAGTCCTCTTCCCCAGGTCACAGCCCCCTCTTGCCCAAAATCACAACCCAAATCCCTGAACCCTAGTACCCAAACCAGGTCACAACTACCTCCTTCACCCAAACTCCTTCCCAGACTCCACACTCTCTCCTGCACCCCAATCCCTTATTGCAAGCTCCCTTCTAAACCCAACCTACATTCCAGATCCTGCACCTCCTCCATTACTATGGAGGAGTGTGGCCCTTGACCACTTTCCAAATTTTTGGAGTGGTCCCCCATCCAAAATTATTGCCCACCCTGGGTTAGGCAGACACCTATAAGGGATGGTCTATATGGTGCTTGGTCCTGCCATGAGGGCAGGAGACTAGTCTTGATGACCTCTTGAAGTCTCTTCCAGTTCTAGTATTCTGTGATTCTATAATAGGGTGATTCGAGACTAAGCAACAAATTCACTGGTGTAAATAGATGCAAGTCCATTGTTGTCAGTTGAACCTCACCTATACCAGCAGTAAATTTGGTGTGAAGTGTAAAATCCTACTTCTGAGTTGTGTGTTTGACACTTTTAATGAAAAAAAAATCTAGATTTTTTTTCTAATGAATTTTTAGTTAACGTTGCATGTCTGATGGTCAGGATTACTATGAATTCTGTACGTTGTATGTTAACAGCCCTGAAGACATTTACAGAGAGTTGAAAAGAGAGGGATTTACAAAAGTTGAATCTGTGTCAGATTTTGAAGGTTATACTTATTGTCTGGACAAACACTGCAGTGATGTACTAGTTTTTCCTGCCTCTCTCAAAGAAGAAATACTTAATTTGGAACTTTTCACACATTACAAACTCATTTTACAGGTGAGCTAAATAAATCTAGATTAGGTTTCTGTCATGGGGTAGGTATGCCCCCCCTGCTCAGAGGCAGGGCATTAGGCCACTCAAGGAGTGCTCCACCCCATGTGTGTGTCAGTCCCTATGGCTCAGGGTCCAATAACTACACCCAGGGCCAGACTAAGGGGTAGGCTAGCCAGGCAGCTGCCCAGGGTGCCAACCTACGGGGAGCGCCTGGCTCCCAGTGGGCTGCAGCGGCCGCCCGGGGTGGGGGCCATGTTAACCCCCACGTGCCCTGGGGGTGGGCCCGCGCACACGCCGTGCGCCCAGAGGTGGGGCCGTGCGTCCTGGGGGCGGGCCCATGCATGCGCTGTGCGCCCAGAGGCGGGGCCGTGCATCCTGGGGTGCCAAAATGGCTTGGACTGGCCCTGACTACACCCCATCCCCAATGAGGCAGTCCATCTTAGCAGCCACAGTTAGTAAAACACCCTCTTCTTGAAGGGAAGTGAGGCCAGAGGCTAGAGTCAGGAGCAACCCTCCATGCTCTCAGGGCAGTGGGGCCCAGCGGCCAGTATCAGGAGCAACCTTCCCTACTCTCAGGGCAGTGAGGTCCAGCAGCCAGAGTCCAAAAGTCAATATCAATGTCTCTTCACACAGGATGGCATGGCTTAGCAGCCATAATTGAGCTGGGGTAGGGGTACTCAGGCCTACTCTCTTACTCGGGTCCCAGCCCAGGGCCCTGTCGGGTGGGGTGGCCCACCACTGGCTCAGTGGGGAATCCACCCGAAACACACTGAGCTATCAGCAGTCTAACTCCCCATCCTGGTCTACTTCCTACCAGACTCTTCGCAGCCTCCTTCTTTGTCACTTTACTCCCGTCTGGGGGCATCTCCAGCCATTCCCTGCTGACTGGCGTCCATGGTTCAGCCTGTCCACAGCTCTTCCTCCAGAGCTCTGGCAGCACCTCGTTCCCCAGTAGTTGTCAGCCCAGACTGAGCTGCTTCACCTTTATATCTGTTTTCTAGCTGCAGCATGGGCAGCAGGGCTGTGGGGCTGGGGCCCCCTCGACCAGGTAACCTTGAACCCTTATAGGTCCAGTGCAGGGTTGGTACAACCTATTGCAGTCTCATAATCTGATCTGCAGACTATGATAATGTTTCTTACATTACATGGCTTTCAGTTTTTTTAAATGACTAAATAAAATAGTCATGAATCTGGCAGTTTCTGCTAACTTTCTCAAATAAGTAAGATCTGAATCATAGAATTGGAAAGGACCTCGAGAGGTCATAGAGTCCAGTGCCCTGCCCTCACGACAGGATTGAGCACCCTCTAGATCATCCCTGATAGATGTCTAATCCAACCTGCTCTTAAATACTTGAAATTATGGTGATTGCACATCCTCCGTAGGCAATTTATTCCAGTGTTTTTCCTAATGTCCAACCTAAACCTCCCTTGCTGTCATTTAAGCACATTGCTTCTTGTCCTATCCTCAGAGGCCAAGGAGAACGATTTTTCTTCCTCCTCCTTGTAAAACCCTTTTACATACTTGAAAACTGCTATCAGGTCTTCTCTTTTCTAAACTAAACAAGCCCAGTTCTTTCAGTCTTCCCTCATAGGACATGTTTTCTAGACCTTTAATCATTTTTGTTGCTCTTCCCTGGACCTTCTCCAATTTCTCCACATTTTTCTTGAAGTGGGGTGCCCAGAAATAGATGCAACACTCCAATTGAGACCTAATTAGTCCAGTGTAGAGCTGAAGAATGACTTCTCGTGTCGTGCTCACAACACTCCAGTTAATGCATCCCAGAATTATGTCTGCTTTTTTTGCAATGGTGTCACACTGTTGACTCGTGTTCAACTTGTCATCCAGTTGACCCCTAGATCCCTTTCTGCAGTACTTCCTAGACAATCACTTCCTATTCTATATGTGTACTCTGTATGCCATTATCTAAATTTTTGATTAAGATATTGAGCAGAATCGGTCCCAAAACCAGAATCCCACTTGTTATGCCCTCCCAGCATGACTGTGAACCATTAACAACTACTCTCTAAGAAAGGTGCATAACTAGCTAGATAACTGATCTTACAGTAGTCTCATTTAGTTTGTATTTCCTTAGTTTATTGATACGAAGGTTGTGCGAGACCATATCACATACGTTACTAAAGTCTAGTTATACGACTTCCACCACTTCTCCCTTATCCACAGGAGTTGTTATCCCATTAAAGAAAGCTATCAGATTGGTCTGTCATGATTTGTTCTTTACAAATCCATGCTGGCTATTATCTATCACCGTTCCAGGTGTTTGCAGATGAATTCCTTAACTTCTTGGTCCTTTATCATCTGACATCTGGTGCTGAGCTGGGGTAAAACCTTCAGGAACAGATTGCATAGCTAGGTCTGCTCTGCTTAAGTACACAGGATAATGGAACTGCTTTGCCAAAATGATCACTTTGGCTGATATTGGGTTACAGATCATTTCAATGAGTGGAAGAGCAATTAAATGTTGTTCTTAAATTGTGTAAGAAAAAGGGCAGCAGAACTGTAATTAGCTTGCCCTGATTGAGGAAGTCACCCTAAATTAACCTTACTTGCAAAGCAGGTGTAGGAATGCCAAATCTCAGTGAAAGAGATGGGGTTGGGGAAAGGTGGTCTTACTTGGTGGTATGAATGCTGTCTAGGACTCTGGGCACCACTTGACCATCATCCTCCAGTGTTTAAAGACAGAGCTAATTAGTCTCAATTGAGAGTTATTGTTTCTGTTCAGTGACCAGAACTAGAGCTGAATCCCTGAGAAGGCCTATGGGCTATCACCAGGTGTGGGGACAGTGACGTTCCCTGCTACCCAGTGAAATCACTAAAGACCTGGGTTAAGTGATGGAACTCAGAATCTGGCATCACAGAAGTGGCATTGAGTATCCTACAGTGACAGCATGTGACTAGCACTGCGGAGACAAGCAATTGATGTAGTAACAAACAGTTGCAGAAGCACCAACTGACTACAGAGACATTGCTCCCCCCTTTCTTTCTGCACATACATCTGAGCACTGGGTCAACACTAACTAAGGACAGCCAACTGTGAGTGAAGTACAGCACAGGGAGAAGAAATGATATGTTAAAGGGACATTCACTTGTCAGGCTTTCCTACTGCAAGGTGAGAAACTGAGGCAAAGTACACTGCCCAGCACAGTGGGGGTCAGGTTTTTGCTTATAGCAACATTCTTTTGAACGTGTTGTTGTTCCAAGTATTAGTTTGGGACTCTTTCCCTTTAATTAAAAGTTCTCTTTTATTATACACAGACTCTGTGTTTGTGAATGGGGAGATAGTCTCTCTTAATGGTTCCTGGAGTGGTTCTATATTTTCCAAATTATGGGATGCAGGCTAGACCCAGTTCTGTTTTGTATTGTTAAGAGAAAACTCTAGATATTGAACCTGGCCCTTGTTGCTTCTAACTCTACCTGGCAGAAGGGTTACACTAGATATGGCAGATAATTTTTTTATAGTGATAAGCCTAGCAATTGAAGCATTGACATTCCCAGCTGCAAATATGACTCAAGGTGATAGCTCCAAAGAAATCAGTGTGACATCTGAGTTAAGATTTTTATTATAAAATTATTTTTAATAGAGACTGAGTAAAATTTTCAAGTCTCAGAGGGGTAGCCGTGTTAGTATGTAACTTTAAAAATGAGTAGTCCTGTGGCACCTTAGAGAGAGAGAGAGAGAGAGACATACAACCCACTTTCAGATAAGCTTGTGTGAACTGAGGAAGTGGGTTTTGCCCATGAAAGCTCATACGATATATGTTTTTGTTAGTCTCTAAGGTGCCACAGGACTACTCATTTTTTAAATTTTCAAAAGCATCTGTCCCATTTCTAAATGAAATATTAGACTTTTGTCTTTGAAAATGAGATTTAAGATCCTATGTCATGTAGGCACTTTTGAAATTATTTTCTCTAGTGGATAAATAATAGCATAATAATATTTTTGACATCTCTCCTGCAGTTGTAGCCCTAGATTGAAGTAATGGCCACTCCCCCTGTATGCTGCATGCTTAGGGATTCCTAGGCACTGAAGCCAGAAACTCTAGTGTTTTTTCCCCTGGCTTGCCCTCAGCATCAACTTCACGCCATCCTTATCAAAGCTGACCCTGAGATGCCTACCATAGTACATAGTTGATGTGTGGGTCCCAATACAGCAGCTTTGCTGCTATCCTGTTCCTGCTCTAAATCAGCTTTTTCATTTGAAATAATAATAAGCACTTTATAAAATTCCACATGACTAGATGAATGCAGAGGACTCTTTCCTTGCTCTCCACCGCCCCTAAGGCCTTAGAACTGAAGAGCTATAATAAAGACTTTCAAAAGCAATGAGCGACTTTTAAAGCACACTTTGAAGGCCTGATTTTCAGACAGTGGGTGTTTTGGCATCCCTGCACTTAGATATTTTTAGCAACAGTATCCTGTGTGCTGATATGCATGCACAGTGCTGTCTCACTGCATAGCAAGTGTGCAAGCACGCATGTCATCATCCGTCCCTCAGTTCCTTCTCTACTGCTTCAGGATTATGGTGGAACCCAGCAGCGCTCTTCATTAATGTATCCAGATAAGATAATATCTACCTACTTGCGTCTTATTCAAAAAATTTTCTCTTTCATTTCTGTATTTAACATCTGTATCAGATCAACGATGTGCTGGGTTCTTCTAGTTTCAGAAGATGCTTCACGTGCAGGTTCTCCATCCCCATTTCCAACAACCATGCTTAATGCATCAGATGCCTGGGGAAGGATGTACCACCACAAAAATGCCACGACTGTAAGAAGTTGCTGCAAGATCTCTGAAGGCATGGGACCTCCAATTAAAGCTCCTCGTGATAGAAAAATCTGTCAGACCAGCTTCTGAGCCAGAGTCCCATTCACCATCCTCCCAGAGGTCCCCAACCATAGCCTCAGATCAGGGATCCTGTTTGCTATCTCAGGACCCTCTTTCCAAAAAGACTACCAAGTGAAAGCACCTTACTTAGATAGGCACTGAGCGCCCCCTGAAAAGGGTATCTCCAACACAAAAGCCTGCGTCAGCATCAAAGCCACTGTCCTCATTGAACTGACGGGCTCCAGGCATATCCAGTACGGACAAGTCTTGAGAGGCTATGACTTCAAAACAGTCACACTATGTGGTAGCCTCAACATCTAACACTAAAAAGATTGCCATGGACCGATGGTAACACAAACCACCACACTGTCAGAACATGCAGAATCCATTGCGGATAGCAATGTGGACTATCTATGGCTGGGCAGAGATGGCTCCTGTACCGACCTTGGTACCGACATTCATGGCATCATGTTCTCTCTTTTATTGCATAAGGACCTACCAATAGCTTCGGTACCAGGCATACTTCTCTTTGGCATGCCAACTTTACAAGGACCGAGCAGATTAGCCACTCCATCCAGTTCTGCTCCTCCATTCTCAAGTGAGGAAGATGATGATGACAAAGGATCATCAAGGATTTCATTCTTTCCTTGGCACTTGTCTCCCAAACCCAAAGCTTAGCTCCAACAGCCATAGGTCCAGAGGCACACATGAAAGCCATTCTCTTCCTTCTGACATGGCAGGGATGGGACCCATGGGCACCAAGTATCAGTTCTTCATGGGGCGGCTCCTTGCATGGTTAATGGTATCAGATTTAACCTATTCAGAAGAGGTCGAACAAGTCATCATGAATAGCCAGTAACCAAGCATTAGACATACATACTCACAAAAATGGTAATGTTTTCAATTATGGGCTACAGAATATTCCATGCCCCCTATTTCAGCACCTCATCCCAAAATTCTGAACTACCTACTTTCTCTAAAAAAAATCAAGGACTTGAGAATGCTTCCATTGGAATACATCTGTCTGCAATTTCCAGTGAGCATTCTTCCATAGATGGCCACACAGTTTTTGCTCACCCAACTATGAAAAAATGTGTAAAAGGACTGAACAATGCCTTCCCTTCTTTGAAACAACCACCTCCTTGGTGGGACTTTACTCTTGTCCTCAGAACCTTGACAGAGAAACTATTTGAACCCATGGCTACATGTTCATTGTTACACTTATTAATGAAAGTTGCTGTCCTGATTGCCATTTAACATAGCTAGATAAAGTACTCCTCAGACTCCACCCTAAATTCCTTCCTAAGGTGGGGTCATCATTCCATATTAATGAACCATTATACTTATCTGTCTTCTATTCCAAACTTGCTGAGGATGCCTCTGCCGAGCACTTGCATTTTACCTGGAACAAATGAAGCAGTTTAGACAATCTCCTAGACTTTTCCTTTCATTGGTGGGATGAGCTAAGGGTCAAGCCATCTCCAATCAGAGACTTTCTAAATGTATTGAAACATGCATCAAGCTATGTTATTCGTTGAACAACATCCACCAATTATATACTGTATATACTCACTGTAGCACAGAAGTTTCCACATCCACTGCTTTTCTACAGAACATTCCAATTACAGACTTTTGCAAAGCAGCCACGTGGGCTTCAGTGCATACATTTACAAAACGTTATACATTAGACAAATACGCTGTTCAAGACACACTATTTGGCCTAGCAATTCTCTCTGTGGCCCACACTTAACACACAAAGCCCCACCTTCCAGACACTCGGGATACTGCTCCTTAGTCACCTACAGTGAAGCACCAGCAGGAACGTTCCTCGAAGAAGCAAAGATACTCACCTTGTGCAGAAACTGATGTTCTTCAAGATGGTTGTCCTTATGGGTGCTTCACAACCCTTCCTCCTCCCCTCTGCTTCGGAATCTTAACATTTCTCTGTGGTGGAGAAGGGATGGAAGGACGGTTGACAACACACATGCCTGCACGCTCCCTACTCAGCAAGATGACACTGCGCGTGCACATTGGAACCCGGGATACTGCTTCTAAAAATACTTAACTATAAGTACAGGGGTGCCGAAACAACTACAGTGGTGCTCCCACAGGGACAATCATCTCAAAGAACATCAGTTACTGTATCAGGTGAGTAACCATCTTTTTTGAGATAATCTTTTCTTTTTGGAGGTCTTGTGAGGCTTTGCAGTGTCTTTAAGTTCAAAACTGTAAAAGAAATCTTTGTTGGCAGGAGCTTATGTTCCTCTTCAATCGAGGATTATTCCATAACCATTAGACAGTGAGAGAATTTCCCCTCTAGAACTGTGTGAGACTGCCATGTGAACATCCTTTCATTTTTCTTTGTCATTGTAGACTTCATGTAGCAACCTCTGAGCATGCTGCCTTTAGACATTTGAAATGGTTATTGAGTCCCCACTTGCCAGGTATGACAGACATTACCTATCCATTTCTCCTAGCCTTCTTTGACCTCAGTTTAACTTTCTGTGTGTGTATAAAATCTATACTTTTAAAAACTTAGAATCTGTGAGGTTTGTATTTTAGCATTTAAATATAAGCCATCCAGACTTCATAATAAGGATTTTATTTTTCTCCACTTGTTGGTAAAGAAGAATTGAACTCACTAGTTTAGCTGGAAATAGAGCACAGTACTTGGAGAAAACAAATTAATAAAAATTAATTTGAAGCTAAAATTTACTAACTAAATCTACCAATTATTATCTATATTTAATTATTTAACTGGCATGTATTATCTTTTAGGATAAATCTCGCAGCCTCGCTGTACATTCTGTAAAGGCCTTATTGAACATGGATGATGACATCATAGTTGCTCATATGGGTTCACGAATGACTGCTGCTCATATGTCTGTACTGTCAAATCAGAGCACATCCAAAGTTTTTGTATGTGGTGTAAAATCACAGGCAAAGGAACTTGAAATGAAGGAGCTATTCACACGCATGGAATGTGGAAGTATGTGTTAAGTATTAATTCAATAATACAGTTATTTCCAGAGCCCATGTAGTTTTACCACATTTTAAAGCTTATCTTTATTTAAGCAAAAATGTTTCTGATATTTAAAATGTCTTTAAGTATTCTACTCATGCACCATCAGGGCAGGGTTAGGTAAATATTTGTAATCTTTTTTTTTCAGGAGTTAAGTCAGAAGTTCCTATGTTTTGTCATGATCCCATGAAAAATTCTGTTAATGCAAATGAGTAACAAATCTAATAAATCTCACTCTATCCATTTAACAAGTATTTTATTTGACAAATAAGTGGTGGGTCTTTTGTATGACATGAGAGAGACTAGTACAGAAAATTCTCCAGTTTGTATCCTCAAAACCTTATGTCACAGCATTCTTCTTGAGGGAGAAGAGAGATAGGATGTTCCTTTAAGAGTCCTGCAACATTGACCCCAAGTCTCTAGAAGGCTTTGTTGCAATATGATGTACCACCTGTAACTAGTGTCTCTGCAATCTTCTGCTTCTTCTGAGTTCAACTGTACCTGATCTACTCTGCTCAGAGGTGCAATCTTATCTACAACTCTAAAAACCATCTTTCTTTTGCCTTCTTCTCTCTCCTTTGTTCTTATTCTGTCTCCAGCTCTGTTCTTTCCCCCTACCTGATTCCCTATCTATAACTCTGTCCCTCCTTCCATCTCCCATCTTTTTCCTCCTCTCTCTGTAAGGCTGCAGCATTAAATCACTATTTTAATAAATTATATCTACCAATGTGACATTATGTAGATAACTTTATGAATTGCAGCCCAATCTTTATGAATAGGATTTGGATTAATTTTTTGGGAATCTGTTGTTATAACTTTTTTGGAATTTTTTTAAATACTGTAACTGAAACCCCATTTTAAAATGTGTACTGCCTTAACTCTGTTTAAAGTTAGTTGCGTGTCTGTGTAAAAGTATTAGTGTGTGTGTGTGTGTGTGTGTGTGTGTATAAAGGAATCAGTTCCTGAACCCAGCCTGTCTGGAAACTAGTTGCCAACACCACCATGATGGCTGAAAAATAACATGAGCGAGCTTTGCAAAAGAACCTACTCAAGAAAGAGTCCCTTCTGCCATTAACTGATGACTCATGGTAATACAGCATCCTGGGGCAGTGAGATAGGATAGTCTTCATGGACTAAAACATATAAAAAGATGAGTGAAATACTATAGAATTGGGTCTTTCAGTTCTACAGTCATCCTCCAGGAGCATCAATGCACACTGACACACTCAGTTTCTCCCTCGTGCCTAGACCGCCCAGCCAGTGGAATAGCATGAGCAATTGAGGCTGGTAATTGTATCCCATCTGTAGAACTGTGTGTATGTGTGGTGGGCAGGGATAGTAGCTAGGGATAGTAAGTGAATACTGGTTTCACAATAAACATGGCATATTGCCTTATCCCCATAACAAGATTCTGCTAGTTCTGTTTCTACAAATATAAATCTCTCTCTTCTGTCTGCAGGGGTGGCCAGTGACTATAGGCGGACTCGGCCACCGCCTAGGGCGCCCAATGATGACATCAGTCCATTGATGGCCCTGCAGGCGGGGGCGCCAATAGCGCGTCCCGCCTGGGGCACCAGCTGCTGCAGCTGGTCTCGGGCCGCTCCTGCCTGCCTGTCTCTACTCTCTTTTTAGTCGGTGCATATAGTTGTTAGGATTAACCAATAAGTCGAAGCTTATCAGTTAATTGTGTAAATGACTATAAACAGCAACACACTAACATCCCTAGGTGCTAGGTGGTATTTGTGGCCCATAGTAGGAAAGCACTCAGACTGGATGAGCTGGTGGTTCATTCTGGCCTTAAATTAAATTACTTTTTCCTCCAGGGGGCCCATCCAGGTCCTTGTACAGATAATACAATATGAAAAATCTAATACCTAATACGTAACTTTTAATTATAAGTATTCATATTAATGGTAGACACTGAACTTTTTAAGTGAAGTTAACATAATGCCAATTGGATTTCTGTTTCATTAGATTAAAATTTTACTGAATTATTTTCATATTAAATTTATATTATTTCCTTGTTTCTCAGATATTGAGCTGTTACATGAGGATTTTACTGAGATTGGACCAGCAGATCAGAGAATTCAAAAGGCTAAAGTTATTCTGCTGCTACCTCGGTGTTCGGGATTGGGTGTTAGTAATCCAATAGAATTTATACTAAATGAACATGAAGGTAATTGTGATACTATAATTAGACTTAAAGAAAATGAAAACACAATTGGTTGTTAGCAGTCTGTGGTAGGCACAACTTTTTTGTTCTTTATGCGGTGCCCAAGACAAAGATCCCATTTCTTCAATGGAGGGCTCAGGAACTGCAATGATAAGAATAATAGTATTATTTAAACGCTTCATGTTTTATTAGTAGAGTTCGGATTTAATCATGAAATGTAAAAAAAAAAATCATTTTCCAACAGTTGTGTTATCTTAGCTGTGCTTCATGCTGGTCAAATACCTCTTTAAAATGTCCCTTGGTATCTTTAGTTCTCTGATAAAATAGAACAGCTTCTTCTAAGTCATATCTTTGAAATGTTTTTATTTTGGGTCAATGATTATTCCTAATCATCAGATAATGATGTTTCTATATTTTGACTTTGTTTCAGTATCAATCTTGTTATTTTAAAATCTATATACAGCATGTGACACACAATTTGCACTTTGTGATCAGTAATGTACTCATTCCCCACATTTTTCCCTATTAGAAATATGAATCTGTTACTGTGGTCATCATTGTAACATTTATTTACATTTATTTGACCCATTTTGTTAGTTTGCTTTGATTTAGTCCTCTTTGCAAGGGAACTAGAGCAAAGCAAACTGTTGGTTCAGTATGACAGGAACAGTTCATTAATTTGTTTTGATCGGCTGACTTCTCCTACTCATCACCCCTTATTAGCAGGGCTCGAGAAATCATGTAATCTACTCGCCCGTAGTGAGTAGATTACAAGCCAGCACAGCCGGCGCCACACGATCTGTGCATGTGCAGCTCACAGAACCGTGCAGCTGGCGAGCCCTGCTTATTAGGGATGTAAAATACCATTTAATTGGTTAACTGGTTAAATTAATGTTTAACTGGTTAACCAACTAAAGGGGGAAAAATGAGGGAAGGAAGCTTCCACAGTTAACTGTAACCGGTAAGCATCACCTGTTAAGAGAGTTGTCACTGCAGGGAACCTGGAGGATGAAAGAAGCAGAGATCCAGGCCTGCCTCTTCTAGGAGTTCTGCACTGGAAAGAGGGGTCTGTGTGGTTGGGGGGGGGGGGGGGCAGCGTGCAGTCAGAGTGGAAGGGCAGCCCCTTACTCCCATATAATTTGAGCACTGATTAACAGTTTGTTTGCATTGATCTAATCTTGTTTCAAAGAGGATCAGATCAAAGTGAACTAATGAACTGTTAATGTACCAAAGCTTCAGGGGGTAGCCGAGTTAGTCTTCAACTAGAAAAACTTAACCAACGAATAGTCTAGTGGTGGCTTAAAGACTAACAAAACATGTAGATGGTATCATGAGCTTTTGTGGCTACAACCCACTTCTTCAGATGAATGGAATATTAAAAGTCCAGTTCCAAAATAAATAAGGGGGTGGAAGGAAGGGAAAAAATAGTAGTGAATTAGAGTGTTCATGTAAGTCTTTTAAGCTGGCTCCCCCCCAGCACAAACTCCTGTTCCCTCCGGGGGGAAGTGACTAGTTGCATCACTAGTTGACTATCTGATCGGCTTATGCTTATTGGACAGTCGACTAGTCACTTACATCCCTAATCCCACTTTTAGAAAGCTGCTTCCCACGGCTCCCTTGGCTGCAAATGATGAAACACAGTCAATAGGAGCTGTGAGGCTCTTGGGTTGCAGAGTCATTAAGTAAACAAACTGGAGCAGCCCATTAGAAGCTCTCTCAGAATGGGGCCATGGTCCACTTTTAGAAACACTGGTCTAGGTTTACTTGGTCCTGCCACAGCACAGAAGACTGACCTTGATGGGTTCTCAAGGTCCCTTCCAACTCTGCATTTCTGTGATTCTATAATGATAGCATGAAATTACCTTTTTTTTTTTTTTTTTACTGTGACTGAGACCAGAAATCTTTAAGACTAGTTTCAAGTCAATGAAATAGATTTATGAAGTTGAGTATTATTCTAATTGAGCATTCGCTGTTTGTTTGTTTCATAGTAGAAATATGTCACAAATAGAACTCCTGTTTCAAGATTTAAGATATTTACCATTGCATTTTCAGTTGACTATATCCCTTTATTGACTAAACATTTAAGTGAATTTACTTAATTTACAGTAAAAATTCAGAAAAAAGAGTGTCCTTGTGGGGGTTCCTCCTAGCTATTTGAGTGCTGCTGTGGTTCTAGATGAAGAATTTAGTTGGCAGTGCCCTTGGTAGGCTGCGCACACCGAGTAGCCAGCACATGCCGTTAGGAGTGGTTACTCTGCATGCGTAGCCAACCGACCCTTTGGTTCTTTCTCTGCTACTGTTGGCTTTGGTAGGAACCCAGCAGTTGTCCTCAAAGATCCGTTAGATTTTTAGTTGTGGAAATTAGATAGTTACCTGTTGTTAATTCATAGTCTAGTTACTTGCACTATTTTTTGTCATTAAAAAAAAGTCTGGTGTTTTGTTGTTCTCGCGTTAGCAGTGATCTGTAAATAGGACATGCCTGGTTCCTGAGGTTTTAAAAGGTGTTTGACCTACAGACTGTCGATACCTATTTTGGACAGACACTTGCAGTGTGTCCATTGTTTAGGTGAGGCATGCTCCACCACTCAGTGTCTTCACGGTAAAAAGCTCACTACCAGAACCAGGAGGGCCAGGGAGCTTCAACTTAAGATGCTGCTCCTAGAGAAGTCTCTTTGTTCAGCCTCGGACCCAGAGCATGCCACGCTGCCAAGACTGTCCTCTCCTATGCTGGTTTCCGAGACAGCAGTTCCCTCAGGGTCGAGCTCAAAGGACTCTGCTTCAGCACAGTCTCCTAAGAAGTGCTTCCACTCATTATCCAAGGGTGATTCCCCTACAAAGAAGTGCTCTTTCACAAAAAAATTGGCACCAGCAGCACCCGAGTTACTGGATCATGAAGCACCAGGCACATTTGACACTGGGATGGCCTAAGGAGTGAAGAAACCATCTTGGGTCAGCTCTAAGGCACTGTGCAAATTAAAACTAAAGTGGCTCCACTGGCACTGAACAAGTCCTCTTTGGCTCCAGCACTGGCCAAACCACACACTGCTTGAGAAAATTATGCTGCTCTTCTTGCCAAATACACACACAATGTATTTGATCATATGGTGTCCTTTAACTGAGCACTCGCCAGACAATAAACAAAAACATTTCAAGGCCAATATTAATGAGTGCACTTATTTCCTGCACTGTGCTCCAAGCTGTGCTAGACTCCACAGATACAGCAGCATGCTTCATCTCCACCGCCATAGTCATACAACAAGCATCCTGGTCATTTCTGTCTGGTTTCCCCAGAGAAGTACAGGCTTCCATAGAAGATGTGCCCATTGAAACATCCAAGCTCTTCTCTGAATCCACTGATGCCTCCCTTCACAAGTAAAGGATTCCCAGTTTACATTCAAGACTCTTGGTACACATATTCCTATAACTAAGAGAAAATGAGAGATTTTTTTAATCAGATACACAAACCAACTAACTGGTTAAGGTTCAGACAGCCCCAAAATCTCCAAGATGTCATCCAATCACTCCCACATCATTTGGGAACCCACTAGAATCCTTTTATCCAGCATGGAATACCATCACAGACAGATGGGTGCTAGAGATAGTGCAAACTGATTTATTACATTTCTCCCCATCACCCTACCAGTCCTCCTTCAGGGACTCCTCTCACGAGGTCACTCTCATGCAAGAATTGAATCACCCCTTCCAACTAGGAGCAATAGAACATGTACCTCAACAGTACAGGAGGAAGGAGTTTTACTTCCACTATTTTCTTACAATCAAGAAATCAGGACATTGGAGACACATTCTTGATTTATGCAACCTCAACTGATTCATCTGCACTTCAAAATGGTAACTCTTGCCACAGTAAGCTTTGCTTTGGAGAAGGGAGACTAGCTGTCTACCCTCAATCTCATCTACAGGATGCATATTTTCACATTGCAATACACCCTGTGCACAGACAGTACCTCTGATTTGCTGTTCACAATGGGCACTTCCTGTACAGAGTACTTCCCTTCAGCCCCTTGAGTCTTTTCCAAAGTCCTAGAGGTGATTGCAGCACACCTCTGCAGACTGGAAATTGTCATCTTCCCATATCTGGATGATTGCCTTCAAAAAGGGTCATCCTATCACAAGACAGAATGAGCAGTATCCATCAACAGGGCCCTATTCAGCAAATTGGATCTATAACTGAACTTTCAAAAGTGCACATTAATCTCCAAACAGCAGTTGGAGTTCATGGGTACCCACCTACATTGAACCTCAGCTACAGCAGCACTTCCATATTAGAGATTTCTAATACTTGTAGATCTTTTCTCGTGAGCACAGAGTAGTCTCCAGGTTACGGCGAAACTGTCTCCAACAGCTAAGCCATATGGTGGGGGCAATCTTCATATGGTGGGGGCAATCTTCATCATCCAATGTGCTTACCTACAAGTGAGGCCCTACAGACTTGACTATGAACTGTATACAGATCACGCTATCACCATATCAATAAGCGCCTTACTATGTTCTCCAAGACGAAGGAGCCCCTTTCCTGGTGGATGATCCAGGACAATTCCTACAGTAGCATGCCTTTTCACCCCACGTTTCTGCGGACACTTCTCTAATGAGATAAGAAGCCCACATTGGTGGTCACATTATCCTGGGGCACTGGTCTCAGGAGGAATCTAAACTGCATGTAAACCGCCTAAGGGTACGTCTAGACTACATGCCTCTGTCGCCAGAGGCATGTAGATTAGGCTACCAGACATAGAAAATGAAGCGGCGATTTAAATAATCGCCGCTTCATTTAAATTTACATGGCTGCCGCGCTGAGCCGACAAACAGCTGATCAGCTGTTTGTCGGCTCAGCGCGATAGTCTGGACGCCCGGGTGTCGACATCAAAGTTATTTGTCGACCACCCAGGTAAACCTCATCCCAGGAGGCATACCTGGGTGGTCGACAAATACCTTTGATGTCGACACCCGCGCGTCCAGACTATCGCTCTGAGCCGACAAACAGCTGATCAGCTGTTTGTCGGCTCAGCGCGGCAGCCATGTAAATTTAAATGAAGCGGCGATTATTTAAATCGCCGCTTCATTTTCCTATGTCTGGTAGCCTAATCTACATGCCTCTGGCGACAGAGGCATGTAGTCTAGACGTACCCTAAAACTCAGAGCAGTTCACAAAGCATGTTCATAAAGTTTTCTATCCTGGATTCAGAATAAAACAGTACAAATATTTATGTTCAATCTCAAAACAATGTATTACATAAACCGGGGTAAGGAACCTTTTTCAGTTAGGGGGCCACTGACCCACAGGAAAAAAAAATCAGTCAGGGACTGCACACAAGTGAGAAGCCAAAAACAAACAAACAAACCCCTAAAGTCCTTAGTGATGTGGCCTTCGACTGAGAAGGAGAAAGACACTCCCCCCATTCTTCTCACATAGCAGGCCCAGACTAGTTGATTTTGTGTGCTCCAGTCCTGCAGGGGGTTGGAGCACTATCGCAGGCTCCCCAATACTGGGGGAGGGCTGAGCCTCAGGGGCCGGATCCAGGCAAGCCAGGGGCTGCATCCGGCCCCCAGGCCTGTGGTTCCTCATCCCTGACATAAACCATCAGGACAGGCTTGTTTTTACCAGGGTCGCCTAGGGCAGGACAAGTGGGGCAATTTGCCCCGGGCCCCTGTGGGGCCCCCATGAGAATGTCTGAAGTCCGTTTGGGCCCCACGCTCCCCTTATGGAAGGGGCCCCTGAAATTGCTTTGCCCCAGGCCCCCTGGATCCTCTGAGCGGCACTGGTGTTTACCCCCTGTGTTGTGAAGCAGTAGTGTTATAGAATTGGTGCATTCTGTGCAACATCAATCTCGTAGTCGCCTGTCTTCCAGGCAAAGACAATATTATGGTGGACAATCTCAGCAGACACTTTGAAACATGAATGGAAACTGAACTCCAGCATGCTAGTATCAGTATTCAAACGGTGGGGGTACCCAACTATAGACCAATTTGCAAATAGAAACAATTCCAAAATCCCACGTTACTGTTCCAGAATGGGCCTTGGCTCCCAGTCCTTGGGAGATGCCTTTATGATAAAGTGGGATGCACCACTCATCTACGCTTTTTCATCACTACCACCCCTTTATCAGGTCATCCTCAAAATAAAACAAGTCAGAGCCATAGTCATTCTAATAGCACCCAATTGGCCCAGACAGACATGGTTCCCTTACTTCTTCTGGATGACAATAGCACTTGGTGTTTTCCACCTGTCCCTTGCTTGCTCATGTGGAATGACTGCCGACTATATCACCCAAAGTTCACCCCGCAACTTTGCATGTGGCTCCTTGCTAGCTGACTTCACACAAAACATCTTGCTCTGCACCTATCCAAGAGATTAGTCTCTGTTCCTGCAGACCATCTACCACAGGGGTGGGCAATAATTTTTCATGTTGGCCACTCCAAGATTTTGGTAAGTGGTCAAGGGCCCTCCTTTTCTATGGAGGGGTTGTGGGGTTTGGGAAAGAGGTTGGGTGCAGAAGAGAGCTTGGGATAGGAGATTGGGGTATAGGAAAAGGTATGAGGTCTGAGAGAGAGTTTGGATGAAGGAAGGGGTTTGTAACATGCAAAGCTTCCATCTCTCACCCAACCTCAGAAGGCAGACAGACCAGCCAGTTGCTCTGAGCCTTGGGTCTGCACCCTGCCTGTGGGTTCAGTGGGATAGGTTGTGGGCTGGATTGAAAGGCTTGGCAGGCAGGATCTGGCCCCAGGCTGTATCTTGCCCACCCCAATCTACAAGAAGAACATTTGCACAAATGGCACCAGTTTTCAATATGATGTGATCATCATCACATCTCTCCCGTCTCAGCTGCCCTTCCATATATACTTGAGTATCTATCGCCTAGCTCTCAAAAACATGGGATTCACCCTTAGTTCCCTACAAGTACGAGGACCCCTGGGGAACAGGTTGGTTGGCTGTGCATGCAGTCTAGCTGCTCTTAATGGCACATGCTAGTTGCCTGGTGTGCGCAGCCTGCCGTGGGCACCGCTATCTTAATTCTCCAATAGGAAGTGCAGTGGCATTCAAATGCCTATGTGAAGTACCCACAGGGACAACCATCTTGAAGAACCTCAGTTACCACACAAGATGAGTAACCATCTGTTCTTTAAATACCAAGAAATAATATAGGTAGTAACATTTTACAAATAAATTGAATATCTAGGAGGGAAAAAGTAATCATGTAGGCACCCTTGCACTTTGCAGGTCCTGTGATCTGTTTTCACTACATTAATAGTAATCAAGCCTATTAATAGAGAATTTTCAGTGAAAACGGAATGGATTAACCTGAAAACAAATGTATTATAAAATATGGACACGAGTTTTAAATGTAAAAATGAACTTGACTACTGTTTTTAATAACTTCATATTCAGATGCAGGATTGCTGAGAGACCTTTCTCAAGGATCTGTGGCTGAAAAAAAACTCCATATTCTCGCTGAGCAGCAACTTCTGGAGTTAATGCATGCAATGCGTTGTAAGTTTGTTTACTCTCAAGTCTGGAAAAATGTGACCATAATTTGATGCAATGTATGAAAAAAATTACTTTAAATCTTCAACAGAGGGGCTAGACTTACATCCCTGTTTCGAAAGAGGGATGTAAATTAGACTTAACGAAATAGCAAATGAAGCTGGGATTTGAATGTAAGCCACATTTTTTGAGGAGTACAGGATCTTTCGAAAAAGACTTTTCTTTTAGAAAGAACTGAGTCTAGACCACGGTTTCACTTTCGAAATAGTGTTTAAAAAAAAGCGCTTTGATGCAATTATGCAAATGAAGCACAGGAAATTCAAATCCCAGCTTCATTTGCAATTTCGATATGTCTAATTTACATCCCTCTTTTGAAAGAGGAATGTAATCTAGGCATAGCCTAAATGTGTACCACATACTCAAAATAATGACCATCTCATATAGTCTACTGTGAATAAATTTATTACCACAATTCCCTTCTCCTAACATTTATATAAAAGATACAAAGTCCTGCCTCCTTATTTGTTTCATGCACTAAAGTTAAAGAAGAACACTAAAACAGTCAGTACAACTCTTTCCCTGTTACCAGTTGCAGTAGTAAAGTGATAGATAATTATAAGGTGACATTTTCAAAAGCATGCAATTCCTGTTGAGTTTCAGTGGGACTTAGATGCTTTTAAAATGTTACTTTGTAATACCTAAAACAATAAATAAAAATGAAGTGTGTGAACAAAGCCCCAGATCTTGAAGTATTAAGGCATCTAACTCGCATTGAAATTAGTATGAGTTAGGTGCCTCAAACACTGTTCAGGATCTAGACCAAAGAATCAAGAGTAACTAAAAAAGGCTGGTAAACAGAAGCATATATTGTAAGTTTTTGACTTTGGAAGGGCATGTAGAAGTGTTTTTGAGGATCAGACTATTAGTGCATTCTATATGTAAAAGGGAAACTGGTTAATCTTACCGGGTGAGGCTTACTGGTAACTAACTAATCAGCGCCCAGCCAGGCCTGGCTCACAACACTCTGCCATGGGCGGGAACATGCTCCAGTTGGGCTAGAGCACCCCGCAGTGTGGCAGGCCTGACCTGATTCGTCTGGAGTACCCTCCCCACCCCCACAGCACAATGGTTAACCGGTTAAACAAAAAGTTTAACAAGTTAACTATTCTAGTTCATTCACAGAGATTAATGACAGCATCGCAGAAACTAAGGCTCTCTAGACTATTCAAGCTAAGGAAAAATACTTAAAACTATTTAGTTGGAGGGAAGGTCCTGAGAAGCAGAAAGAGACCCAAGAATGAACTTCAGGGCAAGCACAGTATTTTTGTTCTGTAATCATGCAGTGCTTACAATGGGGTTGTAGCCCATGACTAGGACCTATGCTACAGGAACTACAGTAGCATTTCTATAGTGCTATGACTATGCTAGCATAACCCTATATTCTTAGATGCAGCCTATGAGGATGGAAGGAGTTTTTCTATTGTAGGAACACCACCTCCCATGTGATGGTAGCTAAGTTGATGGAATTATTCTTCCATTGACCTGTATTTACACCAGTAGTTAGGTCAGCATAGCAACGGTGCTCTGGTGTGTAGCTTTTTTCACATTCCTGAGCACTATAGCTATGTCCACCTAAATTTTAAATGTAGCAGGGCTAGGACTTTTAGGTGCTGTGGCAGTATAAATACTGGTTGGACCTTCCAGATCCAGCACCATCAGGACCTGACTGCTTCCGAATGAGACAATATGCTGGATCAGGAGCAATTCCTCACCACTGGCTTCCGAGCCCACTCCCTGCTATGGCTTCACCTCCTTCCCATTGAATCTGGCTGGCTTGCTTGCCCAGCTGCTACCTACCACCTTCCTGGAAGCCCAGGCTCCAGCTCCTGCTGTGGAGTCCCGGCTGTGTGCTCCTTGTGGCTGCTGTGGGGCTCTGTCCCTGCTTGCCACAGGGCTCCGGGATGCTGCAAGAGAACTCAGACCCCACATTGTCATAGGGCTCCAGCTCCGACCCTGCACATGGGGGGCTGCCCCAGGGCTCTGGCCCCATGCTACTTGGGGCTGCTGCATACTGGCGGAAGCTGCCATGGAGACTGACCCTGGTCCCATGCTGCCCCCAGCCCTGGCTGGCCCTACTATCCTTAGGCTCCTGAGCTCTCCAGTCCAGGAGCATCAGTGGTCCTGCTGGTCCCCAGTAATAATTAATCACACATTACGAATACATTTGCAGTGTGATATAGCAGCCATGGTTTGTGGTATACATATACAGACATTGCATGTCTCTCTCTCGTGCTCTGGTACAACTCAGTTCATGGGCTCTTTAATGTCCAGAAATATAAATTGAAGGCTCAAAGTGACGAAAAAGTAAGAGTGTAGAGAGACTGAATCATGTGGAAGAACTTAGAAGAACTAAGTATGTATAGTTTCACCAAAGAGGTGGTTAAGGAGGAGTTAAGGCACAAATTCTGGTTCCTGTTCCATGTATTTTGGCAATCTAGCAGCACAAAGATGTCCTCTAGATAGCTAGGGATTTCTCAGAGTGGTATAGGGTCATAGCAAATAGTGCACTATCTGTATTGCCACCTCTGTCCCCTTGCAGGAGACATGAATTGGGGATTCCTATGTCTTAGTGTCCCCAGCTGCTAGATTAGCTTTTAAGGGCATGGTAGGAAGTCCATACTATGACATCTTTGAGTTATTATGTCAAGAACTTGCCTAGGGGCTTAGTCATGGCACCAGGATTGGGAAGTCTGTAAAAAAGTGAATTACAGTAGAAGCTTTATGATCACCAGACTTACCAAATGACAGGTCAACAACATGCCTCATTTGGAACCAGAAGCATGCAGTGAGACAGCAGAAACCAAACAACCATCACGTACCCATCCCCCCCAAAAAACAACTCCAAGTAAATAGTATATAGTACAGTACTGTGTTAAATGTAAACTACTAAATAAAAAGTTTGTGTTCATTTTATATAAATTAAGATGGTTAAAAACAGCATTTTTCTTCTGAACAGTAAAGTTTCAAAGCTATATTAAGTTAATGTTCAGTTATAAACTTTCAAAAGAACAACCGTAATATTTTGTTTAGAGGTACGACCAACCTCCATTCCCAAGGTGTTCATAAATCTGAGTTTCAATTGTAATTCTCTATTCCATTTCCACCTAGCCCCTCTTTTCTTAGCAGTGTGAGCACAGTTGATACAGAGGCTTGGATTTGTGCCCATGTCTGCAAATATTTGAAATTCCTTTAAATAAAAATGCATTGGAGAGAAATTATTTAGGTTGGCATATGTAGGCATTACCATATGAGATAGGATGACATATGAAAAGGAAAAATGTAATCTCAGTAGCAATACAGACTTTCTGGAAATGCAATGTATTAGAAGGTGGCATAGCTGGAAAATTTCCTGGACATTATGTTGCTTTGAAAGTTTAAAATACACTGGACAGATTACAAGAAATGTACTAACTTGCATGCGAGGGGGAGATGAAAAGGTGATTTACTATCTTTTCTAGTTCACGTCTATGATCTGAGCATCCACTGAATATTTCTGCATGTTATTCACTATTAATTTAATAACTTTCCAATTGTTTTCATAACAATTGAAATAGAAGTACGTTTTAGGATACAGACAGTGGTTCTCATCCATGGGCCTCAGGGGCCACAACCTACCTCAAGGGGGCCACATGAAAAAAACCTGAACATTAGGTAAATTATGTACCTTTTTTTCTAACTAACAGCGGCTATGGGGGGGCCACAGAGGTGAACGAGGCTTAGAAGGGGGCCATGAGGAAAAAAAGGTTGAGAAACACTATACTAGAAGACTGGGGCAGCAGTGGGGCCATGCACCCACGCTGCCGGCTTCTTCCCAGTGCTGACGGAGGGACGGAGGGGGTTGTACACTCTGGTTGCTGGCTTCACCCCAGGGTGAGAGTGATATGCAGGCCTCCCCCTGGTGTGTGTTTGGGGAAGTCCAGGGGGGATATGCTGACAGACGGCTGCTCCCCAGGGCAGGCTTGGGTGTCACTATTGCCAGCCAGTGGCTTCCTGCTGGGGCACTTGCCGCCCTTCTAGTGCCATTCCACAGTATAACTCCCTATTATCAGACCCTTCCCTTTCCATTGTATGAGAAACAAATGAATTCCTGGCACATCTCATTGCCCTGGCAAAATCAAACCCTGACCTTGTTTTGAGTTATGATAAGAGGAAGCTGCATACCAAATTTGGTGGTCCTAGTTTTTATCATTTAGGAGTTCTTGAACAAATGGACTCACAAACAGACAGAAAGACAGATGCACATTTCTAAAATATATACTGTACATAGATTTTTGAATTTTAAATTGCTTTCCTTATTCCAAAATGAACTAGAAAAATGTTCTTTTGCATGTTTATAGTTAATAAAATGCAAGCCATTGTCTACTGCACTTGTTCAATTTATCCAGAAGAAAATGAAGCAGTAGTGAACAAAGCACTGGAATCTGGAGTGGAAGGAAGTAAAGTACAGCCTTACAGGTAAGGAATAAAATCCTTTCTGAGGAAGACTAAAGAACATATAGAGGAGTTAAATACATATTTCCATTTTTAACTTTGGTCAGCTATGTTGGTTGAACATTTGCCATAGATATCTATTTTATGAACTTATGAAGATTATTATTTCTTAAATCTAAATGATGAATAATGTTTAAGTAAAGGGAGCTTTTGCTATCTTCTTTCCCTCCCAAAATCTTAAATAACGTAACTATCTGTTCTCTATGACCAGTTTAAATGGGCGGTACATGTTTAATGAACTCATGTCTTAGCTAGAAAGCCAAGTTTTTATATTCCAGGATGTCCTCAAAATATAGGACCTAGTTGTCTGCTCAGCTTCCTTGAGGCTGGGAGGCAACCAGGCTGCTGCAGTTGTCCTGAGATCCCCAAAGCTCATGAGACTCCTGTAGGCTTGGCAGTCTGATTTCCCTTCCCTGTCTCAAGAACATGGTGATTAAAAGGAAAACCGTCCAAATTCTGTCCACTACATAGGTAAGAACTGAATACACACAGTATATTACTTAATATATAGTAGTTGTGAATTAAACCATTTTTCATTTCTTGTGTTTAAATCCCCTTCAGAGCATGGTTTCAGAGATATTCTAACTTTTTACTATAGCAAATCTGTTATAATGTCTGATAAGGTTTGAATTCTACCTCCTTACTATATGTTGTCCAATGAAAAGGACTAGATTTGCTGACCGGGTCCTTGATTTAATCCCAAAATTTTCTCTTGTATGGCTTGCCTAACACCAGCTTAGAGGTAAAAGCAGAAGTGTCAAGTATATGATTTTAGCAGATTTGCCTTTTTGTAAAACAAAAAGTTGGCAAAAAAATCAGACAAATTCTTATTCACTCTTACACCAAATGTTGACCATACTTTAGGTCAGAATTTTTATTTTTATCCTAAAACATGACCTCTCCATCTTCCTTGTGTCATGGTAATGTTAAATATTTTTCTGTCACCTGCCATTCCTTTTGGTGATATAGAAGTGCAAAGTGTGTTACTCCCAGATGGCTGATCTGATTGCACAGTTTCTCTCTGATCTGCATTCTGGCAGAGTGGGGAGTAGAGTATTACTGGAATGGAAATACAGGCAGTCCCCGGGTTACGTACAAGATAGGGACTGTAGGTTTGTTCTTAAGTTGAATTTGTATGTAAGTCGGAACTGGCGTCCAGATTCAGCCGCTGTTGAAACTGACCAGTGGCTGACTACAGGAAGCCCGAGGCAGAGCTGCTCTGCCCCGGGCTTCCTGGAATCAGCCGCTGATCAGTTTCAACAGCATCTGAATCTGGACGCCTGGGACAGAGTAGCTGGGGCACTGCTGGGTAGGTCCCCGCAGCGGCGCACCTCGGCGCTGCGGGGACCAACCCGGCAGCACCCCAGCTGCTCTACCCCAGACGTTCCCAAGTCAGCCGCTGCTGAAACTGACCAGTGGCTGACTACAGGAAGCCCGAGGCAGAGCAGCTGGGACAGAGAAGCTGGGGTGCTGCCGGGTTGGTCCAGTAGCACTGAGGAGCGCCGCTGCGAGACCAACCCGGCAGCGCCCCAGCTGCTCTACCCCAGGCGTCGGCGAGAATAGCCTGGTCTGCTGGGGGGGGGGGCGCACAAGCTGCGCCTCCCCCACCCCAGCAGACCAGGGAGACGCGGGCGGCGGGACCGCTGAGATGCACCACGGTCCCGCCGCCACAGCTTTGCTCCGCGTCTCCCTGGTCTGCTGGGGGGTCTGCCGCCTGCGTCCTCCGCAGTGAGAAAAGCCCCGTTCATATGTAGGGATCCGACATAAGTCTGATCCACGTAACTCGGGGACTGCCTGTAACATGGTCCTAGACTGTAGGAGTACTGCTTTCTCACTGCCAACATGAGCAGGGAGAAAACTAATTTAAACTGAATCAGGTTTGAGACTAGGAAACTTAAATATAGGCTTGTCAGATGGTAACTAAAAGATCAAACAGCAAAGAAAAAAAGCAATTCATTTTTAAAAAAATATTTCCTTTGTGGCATTAAGCTATCAGTGTGTAAAGTCATCCAAGCTACACAATTTCAAACCCTGCCATCTTTGGAAAAAAAGTGCTCAGTTTCCAGATGTGTATTATAGATGTTAGTGTTAGGGTTGCCAGGTGTCCAGTTTTGAACTTTCTTGTTCGGGAAACAAATTGAGAAAATATAAATGTCTGGTATTTTCTAAATAAGATGTAATGTAGATTGTGAACCATCTGGCATCCCTAGTTAATGTATAGCCATTTACACAATTAACCAATGAGCCTGGGCCTATCCGTTAATCATGAGGGTTACATATACCCTGCCCCCTTGCTGCTTCTAGATCTAGACACAGCAGCACTGGAGGTCAGGCAGGAGCTGGTGCTTGGGGTAGCTGGCTTTTAAATAGGCTTCTCACAAGCACTGGGCTCCCTTTGATAGAGAAGCAGCAGCACGGGATGGGAGGACAAACGGGAGTAGGTACATGCAGGAAGCTGTCTTTCAAGCTGGCTCCTGGCGCCTCCTGGGTCCTGCAGAGCCACCTGTCTCCTCCCCCCACCCCCCTCCTGGTGCTGCTGCCTCTCTTATTGGGGAGAAAGGGCGGGGTGGCAGGCAGGTGCTGGTGCTCATGGGAAACGACTTTCAAACCGGCTCCCCATGAGCACAGGCTCCTGCCTGCCCTGTGCATGTAAACATGCAGCTGCTAGAAAAATCCTGAGGTTACATGTTTACACTAATACACGTTTGTTAACATTCCTAACGTGTATGCAGACTCTTAAAGTAATAAGAAAAAACCTATCTCAGTACTAATGTTGGGCTTTAGATATTGCATCATTCTGTATTCAGAAATTGTACTATCACGCTGTGTCTAGACAGCATCCCTTTTCCGTAAAAGGGATACAAATTAGACACATCGCAATTGCAAATGAAGCAGGGATTTAAATCCCCCCTGCTTCATTTGCATAAAAATGGCTGCCGCTTTTTTCCGGCTCAGAGCTTTGCCGGAAAAAAGCGCCAGTCTAGACGGGGATCTTTCGAAAAATAAAGCCTTTTCCGAAAGATCCCTTATTCCAATTGCGATGTGTCTAATTTGCATCCCTTTTACAGAAAAGGGATGCAGTCTAGACACAGACTCATTGTTTATAGTACGCTAGAAGATTTACTTGGCATTGTTTGGTCTTTTACTCAGCTTTTGGTTTTGGAAAATAAAATGAAAAGGTACATGCTTAATTTAAATCATTGCTATGGTGATGAGCGGTTCAATAATGACTACTCCAGCTCTCTGACTACTGCAGGGGCCAGGTGAGAAGTGCCTCTCAATGGCTGCTGCAGCTCCAGTGGGCACAGCTGGTGGAGGGATGCATGGCCTCAGTTGGGCCAGATCCAGATTTGTCTGCCCCCTATGCTCCCCAGCCAGAGTGAGGAAACTGCACTTTCCCCTTGCTCTCTGACAAAGGGAACAGCCAGTAACATCCCTTTACGTATTGGGGAGGGGGGAAGCTTTAGCCTTTACTGCCCTCCCTAAAAGGCGCATGGGGTGGGAGGCTCTGGCTTGGGCCGGGCCGGACCAGGATGGGGATGTGCCCCCCCAGCAAGTCCCTCTCACCTGCCTGGTGATTCTGCCTATTTCTTTATAGTTTTATGATAAGCAATTTCATTTTCCTGACATAACCAAACCTGTACCTTGCTTTAAGTTATGATAACAGGAAGCTGTATACTGAATTTCGTGGTCCTAGCTCCTACCGTTTAGGAGGAGTTCTTGAACAAATGGATGTATGCAAACACTCAGATATATAGTAATGTAGTTTTTACTTTGTTTACATAGAATCTTGCAGGTACAAAAAGATTGCAAAACCCTTCACAAACCAAAATACTTTTGGCGCCAGTCTAGTTCACTTCACTGGAATTGAGAATAAGACTAATCAAATGTGTACCCTGCTGCATAGAAGTGGTGAAGGAGAAATTTTGGCCAAGGTGATTGGACCAAATCTCCACTCAAGTGTCATGGGATCTTTAAAACGGAGGCTTTCTTGCATATGTATTGACATTAGTGTCTTGTTTGAGCAACTTCATAGAAAAATATAATGAAAGTAAGGAAGATGCCTGGCTGTATTAGTTCTCCTGGATTTTGAAGCTGTTTTTCCAAGGAGACAAAGTGTTTCAAGTGGAGGTTTATAATACAAACCATCCAATCCAGCTCCCATAATTGTTAAAGTGGTTTCTGTATACATTTGTGGATTGAAGGGGTAAATCACAGTACAGAAGTGTAAACAAATACAGTAGTTTATATTTTATATATAAATGCAAATACAAAATTTGTCATAGGAGAAAAGGCGGAGGATGCTAATTTGCTAGAGGAAAATTTAAGTAATGCCATTTTCCACCCTTGATTATCGAAACGTTCTCCAAGACCCTGTCTACAGTGGCAGTATATAGAGTATTAGAAAATGTGTTAAGTAACAAAATGTATAATAGTACATCTCATGGAGATCGGGAGAGATCCCAGATGATTGGAAAAAGGCAAATGTAGTGCCCATCTTTTAAAAAAGGGAAGAAGGACAATCCAGGGAACTGCAGACCAATCAGCCTTACCTCAGTCCCCGGAAAAATCATGGAGGGAATCCTCAAGGAATCCATTTTGAGGCACTTGGAAGAGGGGAAAGTGATCAGGAATAGTCAACATGGATTCACGAAGGGCAAGTCATGCCTGACCAATCTGATTAGCTTCTATGATGAGGTAACTGGCTCTGTGGACATGGGAAAGTCAGTGCATGTGATATACCTTGACTTAAGCAAAGCTTTTGATACGGTCTCCCACAATATTCTTGCCAGCAAGTTAAGGGAGTATGGATTGGATAAATGGACTGTAAGATTGATAGAAAGCTGTCTAGACTGATGGGCCCAACAGGTAGTGTTCATCGGCTCAATGTTAGGTTGGCGGTCGGTTTCTAGCGGAGTACCTCAAAGATCTGTTCTAGGACTGCTTTTGTTCAACATTTTTATTAATGACCTGGATGAGGGGATAGATTGCATCCTCTGAAAGTTTGCAGCTCTGGTGGGCCACATCTGGAATATTATTTCCAGTTCTGGGCCCCCCATTATGGAAAGGATGTGGACACATTGGAGAGGGTCCAGCGGAGGGCGACCAAAATGATTAGGGGACTGGAGCACATGACCTATGAGGAGAGACTGAGGGATTTAGGTTTGTTTAGTCTGCAGAAGAGAAGAGTGAGGGGGGATTGTATAGGAGCCTTCAACTTCCTTAAAGGAGGTTCCAAAGAGGATGGAGAAAGGCTGTTCTCAGTAGTGACGGATGGCAGAACAAGGAGCAATGGTCTCAAGTTACAGTGGGAAAGGTCTAGGTTGGATATTAGGAAAAACTATTTCACTAGGCGCGTGGTGAAGAACTGGAATGGGTTATCTACAGAGGTGGTGGAATCTCCATCCCTAGAGGTTTTTGAGTCTCGGCTTAAAAAAGCCCTGGCTGGGTTGATTTAGTTGGGCTTGGTCCTGCCTTGGGCAGGGGGCTGGACTTGATGACCTTCCGAGGTCTCTTCCAGCTCTATGATTCTATACTTAGGATTCAATTTAGACTGGTTCCATCATGACAAATTGTTAGCTAGACATGGCCAACCCTAGTGTAGATGCCTTTAACACAGCTGTCCTTAAGTTTTAAAATGTAGCAACACACACAAGGAACCTTCACATATAATTTAAATGTGATATTATCCTATTAAAAAAAGAAAAAAATGTATTTAATGCATTTTAATTAATGTGTTTGTGTTTAGTACAAATCAACATTTTTATTTTCTCTGTTTACTCAAAGCCCAGTGATGGTTTGATAATTGGACTTACATTTTCATAAACTCACTGAAATTAATAAAGAACATTAAAAAGTGTCAATTTTAGTACAGGATTATTATTGGTAAAGGGTTCATGTTAATTAGTAGGGGCTGTGCCCTCTACTCACTCACTCACTCATCTACCGTCTCCAGCTGCTTTCACCTTGCTAAGAGAGCCTGTTGACTGATGATGTGATGATATCATTCTGTCACCTGGCAGGAAAATCATCTGTATATATATATAGATATAGGGAGAAAATATTGAGAATTGTCACAGAATTTGACAATTTAATCATAATTGTATTTTAAGTGAGTAATATAAATTGCATGTTAGACACCCTATTTTGTTAGTAAGAAAAATCAGTCTATGTACTGTAGAAGCTGTATGATTCAACAGTACTCTACTTAAATAACTGTTTCCTTATTTCACATTTAAAATTACAAGTTTGTAATATTTACAGGCTTAGTCCTCCTCTGTGGTGCAACTCAGAAACAGAGATCCCTTCTGATATTTTTTTCAAAATGGAGCCATCAGAGATTTCCAATTGCTGTTTTTTAGCTGTTCTAGCAAGACAGGTAAGCCATAAAAGTATGCATTGGGAAAAGTACTTGTTTAAAACATTGTATATATGATTGCCTCTATTTTTAATACAAATTAAAACTAATAGACAGAAGGGAATATTCATAATTTACCTGACTTCACTGTAATAATAACAGCAAGACAGTGAACTAGTAGCTGTTGCAATGTGCTACGCAAAAGACTGAAGAAACTAGCACACAGTGCAATATAGTTTTTCTAGAGGCAAGTGCAACTGAAATATCCAACTGCACTATGCTAAGATATGCTTGAAAGCTCACATTTTCTGTTTACTGTTTATATATCAAAGAGGTGGTGCTGTGTGACAAATTTAATCTATTGTACTGCTTGATCTAGTTCTTAGCTCTCCCACATTTTTAGAGAGGATTGGGTTGGTATGCAGTTACTCTTTTTTTCCCCCCCAGTCCCCTTGCTCCCTGTTACCATGGTATGTTTAACATGGTGATTGAAACTGTGTTAAGCAGAGAGACTGTTAAAGAATGAAGCTGTTCACAGCCTACCTTGGATCAAAGCACTGCTATACATGTTTCCGTGACTCACTAATATCGAAGCAGAATTTTCTCCTATTATGTAACCAGGGTTGTAGCAAGGGTGGGGAGAGACAGGGGGCAGTTGCCCCTTGGTGCAAGCAGGGAGAACAGCACAGGCAGGTCTGGGACTGCCTGGCCCTGTCACAGCCACGTCAGACTCGCCTGCACCGTTCTCTCTGCACTCGCCCTAGCGTGGCGCCCAGGGACAACTGCCCTCCCTCTCCTCAACTACGCCACTGTATGTAACCATGGATTGTAAGGCAAAAAGTTTCCAGTGAGGACCGAATCCCCAAAATAAACAGTTTTTAGAAAGTATTTGTTGTAATTCATTTTACATGAATGTTTTGATGCTTCTTTCAGTAGAATCTTTTGAATGTTGTCTACTGTACAATATACAAGTTACACCTCTAAAATCGAGGATTCTCTGGTCCCGAAACATCAGTGGTCTGGCATGACTGTGCATGTTCCAGGCTCAGAGAGTCTCAGCACAGTGCAGAGGGCTGGAGAGTGGACAGGGGCTGACGTGCAAATCAGCTGGACAGCCGGGGGTTGGGAAGGGTGAAGCTGAAATGACATCCCTTGGTCTAGAAAAATTTCTCATCTGGGACCAATTGGGTCCTCAGGGCGACCAGGGAGGTCCCATTTGTGTGTGTGTGTGTGTGTGTGTGTGTGTGTGTGTGTGTGTGTGTGTGTGTGTGTGTGTGTGTGTGTGTGTGTGAGAGAGAGAGAGAGAGAGAGAGAGAGAGAGAGAGAGAGAGAGAGAGAGAGAGAGAGAGAGCGTAATATACTAATTGACACACACCAGTACTGTCTCCAACTCTAGATTTCTTTGCCAAAAAAAAATGAAGGAGCTTATTTTGATGAACTGTTCAAAAGAAGCTTCAGAGAGGTAGCTGAGTTACTCTGTAACTGGAAAAAACTTAAAACTCAACAAATAGTCTTGAAGCACTGGGTTGTGTCCACCAAAGCTCATGATACCATCTACATGTTTTGTTAGTCTCTGAGGTACTTCAAGACTATTTGTTGGTTTTTAAGTTTTTCAAAAGAAGTCTGGTTTTTACCCCACTTTTCCTTTTAGAATTCTGATCGCAATTTTGTCGTCCTGCTTTTAAACCTAAAATTTAAAAATTTTGAGTGTTTTGTATCTAGAAAAACATCTTTTTTAAATTACCTATTTTAAAGTGCAAAGGCTCTCCTTCCAAACATATGCATACTATTACATACACTTGATAAAGTCCAAAATACAGCTTCTACTGAAACTAACAGATTTAGCTAAAATACAATATAGAATGTAGTTTCCAGCTTTGATCCTGCTCCTATGTCTGGGCTACTCTTGGCCATAATAAGCATTACATGCTGTGTTTGCCGTGTCAAGCTTTTAAATTGTATAAAGAATAGTTGCCCTAGTTTTTGTTTACATAAGTGCTCTCCTGGGCTGGAAAAATGATGACCACAGATGATACATATTGAACCTCTCTAGTCCAGCATGTCGAACCAGGGTATTTGCAGAACCACAGGCAGTCAGTATTGTAGTGAGTGGCTCTTTTTATTTGCTGAGGTGAATAAATGGAACAATGTATCAATGTGCCCTTTTCCAGTTTCTGCAATACAGTAGTTCTATCTTTTGCTGTATTGACACGTGTACACTTAACAGCATACCAGTATTTCCATTGGTTGCTGATCTCTCAGAAGACACATTTAGGAGTAAATGAGAGCTAAACAACGAGATCCAGGACTGGCAGCTATAAACAAATTCTGTTGGACCACAGGAAACTTGGCCTTACCCCACGATAAGTGGACATCTGGCTAACTAAAATCATGCTGGACCAGAGAGGTTGAACCTGTACTTTTGAGGTGGCTTGTCATTTCTCTTTCTTCAGGGGATGAATTCTCATGGGAAAAAATGGTGAAGGTAATTAATGATGGAAGTCAAATATATGATTGATTTGCTCATTCAGTCTAGGGATGTTAAAATGCATCTCTTAAGAGACTTCCCAGGGCTGTAAAATGCAGAGTGGCCGCAAGGCGGGGAGATGGTTGTATGCTGCGTGATAAGAGACCCTGGAACAGGGACTGACCCAGTGTCTCCATGCACCAGCTTCCCTATGCTAAACAATGCAGAGTGGCAGCTGAGGGGGATGCGATTAGTCGATAGTGCATATCATCCCTAGGTAATGACAACAAGGTGTGTTATGAGAATTCTAAATGGGAAAAAAAAATTAAATGATCAAGTCTAACTTTCAGCCAGTGCAGGAGTCCAGCCCCCCCAATACTTTTAGATGTTAGATTTTGCCACAGATGGAGCTCCCACCATTTCTATAGAAAGTTCACTGAGCTATTTCAGACTAAATATTCTAGCCCTCAGTATCATTCCCATCCCTCTTTCTAACTCCATAATACTTAGGTTAAATATATCCAGAGGTGGTGTGCTGCTCTGGCACGATCTGACAGCACTCTGGTAAGGATCAGCTGGGGGTACACTCCCAGCTGGCTTATTGGGAGGGAATGGCAGCAGCTCTGGCCCTGCTTCTGTCCCACCATGGCAGCCCCAATCCTCCTCCTGCCACACTGAGTGGGCAGGCAGGGAAAGGGGAGCAGAATCAGCCTCCATCTGGCTTCTGCGTTCTGTCTCCGACTGCCCCACTCTTGAAGTAGGCCCTGTGGCCTGGCTCAGCCCCAGCAATGGCCCCAGGTATTGTCCAGCCAACATGGCTGCGCTTGGGGCCCAGCACCCATCTGGCCACAATGGCCTGTCCCCAACCCATGACCTGTCCATAGGAGGGGTTGGCAACAGCCCCAGCCCTGTTGCAGCCACTATCTGCCCACCATGATCCTGTAGCTGCCTGGCCCCGGTGGTGGTAGAATCTCCCTCTCTGGAGATATTTAAGAACGGGTTAGATAGACATCTGTCAGGGATGGTGTAGACGGAGCTTGGTCCTGCCTTGAGGGTGGGGGGCTGGACTCGATGATCTCTCGAGGTCCCTTCCAGTCCTATGATTCTATAACCTTGCCCCAGGCCCCCGCCACCAGTCCCTTGCCCTGCCTCCTGCATCCCCCACACATTGCAGCCCTGCCCTAAGCCTCTCATAACTCCAACCATGACTCATGCACCTCCACCTCAACCCCTCATATGCCCCAAACCTGACTCCTGCATCCCCCACGTCAACAGCCTCTGATTTAACTCCTGCACACCCCAACCCTCTGCCCCGAGCCCCACACTTAACATTTCTTACAGGTATTGTCATACTGTACTGCAATCCCACCAACAGGTTGTGATTGGGCAGAACCTGTAAGAAATTTAAGTTAATTTCACCCCTGAATATATCTAGCTTGAGAGCTGAATTGATAGGTTAAATAATTTAATACTAGGCAAATGTCTCAGTAATACTTTTTACAATGTATGTTTCACTCATATCTCCAGAGAGGGAGATTCTACCACCACCGGGGCCAGGCAGCTACAGGATCATGGTGGGCAGATAGTGGCTGCAACAGGGCTGGGGCTGTTGCCAACCCCTCCTATGGACAGGTCATGGGTTGGGGCCATTGTGGCCAGATGGGTGCTGGGCCCCAAGCGCAGCCATGTTGGCTGGACAATACCTGGGGCTATTGCTGGGGCTGAGCCAGGCCACAGGGCCTACTTCAAGAGTGGGGCAGTCGGAGACAGAACGCAGAAGCCAGATGGAGGCTGATTCTGCTCCCCTTTCCCTGCCTGCCCACTCAATGTTCAGAAATGGTGATATATTTTTCACGTTATACATCAGTTAGATATAGGCCTAAATTCACAAAAGGGACTTAACTGCCAATTTTAGGTGCCAAAAATCCCTGCTCAGCTGCCCTGAGCCTTTTTTATGTCTCAATTCAGTATACGTTCCTTTTCACAGATGTTTCTGCCTCTGGGCATGAGTGCACCAGTACTGTGTCCAGACTGCTAAACCCCAGAATAGTGCACAAACTGGGAAGGACAGGTGTTCCTGTTAAAAAGAGCTGGGAACAAACGAGTCTTTCATCATTTAACCACAACATAGAATAGGTTCAACAGAAAGTGAAAGGCAAGCAAGAATAATAAGGACATTGTAGCCTGGTAGTTAGAGCATTCACCTGCGTAGGTAGGAGACCCAGGATCCAGTCCTCCTGCTCAGTTTCTGTTGAATTATATGTTCACAAGGAAATAGCTACAGCAAGATAGAATCCCACATCAGAGTGTCCTATAACCCATTGCCTACAACTCACTTGAGAAGTGGCACCTCCTTTCTTTTTTTTAAGAGGAGGGTGGGTCTGGGCTAAAAAGTTATGAGGAAGGTGGTGCCTTTTCTCTTGCCCTTCTTCCCCAGCTTCTTGCTAAGAGGAAGGCTTGCTCTCAGCTTGGTGTCTCCCACTGGTTAGCTCAGACAAGGAGCCACCTAGTCTGCAGGCTTCTAAGATTCCCATTCTGAGGTACCCCTCCCCACTTCATTATATAGGGTGACTATGCACCAAACTCAAGCTTTGTGAATCCCAGTGATATTCTTAGCATCTAAAAATAATTAGTATAGAAATACTCTGTCACCTTGCTGAAGTTCCTTTGTCACTAGCACATAGTGATTAAGAAAAACTGCAGATAGAACACACAAGTGTGGAATGCAATTTCTTTTCTCTAAACTAGACCACAGACTCTGTTAAAAAGATTGGGCATACAAAGGTAACTACATGGATAGTAATGTTCTGTATTCCATTAGTTAAGTTTTGCCTCAGTAGATTAGAGTCCCAGCAGCAGAAGACTGCTGTCCCCTTTAGCCAGGAGGAGCAAGAGGGAGACAAACTGCTTCCTTTTATTTGCACTCTCTCCTGGGAAGCGTGCCCCACAAAGGTGAGGAAGTGTGGTCTCTTAGTCCCCAACTATTAACTCCTGCATTGCCAGCATGTGATTGATACACCTCATTGTACCCAGATACCATGACTCATTGCATTTAACAATGGAGTACAGGTGTATGCTAGGGAATTAAATCAGAGTACACATATTGGTATCTTTAATTTCAGAGGGATCCAGCTGAAATCATGTCTGTCAAAGACATTTTAGCTCGTGCTGCAGCAAAAGGATTACTGGAAGGTCTTGATATAGGAAAATCATCAAAGAGAGAGGAGAAGAGGAAGAAAAAATCTAAAGTAACACCGCAAAGAAATGTTCCTAAAGATACTTGGGTACAATCAAATATTGTGGAGTTCCTGAACCGAGAAATGATACCTATTGATACTAACTCTGAAGTTTCACCAATTAAAGCAATTAGTGATATTTCACAAAAGAATATGAAGCAAACAAACAGTTCCATTCAACTGAAGAAAATTACCAAACCCATCTCAAACTCCTCCTTGCCAGGAATGCTGAAGAATACACCCAATTTGTCATCTATGAGTAAGGTGTTTGAGAGACGGACACACATTAGAAAGCCACGGGCTGAAGATAAAATGGTTGTATTGAAACCTGTGGAAATAGTTCTGCCTCCAGTAATGGTGCCATACTTCAATCCTCAAGGGAATAAATCTCAAATTTCAACTCAACATTACTACTATAGCTGGATTGAAAAAAAGAGCTCAGCACGTGACTTTATACCTTCTTTATCCAAGAGAGTCATCAAATCAAAGGAAACCTTACCTTCAACTATGGTTAAGCACTCTCGACCATGGATTTGAAGATGAAATGTTTTAACTGGTTCATAGTTATTTCTTCATCGTTTGAAATTATATTTCTAAAATGGTCAACATTCCTATATTAGTTGATTCATATACTTAGATGCTAGCAGGGTATATCTGTGCAGGACACTACTTATCTTAAGGGAACATTTCTAAGGAGTACCTTTTAATGGCTTTTATGGAACTAGCAGGGGAATATTTTGCAAGAGTCTATTATGTGGTTGTTTCACACCAGCTATTAAATTCTGACTCAAAATAAACAAAGTAACATCTATAGTAGATTATGCAGATACTTAGGGGATGAGCTCAAAAGTTGTTTATCTAATTGCTAATCAGTAGAATGTGACATTGACACATGCCTTCTGTTTATACCCTTCTATAAATATCTGGGCATACTAAATTTTAAAAGCAATGTTTGCAAGTTTTGTTTAGTGGTGTAAAAATTCACATAAGAACAATGAAATTAAAAGGTTGTCTGATCTTATAGTTTTCAGTTATCATCTTTGTTGAAAAGTTTCATTATCTATGTGACCGCACAATCTAAATTATAAGCCAGACCATTTTTTCTAAAATGCCAGTGGATTTTTCAAATGCCTACATTTTATGTACTTGTGTTGAACATTTTGTGCACACAGCTGGGGAGCACAAATGGCCCTGTTCAGTCAGATGTGCTTTAATAAGAAGCAGAGGATATTTTGTTTTAAAAATACTGAATAGAAAATTTCATTGTAGAACTGGCTAGATATTGTAATGTTAAAATGAATTCTGATTTATAATCTGACATGTCACACTACTGACATGGTTTATAACGATCATAATTTTCAGCCTAATGTTGGCGGGTATACAAACTCAAATGCTACTTTTCATGAAATAGTTTGAGAGTGGCAGAAGTATACATGGCAAAAATGTTTCTTATTCTGTATCCCTGCAGGTGACAAAAGTAAGCAAAATAGGAACACTGAATACCAAAACAGCAAGCTTTTTGGCTTACATTTATGTGCCTTTAACAATTTCTTTAGAAACATTCAAAATGGTTGACATTGGTAATTGAGGAGGAAAATAATAAACAGCATTTCTAGTTATATGTGAACATCAGATTGCAAGTTAAACTATGTCTCATTCTAAACACATTAAATGTTAATCATTTCTAGCTAATATATGGTTGCATTTTGCTAAATACATTAAGATGTCATTCTATTAAAGTACAGTACAAGCTCTGTTATCTGGCATGTGGGAGGAAAGAGGGTGCTGGTTAACTAAGAGTTAACCAGAATAAGTGCTTCAGTGGGTGAAGACTTTGGTTCAGGGTATAGGGCCAGGAGTGAGGGATTTAGGGCACCGGAGGGGTTTTATGGTGCTGGGTGATGCTCATGTTAGGCAATTCCCTTCCTGCAAGTGGGTGTCCAACATATCCCTGCTTTTCCTAGTTTGGGGCACAGATAGGCAGCTACATGTGCTGCCTTCGTCCCCCCTAGCTCCCATTAGCTGTGGCTCCCAAACAGTGGAAATGGAATCAGTGCTTTTATTTTAAAAGCATAGTTCACAATGAGGGTGAGAGCAGAGACACCACAATTTAGAGAAAGGGAATAGAAAATATAAAGGGAAAATTATATTAATTTATTCTAAACAGTTACTAAGAATAGCTTAGAGTAGGTAGCAGGGGTGAGAGATTCTGCAGTTGGGAAAGAGAAGGCAAAAAGGTTTTTTTAATCTTTTCATTTTAAATAATACTAAGTGGATATTGTAACAAACTAAGTATAAACTGTCTCAAAGATAAAAAATAGTGTGCTCATTAAAAGATGCTAGTTGACTGATCTGGCAGTGGAAGTCCAAGCTCTATTCACATACGGTGTACAGCACATTACTATAAGTTTCCATCTGCTGTCCCACCAATGGGTCTCAGATCAAGATTAGCGCTCCGTGGCTGGTTCAGTTTCTCGGACCAGACTGTGCAAGAGCCAGGAGTAATAAATATGATGCTAGAGAACAACTTGCTTCACAAGCCACTCTACCATCAGCTGTTAGCAAATTTTAGGTATTCCCACACTGGCCCTGAATTGCACCAGCAACATATAAATGAAACCAAACCTTTAAAAGGGACAATTTCTGACTTCCTCTTCTCTGCATTAAAAATATGCTTTCTAGGACCTAAAAACAATTTATATTTTAAGCTATGCATTAGAGTGTAACATATGTTCCTTAATATGTACCATATTTACCACTAAATAATTCAGAAAATACATTAATGTCTCTCTTCTGAAATGTTCAGTGTATTGGTATTAACTCTAAACAGTAAATACATTGAGACTTTCTCCTTCCCCCACCAAGTTTCTGTCCCAGGAATGAATGGATTTCCAAACTTTACAGACTAGTGACAAGAGTCAAGCATTTTATGCATCTAAATTTATTCTCACAACAGATTACATTTAAATGTGTAAAAGTGGTCAACAGCAAAAAAAAAAAAGTTCTTTTCAGTGTCAATCAACTGCTTTATATAACACTGACCTCTGACTGATAAACAATGTGCATTTTCCCTTTCTAGTTTGCAAATATTTAAATAAATCAAACTTTTGCTTGGTGACTGTACAGCATAGGTTTTTAGCAATATATTAAGATAACTAAGCCTGCACAGATAGAAGTAACAGTGTAAATGTTAAAGCTGTAAAGGCTGAGCTAATATCAGCTATCAAAGTAAAAATAGCTGTTTTTGCACGTGATTTACTAAGCTTTATGTCCCTGCTTCATTGCCTTAGAAGAGTTGATAAAATTAAAAGAAAAGGGATATAGAAATCTTAGTAAATGACACAGAAGAATCTTAATGGATTAATTATTCCATAGCTTTACATTCTGCAACTCTAAGAAAGGACTTCTTTTTTCGAAAGAGGTACATATAGCTCTTTACACAATGTTTATCACTAAGAACTTATACCGCAAGTGGGATCAATGTCCTTTCATGCAATCTGTAGGTGATTCTTATATCTTTACAAAACCTTCTCCTCTCCCCTTTAAATGAAATCATAAGTGGTTTAAATAAAATCTAAAAACTGTAGCATTCAAAGGAAAGGCTTTAGGCTGTAGACATTAGCTGTGGCTATAAATCTCCTTGCTTTTGCAAAGGAGCATATTAATTAAAGATGATCTGTGATATCTGCCTCTACTTTGTTGCATTTATAAAATAATAGGAATTAGCTTTACACATTGTTTTGCCATTTCTTCTACATACGCGAATAAAAATGTGACTACAAATAATTACAAAACCCACCTTTTTAGGTAACCTATAGTACATGGAGATTACTTAGCACTGGATATGTTGTGAGATCATGTCCAGTAAAGATAGTACATTAACATCATAATGCAGGCTATTTCAGTAAAAATAGAATAAATAAAATAAAAATATTTTAAGCTGTATTTAACAGGTTAATTCAAAAATGACATGAGACATACAAGGCATAGTGTATGTCTACTTACAGAATCACTAGATATAAAGAATGCATAGGTAACTGAAGTATCATTACAAGGTTAAGTAAAATGGCATTTGCTCTCATGCATGCACCAGCCATAATTGTTGGCCATGGCAGAAAGTAAGTCAACATAGTCTTTTAATATAATTAGTTTTACAAAATTAGGCCTTGATCCTGCAAACAATTAGGTATGTGCATAACCTGTAAGAGCATGAGTCATCCTGTTGAAGCCAGTGAGACTAGTGTGCTTATAAAGCAGGTGCCTAGGTTTTGCAGAATCAAGGTCTTAATCAGTATTTTGGTAAAACTGGCAGACTAAAGGCATGATCTGTGACTTTCCAATACATTGCTATCTTTTGCCTTTTCAATACCTACTGCATCCCTGACTCTCTATGTGCTTTGCTGCTGAAAGCAAGCTAAGTGTTCATGGTCCTGACAACAGATAACAATCAAACCAAGGAGTGAATAAAAAACAATAGCTATTTAATTACAAACAGAGGTCCTGTAATTTGCCACCACAGAGCAGCAGCATCACACAGATGCAATGGATCTCCAATGGAATGTATTTATACATTTTAAAACTAGTTGCAAATCTGAATCCCGGGAAAGTTTCAAACTGGATTTTTAAGACAACACGGTCAAGGTATTTTCTGTAATTAAAAGAAAACCTCAGATAACTGGCTAACTCTGGAGAGTGTTAATGAATATAGCATCTTACCTCTCTAGATCAGTAATTTTAATATTGATCCAGGGTGGTGAGGGCTAGGCGATGTTACCATATGATGGCTACTGATAATCACTGTGGGGAAATAGTGCTGGTCCCAGGAGGGATCACTGAAATTACTGCTGCAGGTACCCACAGAGACAAGGGAGTGAATGTGAGTGCAAGCTTCTTGTAGCCTAAGTGCTCCAACCAGGCTTGAGATACATGAATACAGGCAGTCCCCGGGTTACGTACAAGATAGGGACTGTAGGTTTGTTCTTAAGTTGAATTTGTATGTAAGTCGGAACTGGTACATATTGTAGGGGAAACTCTAGCCAAACATTTTTTTTAGTTTTGGATAGCATAGGGAAAGGTTAACTCCCCTCTAATGTTTGTTTTGCTGTCTGTTCCCCTGTTCAGAAGATTTCACATCTATTTCTGTCCCTGTGACAAACTCAGGACTAAAGGAGTAACTCATCAAATACCAAACAGCTCTGCACCATGCTTTGAGCTAATAGCTTTATTTCCACACACCACCCAGGGTTCTAGGAGGAGGGTCCTTTTTTTGCTAACACAATGAGGCCAGCACTTTGTTTGTTTTGGTGGAGTCTTTGTTTGCCCAGGGAGCCCAGCATGTATAGGGGGAGGAGGGGAGGAGAGGCTGCTTTTGTCTGCTGTTTGGCAGCCTGTTGCTCAGGGGAGGGGGCAGCCTGTTGCTGGCAGGGGGGGAGGGGAGGCGTGCAGGATGCGAGGCCGCGGGGGGGGGGGGGCAGCGGGCGTGGGGAGGCACTTTTCCTCTGCCCGGCAGCTCTGCGGGATCCCTGTCCCTGTGGCCAGCTGCTGCAGGCAGAGGCCAGTTGGAGCCAGCCGAAGAGGAGGAGGAGGTGGATTCTAGGACCCAGGTGAGCGAGCCCCGGGGACGCTGCTGCGCTCCGGGAGCCCGGCATGTATAGAGGGGAGGAGGGGCAGAGAGGCTGCTTTTGTCTGTTCGGCAGCCTGTTGCTCAGGGGAGGGGGCAGCCTGTTGCTGGCAGGGGGGTGGGGGGAGGCACTTTTCCTCTGCCCGGCAGCTCTGCGGGACCCCAGTCGGAGCCGGCCCGAGGAGGAGGAGGATCCTAGGACCCAGGTGAGCGAGCCCCGGGAATGCTGCTGCGCATGTGAGGGAGTTGCCTCACCCCGTTCGTATCTAGGGATCCAACGTAAGTCGGATCCACGTAAGTCGGGGACTGCCTGTACCTTGTTCCTGCATTGGGACTTAAGCACTTGCTTAGCTTTAAACAGGGATTTAAAATTAGGACATGCTTAAATACCTTCCTGAACTGGGCCCACAGGCAAGTGTTTTAGCTAAGGGTATCCCATTGTGTTATATTATTCTTTATATGACAGTAGTGCCTAGACATCTCAGTCAAGTCAGAGCCACAAAAGGCACCAGTTGGGTTCTGAGGATTTCAGGGCACTGGCCTTCTCAGCTCGTGTCCATGGAGCTGAACCTTTTTCTACACTACCTGAACATCAATTTTTCATTTGCCAGTATAGTCACATTTCTGTCATGCCAAGTTCATTTTTTTAGTAATTGCCCATAATTCCTTTACAAACTAAAAGGTAAAAGTGATCATCATGCTTTGGCCCTTGCATCCACAGCTTAATTTGTTTGTTACTGGGGTAACTCAAGAATAGCAACTGCCACCAATTTGAAACCAGAAAATACACAACCATTAATGTAAAACAATGCCTCTACTAAACAGATATAAAGGGAAAACTAGATCAAGTTCTGGGCCTATCGATCTTGACAATGTCCCTTTAGATCTGTGGTATCCAACATGCTAGCTGCTAGCCACGTGTGTCTATTTGACCAGTTGAGCATAGCTACTTTGCTATAGCAGTAGCCACTATAGCCATATAGACACTGTGGCTTTAGAATGATAGTGTCAGCAGACCCAGATGGATCAGCCTTCAGGGCAGACATCTAACAATGGAGACAGAAATTTTTTAACACTGTTAAAAAAATCTGCAATGTTTCATTTTTACTGTAGTACCAACCTATAGCTGTGGCAAGGGAGAAAAACACAGAAAAAAGATAAGCAAATAGGTGCATTCAAAGGTTAGTACAATGTATGCTTTTAAGGGGCAATACTACCCAGTTTGTTGTCAAAGAATTTACAGTTGAGTGAACAAACACAGCTGGAGCTTTGGAACAAAAGCTCTGAAATCAGATTATACTACATGTAGCTCCATCATTCCTTTGTTGAGAGCTGCTACAAAAAAGGGCATAAAAGTAAAATGAAACCTCATCGTGGTATAAATGGGAACAGATTTGCACAACAAAAAATGTAATAGTCCTTTCTTTGCATCTCATGTAATTACTAACACAGCACCAAACTCCAAATGAAAGAACGTTGTGATCAGGCCTTCAGTTGAAAGTTTGCACGCAGGAGTAAGACAGGGACAATGTGTAGCGTTCTAGTTTGTATCATATCTAACAGTTCTGAATAGGTCCCTCTCAGAATTCTAGATGGTAAGAACCTACAGTTTAATAAATCACATTTTTGTTGCACCATGTAGGATTTTCAAGAATAGATTTAACAGCCCCAGGTAAAATTTTTTCTGTTTTGGGGTGAAAGGCTACAGGTGATGCATCCTGCTCTGAATTACTCAAAACTTTTCTTCTCCAAAATCATAATACATAAACATTAAATGAAATATGATCACTATGATTCAAAAGGCATGTCAGGCCAAGTTATAAAGTGGTTGCTAAACCAATGCCAACACATATTTTAAAACTCACTAACAGGTACAGTTTGTAAAAATAAAACTTGGTATTTAAACTACAGTAATTTATGGTAACTAATACTCTGTACCTACTCCAGTGTTGAAAACAGGGCAAAGTGCTGTAGGATTTAATGGTTTTCTTGTGACAAATCCAGCTCAAGAAGATGGTGAAACTATAATGCAGGCAATCACTCCAAGGACTTTAACATTAGTTCACTAGGAGGGACGTGGCCATATTCTGTTTTTGTGTGAATTTAGGTAATGTTCATAATATTTACAATCAAATAGACCTTCCACTGCTCATGATGTAACTCACTGACAGCAAAAAAATCACTCATGCGTCTTTTCATATCACATGATGATGGCAAGAACGAGAGAACATGCTTGTCTAACATTGTTTTGATATGGATAAATTCTTTGAAGACAAAGCATCAGCAATTTAAAATGGAAGGTCGAACATCAGTTCATTTTCTTTAGTGTAGCTATTTTATCTTCAATTAAGTGTTACAAGAATCCTTTCCCTTGAGCAGCTATGGCATCTCAGAAACAGGACGCTTCTGTTTTAAAGTGTCAATAAGGGACAAGACTCCTCGTTTGACATTAGTTGTGACTCTTCTGGTCATCGAGTCTGCAGGAGGAGGGGGTGGTCGAACTTTCTGTGAAGGAGGTCTGGCTACCAAGCACTTCTGATACCGTAACTGCAACAAAGCAAACATGTTCCACAATCATTAGTGTATTTCAATAGCCTCATATCAGAACTATAAATTCCATACTTTTTATACATTACAGGCAGTCCCCGACTTACGCGGATCTGACTTACGTCGGATCCGCACTTACGATCGGGGCTTTTCTCGCCCTGGAGCTCACAGGCGGCGGGTCGTCCACCCGTGTCCTCCGGGGCAAGAAAAGCTTCTCCCGGTCTCCCTGGTCTGCTGGGGGGGGTCCAGCAAAGCTGCTGTACCCCCCCAGCAGACCAGGGGGACAGGAGCAAAGCCGCCCAGGGCGGCTTTGCTCTGGTGTCCCTGGTCTGCTGGGGAGGTCCAGCGGCTATGCTGGACTCCCCCAGCAGACCAGGGGGACAGGAGCAAAGCTGCGGAGCACGCCCGCAGCGGGACAGCCCGGGCGCGCTTGAGCTGTCCCCCTGCAGGCGTGCTCCGCAGCTTTGCTCTCCGTCTCCCTGGTCTGCTGGGGGGGGGGGGGTGCAGCTAGTAACCCCCCCAGCAGACCAGGCTTTTCTTGCCTACCCCTGGGGTAGAGCAGCTGGGGGCTGCCGGGTTGGTCCCTCAGCGCCGCTCCGGACCAACGGGGCAGCACCCCAGCTGCTCTGCCCCAGGCGTCCTGATTCAGCCGCTGCTGGTCAGTTTCAGCAGCGGCTGAATCAGGACGCTTGGGGCAGAGCAGCTGGGATGCTGCTGGGTTGCTCCAGTAGCGCGGAGGAGCCGCGCTACTGGAGCAACCCAGCAGCACCCCAGCTGCTCTGCCCCAGGCGTCCCCAAGTCAGCCGCTGCTGAAACTGACCAGCGCTGACTACAGGAAGCCCCAGGCAGAGTTGCTCTGCCCCAGGCTTCCTGGAATCAGCCGCTGATCAGTTTCAGCAGCAGCTGACTTGGGGACGCCTGGGTTTCTTAAGTTGAATTTGTATGTAAGTCAGAACTGGCATCCAGATTCAGCCGCAGTTGAAACTGATCAGTTTCAGCAGCAGCTGACTCCAGTTCCGACTTACATACAGATTCAACTTAAGAACAAACCTACAGTCCCTATCTTGTATGTAACCCGGGGACTGCCTGTACAAGCAAACTCTGCTTTTGAACTTGTATGTACAGTCCTACTCAAGTCAGTGGGAGCCATCTGAGGGCAGAAATTGACTCAAGAAACTGCCTCTGATTTAAGGCACAGAGCCTTAAATCAGAGGAATAGGTCTTCTAATTCTAGCAAACAGGTTTCCTGGTTTCAGCTGTTCTTCCTGTTCTCTGAGGGTATAATGCACCCTTACCTTGAAATAAGCTACGCAATTTGCACTACACAAATTGTGTAGCTTATTTCAAGGTAATTTCAAAATAGCTTATTTCAAAATTTGGTACTGACTACAGTGTCAAATTTTTAAATAAAGCGCTATTCTGAGATGTCCCTTAACCCTCATGCAACAAGCTTTACAGGGACGTTGAAATAGTGAACCTCTTATATTTTGAAACATTGGGCATGATAAAAAGATGTGGAATAGCTATTTTGGGATACTTCCGGTGTTCTGAAATAGTGCCGCATTGTAGATGTAGCCAGAATGATTATCATACTATGCAATTACATGGACTGAGTGCAATGTAATGTTAATGCTCAAGTATAAATCAGTGCAATACTGGTATTAAGATATTCTAAAGGACAGTCATCTTTTTAATTTAAGAAACAATAATCCTGCATGACAAACATTTGTTTCTCTAAAGTAATATGTTTGCAGGACTTGGCTCTCTAAGCTAAAAATAGGACATTGGGCAGAGAATGGCATTCTGGGACTGCCAGTTCTATCTTTTGTGCACCTGACACAACAGGGTTCTGGAACATGAATGGATCTTCTAGGCACTAAAGTATCTATTAATAATTTTTCTTGCAGTTTTTGTTTTTCAGGATGAGCTACAAATTCTTCTTTGATCTAAAAATTTTTAATTCTTGACTCAAAGTAGTTAAGGAGCATACATTTCAGAAATATCAGGGTCTGATTTTCAAAGTGAATGAAAGCCCCTCACGGGTCAATTCAATTGTACATTATTCCAATTACTTAATGGAACATTTGCATATAGGCCTACAGCAGTGGTCCCCAACCTTTTGGGGCAGCCGGGCGGGCAGGGGCGGGGGCCGCGCATGCACCAGGCACTCAGGGCCCGGGGTGCAAGAATGGCTTGGGCCGGCCCTCGTCACTAGGCGGGCGCACATAAATGCCCCAGCGGGCACTGCGTTGGGGACCACTGGCCTACACTTTATCTATATTTGTAAATTACATATCAAACTGCCAGTGTTAAATGATTGTGTAATGAGACTAAAAGGACTCTTCATCACATGGCTGTGGCAGTGAAGCTGGGGCTTCAGCAACCCAACTGGGGCCGGGACAGGCTGGGAGCCCGATTGGGGCATGCATGCCGGCTGGCAGCTGGGCTGGTGCTCTAGCTGGTTGGAGCAGCAGTTATGGCAGGAGGGCTGGAGCAGGTGAGTCACCCAGCCAGCAGCAAGGCCAAAGGAGCCAGCAGCTTGGGGGGGGGGAGAGGGCAGTGGCAGGGGACCATAGCTTCCTCTAAAGGCGCATCCATGCAGCTGTTTTCTGAGCTCTGCTCAGAAGTTCAAAGCTCTCTCTCTGCCCTGCAGGCAGGGACCTCAACTGATCGGTGGGGGATGGGACATTGTCTTGCTGAGCAAACAGCTAAACAGCTGCTCTGTGCTTGAAACGGAGCAGTTCCCAGAGCAGATGATAAAAAGCAAGATAAGGAGAGAATAAGTGTCTAGGCAAAGAGAGGAGGAGTGAGCAAGTGGGTATTTGGGAGGAGTAGTCAGAGGGGAGGGGAGTTTGGAGAATCTCTTGCGCTGAATTTCTGCCTCTCTCCCCTGCACTCTCAAGCCTACTGGGAAGGGGGAGGTCAGGGGCAGACTACATGGGGTAGGTGGGGGAAAGAGAGGGTTGAGGGTCATTGGAGGGGGTTTGGTTGAGGTGGAGACAGTGAGGTAGTTTGTGCTGGGAGGTGTGGATAATTTGTGCTTTAGCTGGGAGTTAGGACAGGACAAACTGCAGGATTTGAGAAGCTGGATTTTATCCTAGCCCCCACCTGAGCTGGGGTGGGAGCAGACTGCACAGGGGTAGGTGGGAGAAAGACTATTATTGACTTTTAAAAGTATCAACGGCACACAGACCTGTAAATAGAAGCGAATACATTAAATCTCAGCACGCCACTTCTGAAAGGCTGTTGACCCCTGATCTGGACAGTATTTGGTCCTGCCATGAGGGCAGGGGACTGGACTCGATTACCTCCCGAGGTCCCTTCCAGTTCTAGTGTTCTATGATTCGTGTTTTCAATTTTTATAGGATTCCTTTTTGCATTTTGTGTAATTAAAGAGCACCTGATAGAGCTGTATTGTCCTTTTACTATTCTTGCTCTCTTTCCTGCACGCTGAGGAAAGGAATATTGTTGTACCTTAAATATTGGATGTATTGTTGTGCCTTGAATATTGTGTCTTTGAGATTCTGCTCTTCTGAACTCCTTTTCCCCTTAAACTTTCTTCTCATGGGAACCCACCTACGAGTTCTGAATCTACCTTTTTGAAGTCCATTATCCTTATTCTGCTGCTCTCTCTGCTTCCTTTCCCTAGGATTGTGTAATCCATTATATTATGATCACTTTCATCCAACTAAGTAAAGTTGCTACAGGAGCATTATTTACATTCTCAAAGATTCATTTGTCATTAAAGATACCAGTTTTTACATTTCTTTAAATATTATAAGGACTTAATAGATTTTGCAAATTTGGAATTACTATTCATAGAGAGAGTTCAAGAGTTAAATACTACAGCCACAGAAGATCTCTTACCATACACGCAGCCTGAACTGCTTCTGATACATTGCCTGCATTTGGTTCACACCAAAAAACATGGCACTCAAAATGCTGGTTCCCTGCATCCATAATGAAGGCAAATGTATGGATATCTTTGCCCACTCCCATAAAGGACAGGAACCGAACACGACATTCCACCATGATTTGTTCTTCATTCTGATATGAAGCAATGATCATTCATTACTAAAATGTACTCTGTACAACTTACATATATTTCATTTATGTTTCTAAAGTCTCTGGTGAAACTGTAGCAGTACTGCTCAATTCTTATAATCTATCTGTACAGCATTAGCACTGAGTGACATCCTCCACATGGTGCTGCTACTTTGAAATGTCATGTGCAGCCTGGGGACACCCCAGCTGGTCCCAAGCTGCACACAGAGTTTCAAAGCAGCAGCACTGCATAGAGCCCAGGGTTTTTCTGATAGAGGCAGCCAGCGGGTGGGGGAAGCGACTAGTCAACTATTCCTTCACATCCCTAAGTGAAACAGATCTATTTTTTAAGTGTCATTCTATTGGTTGCACCTCCCAAATCCGGGATTCTCTCCAGCAGCATCCGTGATCCGGCATAACCACGGATGTTCCTGGATGAGAGTGCCCCACGCCAGGAAGACCAGCAGCTGGGAGCCCGGTGCAACCCTGCCAGCCTACTAGCAGTGGGGCACAGCAGCCTTGGAGGAAAGCGATTGGGGCTGTCTGCTGCCTGGCAGCACGGCCAGGACTACAACAACCCAAGAGGGGAAGTCCGGTCAGACCACAGTGGCGGCAGCCTGATTGTGGTGCTGGGGTTCAGCTGTAGCAGCCCAAGAAGGGAAGCTGGCCACAGCAGCCTGGCAGAATCAGCAGGGCTGGGGCCATGTGCAGCAGGGATGGGGCTGCAGCAGCCCGATCAGACAATATTCCACTTATCAGTGGGGCTGGAGCTTCCCGGCCGGCCAGCAACAAAGCTAGGGCTGGGGCTGGCCTGCAGACACCCCAGCCATGTTAAAGAAGCTGGCAATGGGAGAGGCAGCAGGCTGAGGGGCTGGAATCAGGAGACCTCCCCTTGCCCAGCTAATTCCCTCCTCTGGGACTGGTCAGGTCCCAAGGGCGCTGGACAAGAGAGATCCAACTTCTACTGGTCTTCTGGAAAAGTACTTTGTATAAAGCAGCAGCATTAAACAAAGACTGCAAGATTCATTGCCTTTGCTAAACTGCAGAGGAGGATATAACAAATCTCAGTCTTCAGGACTCTTGGCCCAGGGCTTAGGCCTGAAGTATTCGGGTCTCAAAAACACTAGGAAAAGGTAATGCTGGTAACTTATTTTTTATATGTATTAAACATTTAGAGTTATTTCTAAGGGTATGTTTTGAAGCAGCAAATAAAACAATCTCATAGAAGCAACTGGTAAGAGCCTTGATATGCTCCGCTTTAACATTAAATCAGGAGTTGAATTGTAAAATTTTGAAAATGTTAAATTCTACTAAAGGATCTGGTGAATATAGCTTATAGTACTAAAAGGAAATGTAAAATGAAACAAAAGAAACTCTAGTACAAACAAAAATTCTATTACAGCTGGGGTCTGAGACTGCACTGGTAAAAACTATGTTAACACATTATTTCTGCCTTACTCTTTCATTGATGACTGTCACAGTAGCATCAGCAACGTTCATGGTAACTGGCATCCACTCCTCTTTGCTAGAGGAAGCCATAAGGTTTTCTATGGCACTGTTCAGAGTATCCATACCTGAAATGTAAAAGGAGGGAGAATGGGATAAAAAAAATGCATAAAATGAGTACGTAAAAAAACCTAGATGAAACTATTATTTTCACCTGGAAGCACAGAAATTAGTTGCTTTATACTGCTTAGCTACAAACATTTTGATGGAGAGGAGGTTTAAGAAAAAATAATGACTAGCTCATGCTATCCTTCATTTTTCTTAAAGGTAGATTTCAGTCTCCTCTTAGGAAACTTAAAACACTGGGATGGCTGCTTGTTCAGGGGGCATCTCACTCCAGTCTTATGCACTTACAGCTCCCTTCTTACAACTCCCCTCTGACATTTTAGTTGCAATAGCTACTCCTGAGAGAGGGCACTGCACAGGGCTCGGTCTCAACGGCTTTCCCAAAACATTCTGGCTGAGGAAGCAGAAGCCTGAATAAGGCCACAGATGGCCCCCTTCTCTTGCTATTTGGATGCATAGTGCTGACCCCTTTGCATCAGGAACATGAGGAAAAAGTGTTGTTGCTCCTTGCACTTTTCTTTACCTGTGCACATGTAGTCAGAATCTAGCCCTTTTAGATTTTACAAAAGAACCTTCCAACATCAGTTAAGAACAATGGTGTTACATACCCACAGGCTTAGCTACAGGTAACATGCCTAAGTACTGCACATGGAACTTCTGTACCAGCTCTGTCTTTGGTGTTGGGAAATCTACTGCATGGGAACAAAAGAAACAAACAAACCAAAAAAATCAATGGCTGCTTATCAAGATTCACAACCAAGTAAAATATACTTTTACTGCACTGACAGAAGAAATAGCTTACAAAGTAATTTTACTCTGAAAATTTATTAACACAGATCTCCACTCCCTCTAGCTCACATGAGAAGATGGTAAGTGATTTCTAGGGGAATTAAGGGGGAAGATGATACAACTTCCAATTCTTGCAAAGTAAAAATAGGATTGTGTTCAAACTGCCAAGATGCAAGAAAATGTAGAAAACTTGCATGAATATATCTCTAAGCTATGAACATACATACAGGACTGGTCTTGTATTCAGCACAGCCATGTAAAATTTGGATTCTAAGGACTAGATCCACACAAAGAGGACTTTGGCTCTGTGTTGCAATTCCCAACTTGGGTACCCTACTACCCAGTAAAGCCCATAATCCTGAATTAGTGGCCCACACTATCTATACAAAGCATGGGGAAAGTGAAATTGTCTACACAGAATGCTTTCAAACAGCAGAACACTAAGCTGCACCCTGGGACTGTCTTTGTGCTGTAACAAGATCCACATGGTATTCTACTACGTGGCAAGCTGGCACCTTTAAATTTGCAGTCTAGTTTGCTGTCCACTAATTCACTGTGTAGACAAGTCCTAAGAAGAGGATTCACTGCAGCCGGTGCACTTGACAGAGAACTGTCTGAGCTAGCCAACAGGAAATAATGAGGAGAGAGGTAGAACCTAAGTGCCTACCCGAGGGGTGGGCAAAAGGGCCTCCGTGGGCCAGATTCAGCCTGCCAAGCGAGTGGATCCAGCCCGCTGAAGGCCTGCTGTTCCCCCACCCCTGAAGCCTTCTTTGCTCTGCCCCCACCCTGTGAGCAGCGTGAGGCCCTTCAAAGCACCGTGCACTGCTCACAGAGCAGGGGCATAGTGGAGAAGGCTTTGGGTGCTCCCCTGCCCTCAGGCCAATCAGGGCTTGGGGGCGGGGGAGCTGCGTGAAGCTCTCTTCGTCCTGCCCCAGCCCTGCGAGGCGCCCGCGGCACTTCAAAGTGCCACGGCCTCCTCACAGGGTAGAGGAACGTGCCAAGCCTCTTCCAGGGAAAGGGTGCCTAGTAGGAGAGGGGGCAAAGGGGATCCCCCCCAGACCAGTTATGGGAGTGGGGTAGCCCTGCCCCTTCCCGTTTAGGCCCCACCCCTTCTGGGGTGGCCCAGGGCTACTTCAAACATTTTTGAAGTGGCCCCCAAGCAAAAATTATTGCCCACCCCTGGCCTCAATAGAAGTTGGGCATCTAACTCTGGGCTAGATGGAAGCACTTACTTCTACTTTGGATTCACAGCCATGAGCCCCTTCCTGGAGTTAGGCACCTAAGCCGGGTTAGTGTTTTTTCAAGGAAATGATTAGCAAACGTTCCCCCCTTTTACTCAATATGATCCAGCGGTCAGAGCACTCACCCAGAATGTGGGAGATCCCAGTTCAAATCCCTGCTCTGACAGAGGAGAAGGGATTTGAACCCAACAGTTTATCTTGTGGAAGCTGTTCCATGTAGGGATGTAAAATCCTGTTTAATTAGTTTAAACCAGTTAGCTGATTAAAACAGAGGTGGGCGGGGTGGGAGTGGGTGGGAGGACACCAGTCTGGCTGCACTGGAGCAACTCCCCTGCTGTGGACAGGGGCTGCTCCCAGCTTGCATGGGCTGGAAGCAACAGTCATGCGAGGGGCTGGAAGAAGCCACTGCTGCTTCCAGGGTTACTTCCGCGTGGGGCTGCCACTTCTGCATGCAGCAGCCTGCTCGCTGCCTGTGGCCCAGGTACCAGTTAACTGTTACCCAGTAAGCATCACCAGTTAAGGGTGATACTTACCAGATAACCAGTTATCCATTAACATCCCTAGTTCCATTTTGTATAAAATGTTTAAAGAGTCACTGCAGCAGGGACTGGAACCTGGGTCTCCTCAGTGGGTACCTTAGCCAAAAGGCTACAGCCGGTCCCCGAGTTGCAAAAGGTCAACTTATGACCATTCGCAGTTACAAGTGGATTTAAAACATATACCTTCCATTATTTACTCGGTGTAAGTCTCCTATACTGTTTTCAACATATCAACCATTAAGCTAAGAGAAAGAAACACAACCATACTGCAGGATGCAGCAGATAGTTGACTGGAAGGTTTGCCTGCTTGTCAGCCTTTGAAGCTCACACTGATGCTGGAATGCAGGTAGGGTTTGGATCTGCTCTAAAACAAGTTACCATAAATGAGCAGAATTGTGCTACTGTCAACATCACCAATAAAACTATTTTGCAGTATCATCACTTTCACTATCTAAAAGACACTATTAGCCTTCCTTTCAGGTCGATTTTTGTTAAAAACAGTATTATTGAGGGAGTGTATCTAGCCGATAATAAAAAGTTAATTCTGACATACAGTACCTTGCAGGGGAACATCAAGGGTGAGATTTGTTCGCTCTTGTAAAGAGCTGCAAGCCACAGATTTAGCATTCTTCCGTTCAGCCATAATCTGGAGAACACAGCAACAACATAGCATTTTCCCAACACAGTACATAAGCCTGTGGAGTGTTTCACCATGTAACCGAATGAATGGGTGGTGTGTGGGGTACAAGCAACAGGGGTGGGCTCACGTTTCTGGTGTCTCGAGTTCCTCTCCAGGCCGTTAACAGTCGGAGTCTAGAGGCGCAGGGTCACTCATCCCAAGCACATCTCGGGCTCGCTGCACCCACCCGACAGCTGGGCAGTACTAGCTCCGCTGACACCCACTGGTTTGAGTCAGGAACCCTGGCTCCCCCCGCACAACTCTGACTAGTGCTGCCGGCTGCAGCGCCCTGGGACATTGGGAAGTGGCCAGACATGTGATGCAGGCTGCAGCAGGCAGGGAGACCCCGCGGAGGAAGCTGGGCCCTGCTGGAGGAGGGGTGGAAATTGCAGACACTCAGTGCAGCTGCCAGAGGCCTCTAACCTGATCCTCTATAATACTGATGAAGGCCAGGACACTCATGGCCGCGAATGCTCTGCTCACTGGTCCAGAACACGCCACCAGCAATGGAAAGGACACAGGGCAGCCACCACAGCTGGGTACGTGGCTGCCGCCAGAGCTAGAACTAAGGCCGTGGTAAGGCTGCCCAAGCAGTGACAGCTTCCCTGTGGCCCAGCTCCAGCCACAGCACACTGGGGCAGTCCCAGCGCCACTCACCGCAGCTGGAGGCGTGGCCTGGCAGAGTGCCACAGCCTGGCAGACAGGTTCGCAGCCCATCACCAGTTCAGGGACTAATAGCTGGGAACTATGGATTTAGACAGCTGATTACAGTAGCAGTTCTAAGAACCATTCGTGAGGTTAATGAATGAGTGGTTATAATCCACTTGCCTTAGAGCAGATCTCGTGCAGACTTGTTGCAATGGCTTTCGCAGGCGTGTCACATCGAAACACATGACATTTCAAAATCCTCGTGTCTTTGTCTCTTGCTACATAAGCGAAGTCTCTGTGCAGACAAAATGAATTAACACGTTAGAAAAAGCAGCATCTAAAAATAAAGCAAGTTTGCTTTAAGTAGCATATGTCTGAGCTGTCAGAGAACAGAATCAGTGGCTCAGCCAGAACAGCTAAATCAAGAAATATGCACTAACGTGACACAAGCACATACCTATGGAACACATTACCAGTCTCTGATGCTTTCTCTATTATGAGCTCATTCAACTTTCTAACAATGAAAACTCATTGCTTTTATAACCTATAAACTCAACAGCAAATGTAAATGCACAAGAAAATTTAAAAGAATAGTGTATTCAAAACATAAAGAACAAAGACAGATAAAGAAGAGGGAAAATAAAGTGCTTTTCTACAAAGATTTATATTCAGCTTCTAAAATGCTAGAAAAATAAGACAGCAAATTAGCAGAAGAAAAGCTTTATTTCAAAGAATTAGAGAATGTTTAAAATATGCAGGCAGTAATTAGAAATACAATGCATACAGGAGATGTGTGTCAGCTGAGCATTACTCAAATTCAACTGACTGAACTATATTTCTGACCTCACTACTTCTCCAAGTGTTAAATAACTTTAAAGCAAACACCCTGTAACAAAAGCTTGTGTGCATAACACTAAGCACTCAGAGAGTACATGGCTAGGCTATCAGAGTACTGAAGTTCTAATTCAGCCTCCCAGATATCCTGGGGGGCAGGCATGCTTATAAGTGGGACTCTAGGGTGCAGATGGCCCTGAAGTGTAGGCAGACCATACAGCAGCAGGAGTGAGGGGTGGCAGACACAATCCCAGCTAAGCAGCAGCTACCTTTTTCTGCAGCCTTCCACCCACATTTGTTTTCCCTCTCTCTCTCATCACATGCTGCCCACTCAGCACACGGTCACCAGCCTTTTCCTCTTTCTCAACACTCCTTATCAACTGCAAATTCCCTCTTATTCCACACCCTCAAGAAAATGGCTGACTAGAATTAGACAAGACACCTCGAGCAGACCCCTAATCATCCCATCAGCCTGAAGACACACTTTAGTACCTTCCCCCCAAGAGAGGTGGCAATTACAAGTACAGGCAGTCCCCGGGTTACATGGATCCGACTTACATCGGATTTGCAAACGGGGTGAGGCAACCACGCACTAGCTGCTTCCCCCCAGCAGACCAGGGAGACGCGAAGCTAGCGCCGCGCCCCCCCCCAGCAGACCAGGGAGACGCGGAGCGGCTTTTCTCAGCAGACACCTCAGCTTGAGAATAAAGGACTGAGGGAAGTGAGATGTGGGAGAATAAAACTGAGCTCTGGAGAAATGTTTGGCTAGAGTTTCCCCTACACTATGTACCAGTTCCGACTTACATACAAATTCAACTTAAGAACAAACCTACAGTCCCTATCTTGTACGTAACCCGGGGACTGCCTGTACCTGCATCCAGCAACACCGCCACCAAGATAGGAGCCTTATCCCCTTTTTGTCAGTACACAGTGGGTCAAATCACTAGCTCAGGGATGGGGAACCCGGCAGCAGCGTGAGCTGGCATTGGTGCTCTCGTCACACATGGAGCGCTGTGGCTGGAGTGCGAGAGCTGGCTCTCCGCTATGGGGCAGAGGGAGGAGGAGTTCCAAGCCATTGGGCCCAATCAAGACAAGCCATGGGCCACATTGGTCTGCAGACTCTTCCTGGCAAGGAGGAGGTAGCGCTCCCTGCAGGCACTGTCCTCTCTTGCCCCCACTGGCTGGCAATGGGGGAAGGAGGTGCCTGCAGCACACAGCTGTACAAAAATGACAGTGCCCCCTGGGAGTTGTGCCAGGTAGGCACCCAATCCCCTGCACCCTCCCAACCAGACCCTGCACCCCCACCCCGCTCCTGTACCTTCCCTCCTGCTGAGACCTTATACTCCTACCCCTAAGCTTGTTCCCCGACAGCTGCCTTCTGGACACTGAATCCCTCATCTCTGGCCTCACCCGAGAGTTTAGGGAGGTCCTAAAAAATCTATTAGTCTCAGGCTCCCAGAAGAGTTAATCTGGTCCTGAGCCTCGGCACTTCCCCCCACCTTTTGGGGCTAGAGACTGAGGAGGGTGAGGTATTTTCCCCCCCTATTTCTCTTCTGGGGGGCAAGTCAGTGAAGGTGGGTTTTTTTTTTTTTTTTTTTGCTTCTTGTGTGTGTTGCTCCCAACTGATTTTGTTGTGGAACAGTGGCCCCCAACCCCAAAAAAATTCCCCACCTCTGCATTAGCTGATGTAAATGACTAAAGTTCCTTTCTGACCCAGTATCGGAAAAAGAAAACTGGACTAAAAACTCCAGGCATATTGCATTCACTACATGTAGGGTTGTCAATCCTCTAGGATTGTCTTGGAGTCTCCAGGAACTAAAGATTACTCTTTAATTAAAATTATTTCATCATGTGATAAAGTCTCTAGGAATATGTCCAACCAAAATTGGCAACCCAAGCTATGACTCAAGATGAACTGAGAGAAAGGAATATACTTCACTAGGGTTGCCAGTGTCCTGTTTTTGACCAAAATGCCCCATAGGAAAGGGATCCTGGTGTCTTTGGTTGACACTGCCAACAGGGCTGTTAAAAGTCTGCTCCGTGACACAGCAGAGGCATGGGACTAAGGCAGACAAAGAGGTGCCTTACTCTCCCACCCCACAAGTGTTGAATCTGCAGCTCCCACTGGCCATGAACCCCAACCAATTGGAGCTGCAGGGGTGATGCCTGTAGGCAGGAGAGCAGCACACAGAGCCTCCCTAGCTGCCCAAACCCCACGCCCCAGCCCCTTGCCCCAGCCTGGAGTCCCCCCTTTCACCTCAACCCCCTCATACACAGCCCCACCATAGAGCTAGGGTTGCCAACTTTGACAGGAGCTATTCTGGCAGATTTCCTCCCCTCCCCCCCATATGACGTAATGTCGTTTTCTTAAAATATCTTATTAAAATCTTCAGGATTGATTTCAGGTCACCAGGAGATTAATGCTGATTCTGGGAGACTCCAGACCAATCCTGGAGGGTTGGCGTCCTTACCCAGAGCCCACCAGCGAGAGCTCCCATCCCCATGAACCCTAATCTAGAGTCCTCTCCCATACCATGAATCCCTCATTTCTGGTCCCATCCCAAGACAATACCCCAAGCTGGTTTAATCAACCACCCCGGAAGTCCACCCCCTACAGCGTGGAGACCTGTGTTCCCTGTAAGCTGAATGCATGGGCAGCTACTCAGGGGAGATTCAGGTGCCACCCAGCTAATTATCACAGTGCCTGCCCCCTAGCAGCATGTGTTTCTACTGGTGGCACACATCCACACATGCCTTGGTGCACATAAAAACATCTATTCTGCCCATGGATGGAAAAAATTAAAAGGGAACACTGTCAAAGACCCCTACTATACTACTATACTCCAAATCCCTCTTGCCCAGTGAAAGTGAGGGAGAATGGGAGAGAATGAGCAAAGGAGGAAGCAGGGATGGAGCAAGCAGGGGGTGGGGCCCAAAGAAGAGACAAGGCAATTAGACAGTTGGGCAACCCTGTATTTAACTCTGCTATTTTTGAAAAATTAGTAACTATGGGGAAAAAATGAACTGAATGCTCCATAAAACCCATCATAAATGGTTATATCATCATTATACCTTCTAAGGAGGCCAATCAAGCCTGATGATGCAGACCTGAAGACTTTGTAGGCACCATATTTGTAATCAGTTAGGTTTCTCCAACCACTCAAAACATCTTTTATTAGCTTCCCACTATAAAGTATTCTTGTAACATTCTTTCATAAGTATTAATACCACCATTGTTTGCAGCAGACCTATCATATCCTTCATGGAAAACTCCAGAAACAATAGATGCACTTTTTCTTTGTCCCATGACATTCCATTTGGATACAATAGAGTTGAAAAGTGTTAAAAATCACTATTTTTCTCTCCCCAGAAAATTTAATTTTCCTCCCAAAGATCACTAGATCTGGCCTGTGTTTCTGCCAAGGCAACAGCAGTCATTTTGCTGGGAATGTTTGGGAGCTGCCAGAAGCTGTGACTAGGGAACGCAGGGGAATCTGTGAGAGAGCCAAGCTAGGCTGGGCTTCTCCCTCAGAACGTCTCTTCCACCTCCCAATCTGGCACACGATCCCAGCATCTCTGTCTCCCTTTCCCTCCGGAGCGAGAAAGAGGCCAAGCTAAATTCCCTTCCTCACATTCCCATACTTTAGGACAGTGGTTTTCAAACTGGCGGCTTTGACCACAAAGTGGGTCATGACTCCATTTCAATGCTGTAACCATGGCTGTCATTAGATTTGCTGGGGCCCAGGACTAAAGCCAAAACCCAAAAGCCCCCCAGCGCAGGTTGAAGCCAAAGCACGAAGGCACTCTGCCTGGGGCCGAAGACTTTGGGCTCCAGTTTTGGCCTCTCTCCTCCTGATGGGGCTCTGGCCCTCTGCCCAGGGTGACATGGCTCGAGCAGGCTCAGGCTTTGGCCCCACTTTTGGGGGCATCATTGGAGATGCAGCTCACCCACTCATGCCATGGCTCACGAAGCCCTACCACAACCACCTGGACCCTAGCAGCAAACAATTCAATGCGCACCTCAACCCGGCCCACATGCAAGTGGAATTCGCCTTCAGGCACCTGAAGGCGCGGTTCAGGTGCCTCCTGACCCACCTTGACTTGAGGGAGCACAACATCCCCAAGATGGTCGCGGTGTGTTGTGTTCTCCACAACACCGTGGAGAGAAAGAGGGAGGCCTTCCTCCTTGGGTGGGGGGCAGAGGCTGCCCATGAAGGGAAGGCCTTTGAGCAGCTGCAGACAGCTGCTATCCACCAGGCACATCAGGCCGGGGTGCACATCCGGGAGGCCCAGAGGGAGAGTCTCTCTGAAGGAGCCCAGTAACTCTCCCCAGGGCTTCCCCAGTAGGGGCCTGTGCTATCCCCCCCTATTTCCCACCACAACCCCTTCCTTCCCTGTACTCCCAATAAAGACACCAGTTTTGAGTGAAACAACCAAATCTTTGTATTTTTTTTCAAACAAAAGTAAATGTGGAAGAGCACGGCTGAGAACCTGGAGGACGACTCAGGCCTGGGGGGTGGCGTGTGGGGTGGCTGGTGGAACCACTTCAGGTGGAGGGACCTCGGTGAACTCGGAGGTGGCTGGGGCCTGAGACCATGTGGGGAGGGGGGATAGGTAGGATGAGAGGCTGGGGCGGGGTCAGGGATGGCAGAGGGTGCTGGAGGAGGGGGCATAGGCATGGCAGGGAGAGCTAGAATGGAAAGGGCTAGAGTGGGGACAGGAACCGGATGTGCCAGCACTTCCCCAATGGTCACACATGCAGTTGCACCACTTGGCATCATCCCGGACCTTTTGGGCCAGGCTTTGTTGCATGTCACACAGGACGGCCACATGCTTCCTCATAAGGTCCTCATGGACACGCCTGCGCTTGCGGCTCCCCTGGGGTTCAGGCAGCTGCCTCTGATGGTGTGAATCACCCCTCACTGACAGCTGGTCCATCTGTGGAAGAAAAGAGGAAGAGGTCAATGCAGACGTCAACGTCTGAGGCTGTGCCCTCCTCTGTGAGCAGCGAGCAACAGTCCTCGGGCCAGAGGACGGTGATGTCCTGTGAGCCAGGCCATGTGTGGCCTGCACAGCAGGCCGTGCCTCACAGGGGCCCCGAGGTGCCTGGGGACCACGCTTTCCACTTCCCTTCACCCTATTCCACGGACAAGCAGGCAAGGGAAGTGTCCAGCCACGATGCGATTCCATGGACGGGAGAGGTGCCTGGAGCAGCCTGGCCCTCCATAGGGGTTATGCACACACTTGCGCCTGGCAGCACTGTCCACGAGAGCAGGTGGTTCCTTGAGCATGCAGGCATGGCCCTGTGCTGTGTGCAGCACTCCTCAGAGTGCATAGGGTTGTGCATGTGCCCAGCCTGCTTCCAGTGGTGTCTAGTGGTGGGAGGACATCCCCCCCGAGGGGTCAGACATGTGCAGGGCCTCCCCGCAGCCTGTGAGCCCAAGCCCATGGATGCTCCGGGACTAGCTCCTGAGGCCACGTGGTGCAAACTGCTGCTGCATGTGCTTGCACATGCATAGAGTGCAGCATGCTGTCCGGGCCGAGCAGACCGAGCGACGATTGCACCCCATCCCCTCTGCTCCCGCCTCCCCCACCCTTTGTGTGTGTGGAAAACTGAAAGCACTCACCTGATGATCCCTCCTTGGCCAGGGCCTGGGATACTGGCTCCAGGGTGAGGGTGACCGTACTGGCCGCGTCCTCCTCCTCCTCCTCCTCCTCAAGGAGCTCCAGCCAGGGAACCATGGATGTCTCTAGCCCCGAATCCACCAGTACAGGTGGGGAAAGGGCTTCACCACCCCCCAGGATTCTTAATATGGGCATGAGTGTGGTTCTCCAGCGGAGCGAGAATTGTGCTCCCTGAGCCTGGCATATTCTTGGTGCAGCTCCTTGACCTTGCTCCTGACTTGGTGCGAGGGCGATGTCCCCTCTTGGCCAAAGCCTCGGCCATCCGGCCATAAATGTCAGCATTCCGCCTCCATGAGTGGAGATCCTGCAGGGTCTCCTCCTCCCCCCAGAGCTTGAGGGACAGGATCTCCGCCCTGGACCAGGAGGGTGCATAGCGTTTGGTGCCCCTGGGTGGGTCCTGAGAGCCCTGGTGCTGCTCCCTGTGAGGGCCAGGGGAGTTTCAGGGGGCTTGTTGCTCGGCCATACTTCCGATTTATATGGCAGGGAAAGCCGTGCAAGTCAAGGTGCTACTCCAGGCCTGGCTTCCTGCCACAAGGCTTGTCCAGGGTCCCCACAGCTTTAAGAGCTGCCAGGAGATAGGAACTATAGAGTTGTGATTAGTATGGATGGAGCATCCACCAGGGCACCTGTGTTATTTCCTGAAGGCCTCTTCTTTCGGAAAATGTATTCTTCCTCATAGAAAGAGATTTACCTGTGTCAGAAACCCCTCTCTGTTTCGATTTTCTTTCAAAACAACGTGATTGCAGTGTGGATGTAAGTGAAGTGTGTTTTTTTTTTAAAGGAAAAATGGCTGGTTTTCAAAAAAACCCTCTACAATTTAGACATACCCTGAGGGGACTAAGCATAAGCAAAAAATCCCATGTGTTTGGCATGGGTTGGCTCTAATGGACTTGCAGACCCTGTTTATTACAGAAGTTTTTATTACCTTTTCAAACTTAAGACTAACTCATTTGGATGTATGCAACGATTACCTGATTTAACTTTGTAAATCATTCTCTTACTTCCTTTTCCTGGTTAATAAATCTTTAGATAGTTTATTATAGGATAATAGCACTGTCTTCAGGGTGACATTTAAGGTACAAATTACCTGAGGTAACTGATTAGTCCTTTGGCACAGGGTGTAATCTGAATATTATTGTGATTTTTGGTAGAAGGGACCATCTGTCACAAAGCTAGGTGACAAGATAGACTGTAATATCCAACGGGTCGTCAGCTGCACATGGATCATACCTAGCCCCCTCAAAGTCTATTCCTCTAGGATACTTACATGCATAATGCTAAGCATGTGCAGAAGTGTTTGCAGGGTTGAGACCAGAATTCCTGTTTCTGCTTAAGCAAAAAAGGGACAAGAACTATTTCATTGTAGAAAAATCTGTAAGGCTCCTAGATTACAACCACCGCCATAAATCAGTTATTCTGTGATTTGCTATAAAATGAATATTCACCTTAGCCTGCAATGAAAATTTCTATAATTCTGCATGTATCCTATGCTCCATCTAATGGGAATTTACAGTACATATTAACTGGGATTGAATAGTGTTTTCAAACAGAAGCCATAAAAAAGACTGTCCAGAAAAATGGGTGCAATTTCCACCCTTCCTCCCCACCATACGATTGTACCTTGGCTCTGCTGTACAGCTGAAAATACAGGAGAATCCAATTAGGATGCCCTGATGCTTATTATTAATGGACAAGACCTTTTTTTCTTTAATAAAAATGGTACTGAATAGAAGTGGGACAATAAAAACAAATATTTCATCTTTATTTCAGTAAAGCTCTATATTAATTGGCCATAGCTTGCCTATTTAACACCTGGTTAGGCATCACTTAGCCACTAAACATTAGGTGAATGTGATTATGCTAAATGGAGTTTATGCTAATACTACCCTGTTTGAACTGCAGTCATTGCCTCTCAGTATTAAACTGAAGCCCTGGGAGACATCCCAGTTAAACTCACCATGACAGCATGGTACGTATTGTACTACCTTTCTAATGTAAAGTTTCACATTTTGAACAGTGTACAGGCAGTCCCCAAGTTACGCGGATCCGACTTCTGTCGGATCCGCAGTTACGAACGGGGATTTTCTCGCCCCGGAGGACTGGAGTGGCGGGACGCCTGGTCCCGCTGCCCGCCTCCTCTGGGGCGAGAAAAGCTGCTCCCCGTCTCCTTGGTCTGCTGGGGGAGCCAGCAGACCAGGGAGACGGGGAGCAAAGTGGTGGAGGACCCGGGCCGGACCCGCAGCACTTCCGGCCCGGGTCCTCCGCTGCTTTGCTCAGCGTCTCCCTGGTCTGCAGACAAGAGAGATGCTGAGCAAAGCGGCGGAGGACCCGGGCCGGACCCACGACGCTTCCAGCTGATCTGGAAGCGCCGCAGGTCCGGCCCGGGTCCTCCGCGGCTTTGCTCCGCGTCTCCCTGGTCTGCTGGGGGGGGGGGGGGGGATCGCAGCTAGTGCCCCCCCCCCCCCAGCAGACCAGGGAGACGTGGAGCAAAGCCCGGGGCCTGTGGTAGAGCAGGTGGGGCGCTGCCGGTTGGTCTCGCAGCACCGCTCCTTGGCGCTACTGGACCAACCCAGCAGCACCCCAGCTGCTCTGCCCCAGGAGTCCTGATTCAGCCTCTGGTGATCAGTTTCAGCAGCGGCTGAATCAGGACGCCTGGGGCAGAGCAGCTGGGGTGCTGCTGGGTTAGTCCGGTAGCGCCGAGGAGCGGCCGCGCTACCGGACCAACCCAGCAGCACCCGAGCTGCTCGCTCTGCCCCAGGCATCCCCAAGTCAGCCTCTGCTGAAACTGACCAGCGGCTGACTACAGGAAGCCCGAGGCAGAGTTGCTCTGCCCCGGGCTTCCTGGAATCAACTGCTGATCAGTTTCAGCAGCAGCTGACTTGGGGACGCCTGGGGTTCTTAAGTTGAATCTCTGTATGTAAGTCAGAACTGGCGTCCAGATTCAGCCGCTGTTGAAACTGATCAGTTTCAACAGCGGCTGAATCTGGACGCCAGTTCCGACTTACATACAGATTCAACTTAAGAACAAACCTACAGTCCCTATCTTGTACGTAACTGAATTTTTTGTATGCATAGAGGTAAGGGTTTAGGGTCAGATCTTCAGCTAATGGGAACTGGCACAGCCTTATTCAATCCATTGGTGTTACATTTTATTTGCATGAACCTTCACACTGCAGCGCTTTTCGAGACAAAATACCATCTCAATTATTTTAGGAAGTTTCTGAATATATATGGGGACTTCAGCTCTGGAGGGGCTCTCTCCAAGGGGAAGGTGCATGATGAGATAGTATTGGAAAGTACAGTGAAGCATCACAGAGGGCTTTATTTTCTAGGTAAGTCATTTTTCATAATTGCTAAAGTAATGTAAAATATATTAGTGTGCCTTTAAATCTCTGAACAATCCCTTTGATTCAAACATGTAACTTGGATAAACATTTACTTTAGTGTATTACTATTTAGATATTTTAGATGTCAATCCTACCTTTGTGCATACAAGTGAAAGATAAAGCCTTCACTTGTAAGGAATATTTAAATAACTGATAAAGAAATGAAACTGAGGTGTTGAAAGTTCTCCTGCACATTTAATTGAAGATGGCAGCAAATACCAGAACATTGTCTTCAGTGAGATTTGCCTTATTGAACAGTTGGGAGTAAAAGCTTCCCTTTGTTCTTTATTACTCAGACAGAAAAAAAAGTAATCACAGTATGTTCACAACTGGCGAAGCAGATCACAGCACACTTTTGTCAATGTTAGCCTAGAATGATCATCACTTCTTACATGCATGAAATGTACATTAGCTTGCAAAGCCATAATCACCACGAAAGTTCAAACATTTCCCTAGGCCAGTGCTTTCTAAAGAATTGATTAAAAACCAGTCAAGCTTGTAAAATAGCCTCATTATATTCCTTGAAGTACACCCAAGGAACTGTCCTCATCTCTAAACTATCTCCCTTCCATCCTGTTCCAATCCCAGAGCCTTGCTATCTAGAAGAACAAATGAAACTGGACTGAGGCCAAAACCTAATTCTTACTTGCGGAATACAATTCTACCAGTGAAAAACTGCTGCCTGACTGTAGACTTTAAGCTGAAAAGCAAATGGTAATAATAAAGTAGAATAATACTGTACATGTTCCAATACAACAGAAAGTATTGTAGAGAATTCTTAATAACAACTCTGAACAACATGCAGATAAAAAGTTTATATGACAGTTTAAATAACTTGGAGGACAATTCACCATCCCAAACACTGATGAAGAGAGTAATTTCAGTATTGCCAACTCTCATGATAATTTTTCTTCAACTCCCAGCTCTTAGTGTCATGTAATTATGAGAGAATCTGAACTTCTATTTCAAAAGAAAGGTTTCTAGTTCGCATAGCTGCAGAGAAGAGCTGGAAAATATCAACCCTAAATGCTCAAACATTAGAAGGTGCATACAAAGAACCTGATCCCCCACCCCCAAATCTCATAATTTGCTGCTAGTCACATGTTTTGGGGGAGCCTGACTCATGATTTTAGAATGTATGGTGTTGGCAATACTGTCATTACTGGATTAAAAATGTGATCAGGTACAGGATTAGTTTACTTCACTACTGTTTAGCTTTTGTAATACAATGATGTCAGATGCCGGCACTGCCTGGTAAATGCTAGGCAGATAAACATGGAGAATGATGGGAGAAATGAAAATCATTTACCTCTCTCTGAATCCAGGAAAGCATGAAGAAACAGAGCAGAAAGAGCAAATTAGAAGGCATTCACAATGAGACAGGACTGTTCCCAGCAGTACTGTTAATTTAACATTCAATATTCCTTTTCTGCTTAGCTTACCTAGGCTGCAACTATTTCCTTTTAGCAGTTATTTTGGTTGAATCCTGTGATGCTGAAGTTTGTATTTTTGGAAACATACAATGAAGCCAAGAGGCATCAGCTGAATTTAGAGAGGCAGCACAGGCATATCAACATTGGGAGATAATCAAGCTTAAAATATCACATACAAATATGGGAAACAGTCAACACACATGAAAAAGTTACGCAGACTGTGTTTCCAAAAAGGAGCTGCTGTTTAAACAGATAACAAACCATTCATGTGTTTCAAAAACATGCCTTACACAGTGGTACTATTAAACTCTTGATTGCTCAAACTTAAAGAGTTTGTAAATCTGCTTTCATTTTCACCATCTGGGTTGAAAATGTCCTTTAAAATGGAAGCCAAATTAAGTCTTCCCCATCTGTGGGATTTTCCAGAACCCTTGTGATTTAGGAACACAAGTAGCATTGAAAGTCAGTGTAAGAAGTAAAGTCACTGGAGCTCTGTTGAAAGTTATACCCTGTAAAACATCCAGGACTGAATTATGCCCTATCTGCCCTGTGCAACCCTGTAGAAGTCAATTAGTGTAAATCAGCACAGATTTTATCTTCAAAAGATGTTTTACAATACTAAACCAATGTAATTTAAACTAAGCTTGTATTTTATTTCCCAGGTACAACCCAATAGCTCTCAACAGGTAGAGAGAGGACAGGGGAGAAAGGAAGGGAAAGAGCAGGCAGAAGCAGACAAGATATGGCTAGCATATTCCCTGACTTGTCTTGCCTCTTGTTCTTCATGCTTCACTAGATTTTGCAGGATCCACTTAGACAGAGAGCTGCTATTGCTGAGTGCCAAGCTAGAGCTGCTGACACTTTTTAGTGCTGCTTTCAAGTCCCATGCTGCTCAGAACAGCAGTAATTACTGTTATGCTCCCCTGTCTTTTCCAGGCCTACACTGATGCTGGAGCTGATAGTTACTGGCTAATAGAGCTACCTCCAGTTATGGACCTTCAGTAGGAAAAAGATGTGCTCTGACCTCATGCTAGCTAACACAGAAATGAACACAGGGCAAAAGCCCAGTGAAGACAAGGCAGTTTGTAGTTTTAACAAGTGTCAGCAGTTTGAGGTAAAGACTATGGGGGCAAGGACTAGTATTTATCTTGGCCTGCCATTGCAGACACGTTAAATACTTGCAAAACTGACAGCCTAACTTTCTCTTTAAACACATCTCTAACATCCAGGGACCTGCAGCCCAGGCCATCTCCCATCAGTATCTAATAAGACTCACGTGCATGTGGCAAATGTTCACGGGGCCTTGTCTTCATAACTGTTCTAAGCAAATTTTGTTTGCAATCCTGGCTATTTACTCACTTCCTAACATCCCTAATGCCTAATTCAATGCATTTGTACAAATCAGATATTTGCACATTTGATATACTGAGATGTTTACTATTTAGATGCTATTTTTATCACGCTCCCTCTAAATTGGTCTCTCTTTCTTCAGCATTATCTGTGGTAATACTCTGTTGTACTCACATTAGATATATGGCCAAATGTAGGGCATGCTCACTGGATGGGAGATACTATCCTGACTCTGAGAGATTTGGAGGGTCATGGTGGGTTATCAGATGAACACGAGCTCCTACTGCAACGCTGTGGGCAAAAGTGCTAATGCAGTCCATGATTGATTCCTGCCCTATTTTCCATTTTGAAGAGAAACAGATTGCTCTTGAATGAAGCAGATGTTAAAGAGCTGCTACAAAGCTCAATACAGGGATTTAAATTATCTTTGTGGCTGTATTCTGATTATGATATAACTGAAAAATGTTTCATTTCGAGAATCATCAGATTCAGTGCAATAGTCTTCAATATCAACAGGGTTCAACCTGTGGCACTGGGAATTACTTGGCCCTTGAGATGCTACACTGTGGTCCCTTAGGGCAATGAAGTTGAGAAGACAATCTGTATTTGATCACAAATGGAAAAACTATGTTTCCTCAGCTGCACTGGGTATTTTTCAAATGGAAGAGTATGAATCAACCCCATTGATTTGGGTAGGATATTGTAGGAGAGTTTCAATGGAATTTAGGAATGGTATCTCTTCAATATCCAACAGCAGCAGATTCCATCCACTAGCCTTCTCTCTCTCTTCAATCATCAGTGATTCTGCCCATTCCTCTTCCCCATCTACAAGCACAGTCCAATAACCTACTGATTGTATCTCACTAACTATACAGGAACCTCACTGTGCTTATCAAAATCCTTTCAACAATTCAGAGATTTAAATTAGCTCCTAGTGTTTCTAATATAAAGAAGACTTAAAATAATTTAAAAAATGTTAATCAACGAAGAAAAATAATGTACATTTCATCTAAAAGTAATTAATGTATTTCTAATTAAAAATCTGAAAACTAAAAATGCTTACAATTCTGATTTTTTCTGTGAATAACCCCTGATTTTAAATTTCATATGAAAGGTTCACTCAAGTTGTCTCAGACCAAAAATGTAGATAACATTTTACATTTTAAATAATCCATAGGGAAAAAAAAAACAAGGCAAAATGTGAATCTTGGATATAGCAAAATTTAAACAAACAAGATAACTGCATGCAAACATTTTTATCTGCTAGTATGTAAATCCTTGAAATTGAATCCATTATGCAACCATTATGCAACATGAAATTTCACATATTTTAACAAGATAATTCCATCAAATGAAAAAGCCATGGAAGAGAAAGAAATAAAAGTACAAGAGAAATCACTACAAGGTGATAAAAATACAAACAAGTCAAGGGGAGGTCTAACTCACTTTTAAATCACTAGATTCCTTATTACAGTTTTCAAATTAATCCTACCTTGTAAGCTATGAATTAATCCACACACAAAAATCTGTATCTGTCTATGTTATTTCTTTCACACTTAAAATAACTTGGAGAGAGTCCATATGGAGCTAGTGCACATGACTTATGAGGAGAGGCTGATGGATTGGGGCTTACTTAGTCTTCCAAAAAGAAGAGTGGGGGTGGAGAGATTTGATAGCAGCCTTCAACTACCTGAAAGAGTATACCAAAGAGGATGGAGAGGCTTAGTGGTGACAGATGGCAGAACAAGGAGCAATGGTCTCAAGTTGCAGAGGGAAAGGTCTAGGTTAGATAATAGGAAAAACTATTTCACTAGGAGGGTGGTGAAGCACTGGAATTAGTTACCAAGGGGAAGAGGGGTGGAATCTTCATCCCTCAAGGTTTTTAAGTCCTGGCTTGAGAAAGCCCTGGATGGGATGATTTATTTGGTATTGGTCCTGCTTTTAGCACAGGGTTGGACTCAATGACCTCCTAAGGTCTCTTCTAACCCTACAATTCTAAAAATGGCTGAATGAATTCTCCTTAAACTTTTCAGAGTTTAAACTATTCACCTTAGACCTAAAAGCAAACATGGTAAGTTCTAATTCAAATGGCAGACTCCACTAAGGTTGTAAGTGCCCGAAAGCAGATGTTTAGAATGAATTGCCCAGCTCAGCTTTAGTTATGATGCTATAAGAGCAGCTGTAAGCATCCTGAGTGTAGTGTTCTAAGTAGGGAACCTTTCCAGTTATCTGAATTGCATGGGGAGCACAGTTTTTATTTGAGTAATCAGGATTTTGGCTATTCGAGAGGACAGGAATCATTCCACAGTAGAATGGGCTCCCCCACTGCTGGGAGCTCATCCTCCTGTAGCTCTGGTGACTCCCAATGCCTGCAAGTACAAGATGCAGGATGGAGTCGAGACCCCTGCCACTGATTCTGCTCTGCCCCATTAAGGCCACAGCCTTCCGGGGACACCGCACCAGCAGGGATCAGGTGTCACTGGCCCTGTGTCAGTGCAGGGAGCCCTCCGCAGCTGCACTGCCATAGCTCCACTCACTCCCTCCCCGACAGAGGGCTCCCTGCACTGCCGCCATTCAAGCTAGCCTCCTCCTCCTCACAGTCCATACTGGGTGTGTCTACTCTAATACCCGAATCGCCACAATCAGAATCCATTCCTTGTCCAGCATGAGATAAATGGGGGAGCAGGATGCAACTGGGATCATTTTGAGGCTCAGTTAACAGGGTTTCAGATACATATGTGAATAGCATATTCCATACAGCTGCAATGGATTTTTAAAAAGAAGCAACTCATGCCCTCCCACAAACACACTCACAGGAGGGTGAGAAGAAACTGCCAGGATCCTACACAGAATTTCTGACACATCATTCCCGACACATCATTCCCTTGAGGGGAGAGAAGATTAAGGGACCCTCTGAGGAAGAAGAGGCAGCAGACGTCCAACCCTGCGGATCTTTAGGGACAGGACCATCATGTTCAGCAAGAGTCATAAAACTATGGAATCCTGACCTAGCAGCGCTCCAGCTGAGAAACTCATATTGGGTCTCAAGGAGAGAGTAAGAGCAAGAAGTATGGGGGAAAATAATGATACCATTGACACAGAACCTTCATCCAGGAGAGGTCCTCCATGGGAACATGTGAAGAAGCAGAGTAGATGACTGAGTGGCACTGAGGTTTTCTCACCTTGATTTAGTACCAGAGAGATTACGTCTGTGACTGATTAAAATTACTTCTGATCACAGCTGTAAAATATCCAACTTACAAATCATGCCTAAGCATTATTTAGCTATAGAGGTCAGTAACCTGAGGGTGAATAAACTGGTTGCAGAGGCAAAGGACAAATTTTAATATGATTTGTGACAGCTCTGGGGAGCCAAAGGCATCAATGAGAAGATTTGGGGGCAAGATGGAGAAATAAATGGGAGAAGGAGACATGATTATGAGGAAAATCATTAGTGAGAGAGGGGCAGAACAACATAAAAAGAAATGACAGAATGGCTGTATACTTATTGGTTGAGTGCAAAGTGCCTGATTTTACACCTCTTATGCACAAAGTCAATGGGAGTTTCGTCAGCATAGAGATAGCAGGCTCAATCCATAGAGTGGTTAAAATATTAAATAATTTACATTTTGCTCTAAATCCTCTTTTGCCTTTTCCAGATATTAAATATATTTATCAAATTTATATTGTGTGTCAGATGATTGTGTATCTAACAAACAGAAAAGTGATAAGGGTAAAAACTACTTAAATAACTACTCATTTTTCATATATATAGATTTTCAAAATGACTCCCTCTCTAACTAGGGTTGTCAGGTGTCTGGTTTTGAACCGGACAGTCTGGTATTTGAGCTTTCTGTCTGGGAAACAAATTGAAAAAATACCGGAAATATAAATGTCCAGTATTTTCTAATTAAGTTAGTTTTATTATCATCATGAGCAGGGCTTGACAAATAACACAATCTACTCGCCCGTGGTAGAGCCGTGTTCGGGCGATCTGCGCATGCACAGAACGATCTACGCATGCGCAGATTGCCGGACAGCGCAGCTGGCGAGTGAGGCTCGCCGCGGTTCAGCGAGCCCTGATCATGAGTATCAGTACATAGTTGCGTACTGCCTTGCTAGTAGACATGCTCACACTGCATGAGCGTGTCTACCAGCCAGGCAGTACTCAACTACACAGTAGAGAGGAGGGGGGTAGGGCGGGGCCAGGTGGGATGGAATCCCTAGGGCCAGACTCGCTTGTGAGCCCCACCAGGACGGTGTGCAGGACAGGCAGCACCCCGGGATCTGCATGCGCCCAGACCCACCCCACCCCCTGCTGGCAGGTCTCCCCCATCCCCGCTCCCCCCAATTGTCTCCCAGCCAGCCCAGCTTCCTGCTAACCAGTACCCCCCTCCCTGGCCAGCCCTGCTCCCCCCGACACCCTCCCTGCCAGCCCCACCCCCCCCCCCCTGGCCAGCCCCGCTTCCTGCCGTCTAGTTCCCACCCCCTCGATCTTCCCTGGCCAACCCCACTGCCCCTAACCTCTTCCCAGCCAGCCCTGCTCCCCTCCCAGCCGGACCCCCCCCCCCCCATCTGAGATCAAATGTGCCCGGTATTTTTTTTTAAACCATCTGGTAACCCTATCCCTAACCCCCCAAAAATTCAAAACTGGGTATTTCTCAATAATTTGTTTTTAAGGAAGGAAACATACTTTAGTTTTTAAAAATCAATGGCACCAGATGTAATGCATCAGCTACATTTGGATGCACAATTAGATGACTAAGCATGGTTACAAAAGGTGAATATGGCAATAGTGTGCTTAAAAAGATAACCAAAGCTCAGGCTTATCTAAGTGTTTTTTGTTCTCATCCTGTACAGTTTTTAATTATTGTCAGTTGTTGACAATCTAGAACATCTTTAATAGAAGCTTATATATCGATTTAGATAAACATTTGCTTAAAAAATACACGTATATGGAACATAAACAGTTCTTTGCTAACTACTTTTGCGAAGACATCAGGACAGGACAATAGCTTCCTACACAGCATCTGAAGGGGAAAGCATTTTTCCTGTACAATGAAGTCTAATCAAACTTTGTTGGTAAAGCTAATAAGTCTGAATGAAGAATATGCTAGCTCATTAGTACATTAACTCTATTGAAAATAAGATCATACCTTGTCACTGTCTTTTGTGCAGAACATCTATATAGATCAATAGCAGATCATGGCCCTAATTATCTTCAACCCTCCTGGGCTGGGAAGGAAGAGATAAGGGGTTGACTGCATGGGTTTGGTGGGGGAAAGAGAGGTATGTGTGTGCTGGCATCTGTGCACTGAAGTGGAGGCAGGAAGCAGTTTGTTTGGGGTGTCCTGACTCACTGCAGTCCTGATTTGCTGCAGTCCTCTCTAGTAGGTTGGGTTGGGTTGGGGAACCAAACTACATGGTGTGTTCTAGGAGGACATTTATATGATTGCATTTCAAACAAAGTTTACATGTGTGTTAATGGCTTAAGAATAAGAAAGAAAAAGATTCTTTTAACAGCATTTTTTGGAGTGTTGCAGATATCTAAAACTCTGAACTTACTGATTTTTAAAAATCCTGTGTTACTAATTAATATATGGTAAATTGTATTGCACGAAGGCCAGATTTTTGCTATGTGGTACAGCTCTGGCTCTTGAGAGTCAGAAGTAGCAAGTACTGGGTGTGATACTAGTTTTGTAGGATGAAACCTTATTTGCAAGCTCTTTGAAACATGCAGCCAAGGAAGGGGCAGGGCCAGGAGGCTTCAGGCTTCCCCACCCACAGACTATAATTGGTCTGGGGTCGAGGGAGCCCCTTTGTCCCCCCCATTCCCACTAAGCACCCATGCCCTTGGCACTGGGAAAAGACTTCCTGTGCTCCCCCACCCTAAGGCCAATCAGGACCTGGGGGCGGAGGAGCATGCGAAGCCTCCTCCCACCCTTCCAGGAGTTCATGGCACTTCAAAGCACTGTGTGCTCCTGGCAGGGTGGAGGAAACTTCATGCACTTTCCCTGCCCCCAGCCCCTAATTGGCCTGAGTGGATCAACCCGCTTGGCGGCCCTTTTGCCAACCCCTGCACTAAAGGTACTTCATAGCAACTAGACCCAGGCATCTTGTTTTAATATATTTTCTTCCACACACATGGACTGCTTAAAATGTGTATGTGTTTTGTCTGTATTGGTGGTGCACATCCATACACTACCTCAATACTGGTGCTGCACATAAGAAATTTCAACCTGCCCAAAAAAACCTTTAACCTGTCCAAAATCAGAAAATGTTATAGGGAACACTGTATTCTTCTGTATTTATTCTTACATTTTTACTACCCTCTCTACCATCTGCTTGTTATGTATAGTAGACAATCCATGGTAAAATGTGTTCCTGTGATATTGCATAGTATTAACTATACTACAAAAACTGGACACTATTGTGTATAGTAATATCTTTGATTAAATGAAGACTTAGGAATTAAACTTGTTCCAGTTTTTACAGAGTCTCTTCATAATCTTTCAGATATTCTCACACAATGACATCCAAAAGAGAAAATTACCATCGTCTATCACACCATAATAAATTAAAAAGCCTTAAACACTTCGCAATTCCTAGCACTGAGCTCAAACAACACATTATATTCTCTTCTTCCTCTTCATCCTGTCCACTCTTATTATCTTCTGTCATCTTCTGAGGAGTGGGCCCAATGATACATATCCCATCTAGATTATGGTTGACTGCTTCTGCTTCCCCTCCTCAATCTTCTATATTCTTGTTGCTCCTCAACCCCTGGAATGTATAGCCTGTCAGCCCTCCTTCAGAGCAACAGCACCATCTTGCTTCCTTAGCCTTTACACTCAGGTTTGAGGAGCATCTCAGCCCAAAGACTAGTACCAACAGGACTAGGAACAACTGCAACATGTGGAGAAGGGTCTAAGCCGGAATAAAGGTGAAACACAGACACATGATGAGAATAAGAAAACTACATAGCAGTAAATTCTGAAACAAAGAGCAAATCAGGCATGAGTTTGCATTTGCAGTGCGATACAGTATTGTAAAAGTCTGATGTATATTTGGGCTACCACCTACACTGAAGATGTCAATGACCAAAGCTAGCTGTTTACAGTCCTTTCGCTACATACCATTCTATATGTGCTTGTAGAGGTTGTCTCCAATTCTGGGCACCTCATTAACAGTAAGATACCGATAAACTGAAATATCAGTACAGGCAGTCCCCGGGTTACGTACAAGATAGGAACTGTAGGTTTGTTCTTAAGTTGAATTTGTATGTAAGTCGGAACTGGTACATATTGTAGGGGAAACTCTAGCCAAACATTTCTCCAGAGCTCAGTTTTATTCTCCCACACCTCATTTCCCTCAGTCCTTTATTCTCAAGCTGAGGTGTCTGCTGAGAAAAGCCGCTCCGCATCTCCCTGGTCTGCTGGGGGGCGCACTAGCTTCGCGTCTCCGTGGTCTGCTGGGGGAAAGCAGGTAGTGCGGGGCTGCCTCACCCCGTTTGTAAGTAGGGATCCGATGTAAGTCGGATCCATGTAACCCGGGGACTGCCTGTACTTTCAAATACTGGAGGCTTTATAAGCTCTTCCATTTTGTTTACTTAAATGCATAGATGTGCATCTTCATACACTACTTCTCTGAAGCCAGACAACAGAGTACAGAGACTGTATCTTAAGGGAAGGGGTGGGGAACCTATTTTCAGGGACCACACACAAGTGAGAAGCAAAGTGAGAGGCCCCTAACTGAGAAAGAAAACACACACCTCACATTCCCCTTATACAGAGCCTAGGGGGCACAGACTAGTAGATTTTGTGTGCTACAGCCCTGAGGGTGGATGGCTGGGGGGCTGGAGTGTCAGTGCAGGCTCCTCAATGCTGAGCCTCAGGGGCTGGATCCAGGAAAGTCGGGGGCCACATCTAGCCCCTGGGCCTAAATTTCCCCACCCCCGCTTTACAGTTTTGTAAATCACATTTATAAACTAACTGTATATCCATTTTGCTGTGTCAAACCCTGTCTTTTCTACACAGCAACATTACTTTAAAATAACTAGGGTATTTTGAAATAACTTAGTCCGTGTCTACACAGCAGGCAGTTATTTCAAAATAATGACTTTTTTCTCCGACTCCTGTAACCCTCATTATACAAGAAATAAGGGAAGTCGGAGGAAGAGTGCTCTATTTCAAAGCAAGTGCTGTGTAGATGCTCCCAATTTCAAAACAAGCTATTTTGAAATAAGCTATGCAGCTAATGTAGCTCAATTTGCATAGCTTATTTCGTGTTAAGCCCTGCTGTGTAGATGCACCCCAAATGAATTATTTTCCACAAGCTACATTATTCTTTCCACTTAAGTCAGCGGAACTAGGCTGATTTACATCAGCTGAGCATCTGGCCCTGTCTCTCAGGGCTCTCTCCTCTACCAAATTCTAAAATCAAGTAAATCTATGGCTGTAGCTCTTGCTATAAAAACCCCCTATTGACTACAGGCCAGAGTGTGCCATCAATTTTTAAGCAAAAATCCCCACTGGAAGCACTGGGGAATTCTGCTTAAAAATTGATGTCTTGTTCTGGCTCTGTTATTAATTTTATCCTACATAGAAACCCCATAATCTAGTCAAGTTCTGTTTTTAAAGTGAAATAAATATCTCAAACTGCTTGACACACGCTGTATGAAACCACTTCAAAACCAAATAGAACGATGAATGAATTTTATAAGACGGCACCCAAGCAAAGTCACAATAGTAGTTTGGGTGCTCAATATCGTACTGATACTTGATGTGGCATAACTTCCCTGCTGAGCCTCCATAAACCAAAAATTCCCTAAGTTAATAAATAAATAATAAGCTTACAAAAGCATTTTTTTCAACCACAGTTCCTACATAATAGAAATTGAATGCAGAGCCTCAAACGAAGCAGTCAGTGTGCTTCTAGCCCCAAGCAGTGTATCATCTGACATCTAAGGTACCTTCCTCCGCCTAATTTAAATTAGAGGTCACCAAATACAACCAGAATTAACCATGTAATACAATAGCATTGTTTCCCATCTCCTAAGAAACTCTGTAATTAAATATGAACACATCATAAAATGTTCTGCTTGGTAGGGGAAATAAATGGGTCTTGGCAGCAGAAAAAAATTAAGAAGGAATAACAATTTTTCTCCAGTTCAGCTGAACATCGTTTCAGGTGGCTCATGTGTTCTTTGACAGAGTATCAGATTCAACCATAAACATATTCACTTCTGGCACAGCTATTTTGGAAACTTGTACAAGCATTAATCAGACAAAACCTCCATGATACAGAACACAATCAGAATGATCAGTGATGGTTTCTTCATCAGTGATCAAAAACAACTGTAAAGACCAGCTAATTACCTCCAATAATGGAGCAACTAAACTGAACACCTCTCATATATTTTTATTTCCCAGTTTAAATTGATTAAATTTGACATGGCCCAGTTTCAGACAAAAATAAGAGTTCTCAAGAGGCCTCTCAAAATACAATGGAGCAAATTCTGCATGCAGTGACAAAAGGATAGTACATTTGGATTAAAGTCATGTATCTCTCTTAAATCAATGCAGTTACCCTGGAAGTACACTGGTGCTAATGAAATTAGAATTTGGTCCTCTACCATGTGTAGTTTTTATTTATCATCTTGAAGAACAACAGCTCCTGAAAAACCTGGCTGAATACATTTACACAATATATTGTAATAGTTCCAAGAATTTTTATAGTCTACCAATACATACTTAATCGCCAAAATACTAATTCGCACATTACTTTTAACTGCAGTTTGGGTCTTATAATTAATAATACACCTGAGAAACCTTATAAGCGTGGTTATTTGTTTATTGCTGAATATAAATTTGTTTTCATGGCTGCCAAATATATTCTAAAATGGATTTGTATTTTTCAGATATACTAAACCAACATTATTATTAGAAATATCCAAGTTACAAAAATAAAGCTACCATTTTACAAAACAAAATTTAAAACTAGCTCTTCTCTTAAGTGAGTGTTTTTGGGGTAAACAACAGTATCTCTCACACCCAAAGTTATTACATTTATGTTAACAATATGCTACAAATAAATATACTACAATAAATGTAATTAGTCATAGTTTTAAGAGACAAACTTCTTCGCATGTTTTTTTGTGCTAAATCAAGCCTCAAAAATGCTTACTACCCTTTACACCAAGGAAAGAAAAATGACCAGAGATAAATAGGAAAGCAAAGAGGTTCCACAACTCATGTTACAAACCCAACTGAGAAGTAACTGCTGAATTAAGTGGGGGAGGGGGAAAAAGATTAATGTGTTTGCCTTTCCTTCTCCTGCTCAATATTATAATGAGGATTCACAGCTCTATAGCAATTATCTATCAATGAAATTCACCCTGTTTCAAATTCTTCAGGAATACAGATAGCCTTGAGAAAGCAGATTCCTTTCTGAGCACCCAAACTAATACATTACATTTAAATTTTTTAAGTTTTTTCTTCAGTCAAAAGAGCCTTAAACTGTCTCACATATACTGTATATTAATCTCTGCCAAGAATTCAATGAGGTTATAGTTCTTCAGTCTTTATGAAATATTCATTCTTTACAAATATACATTCTTTAAAAATCTTAAAATCAGAGACCCAGGAATTAGAAATGAATAATCTGTATTGTTAAAGATCTATTGAAAATCCATAGCCAACAGTTATCCTATTTAGTGAGAAAATTATATAGACACTATACATACACAGCAACAAACACAGATTTATGTCACCCTTTGCAAATGAGCTTTCTTCAATTTGCTATTTTTCATCTTTTTGTTTATTAACACAGTACTGGCAATAAAAGCAAACTATGTCCAGACACACACATTTAGGCAGGTAGCTATGAAGTGAACTGCAGCCACCTTAGGAACAGGAATTCTGAACTGAACACTAACCAACAAATCAATCAAGCCTCTCAAGGTCTAAGCTACATTCATTAGTTTGCCGCTCAAATGAGCAACATCTGAAGGGAAAGAAGGGGGAGGGGAGAAGCAACAAATACTTACAACATACCATACATTCCCATATCTCTGGTACAAGGCCTTTGTGAAGGTTGTTAAAGTGTCAGCACTTGAGAAAAGAAATCTGACTTGCCTTTGTCACGCCAGAAGCTATCATTTGCCTTGCAGGCAGTTACACAGGATATTTACCCTAATGGACCACAGCTCTGAAAATACAGTGAGACACAAAGGACACTACTATGTTTCCATTGTGGTGCATCCTCTGGGAGGAGTAGGTTTTTTTTCCTTAAGTCTCTTACCTTTTTTATTGCAGCAAACGAGATTTTAATGCCAAGCACGTCAGATACAACCGCCCAACTCAATGTCTTGCCTGGTCCTGTTCCCCTCTGGATGTACAGATGATGCAAACTGCTCTTGGATCAATCCATGTACTTGTACTTCAAGGACCTGTGCTGAATACTCCTGAGAATGGTAACTCATTCATTTTGTATCAAGTTGAACCAAATCCTGTCAGCTCTCACTCTCTTCATCAGGCCGTCCTCATTCTCTCTTCACTCACTGTGCAGGGCTGTGCTGATTGGATACAGCTGTGAATGAGTGGGTGCTGTCTCCTGAATTGCATGGCTCAGTCAGGGGTGTGTCTTTTTCTCCCTGTTATCACTGATTTTAACCATTTTAGTGTTCAGTACATTTTGGGCTGGGAAAAAGTCTTTCCATTCTCCCAATACAATGTATTTACTGTAAATTATCTTTCTGTCCTCTAAGCACAATTAGCTCTAATTTGTTGGACTAGAAGCAACCTTTTGGGAAAGTTGCAAGTGTATAAAGATTTGTTGTTGTTTTTTCTGTTTGTTGATGCGCATTAACCAAAATAGTTTAAATAGGATGTAGTATAGAAAGTTAAATGCATTCTCTTTTTAAAAGGCAGTGAAAAAGCCAAATCACAGAATACAGAATTAAGCACAACTCCATTCACTTCAATGTTACACCTGCTTATGCCAGTGAACTGAATCACTGATCTGTATAAATATATGCTTAAGATTAGGAATGTTAGCTAGCCGGTAATAGAATAGTCGAGTAACCTCATACTCGGTTACTTGACTATTCTATAGCCCCTGGGGTTGGGGCCTGCAGCCTGTGTGTTCTGGACCCGGTGCCTCCTGCCACCCCGCTCTGCTGCCTCTGTATCACGAGGGAAGCCAGTTTGAAAAGTAGCTCCCCTTGCAGGCTGACTGCCTCTTGCCCCACATGGCTGCCTCTGATACAGAGACAACAGTGCAGGTTGATAGCAGCCCCTGTCCATGGGGCTCTAAGCTCCCCACAGACACAGTCTGCTGCGCGGGGGAAGGGAGAGAGACTGCCATGAAGCAGCCTCTGTCCATGGAATGCAAGCCGCCTCTGTCTGTGGGGAGCTCAGACCCCCAGTGGAAAGGGGCTGCTTTGAGGCAGCCTCCCCTCACTGCTGCCTCTGATAGCAGGGAAAGGGGGGGAGGAGAGAATGCAAGTAGTGAGAAGATTAACCAATAAGTGTAGGCTTATCAGTTAATTGTATACTCAACTACTCATTTACATCCCTACTTCATATAATGTGTTACTCCAAAATATTAATGCACAGTACTGTACATCAAACATAAAGCGTGGATTTGCTCTAAAGTGATTAAAAACCATACTCTGGGGTGCCAGGTTTGTCGTCTTTCAGTGAGTTCCCTATCAAATGTGCTCAGCTAAAGTAAAAAAGATATTTTATATAACGGTCAGTCATATAATCTCAGCCTGGCTCTGCGCGTCTAGCTAGAGTTCTGTTAGTCATAAACATCACTATCAAATTTGGCAGGCCATGTTAAGCCTCAAAGACACCAGTGCAACCCCATTACATTCCACTGATTTTCAACAGAGTAACAGATTAGAACTTAATAAATAATTCTGTTACTGATCCAGCTCCTTACTGCTATAGGGCTACCAGGAGTAAGGCAGTAAAATAATTTTGCCACTATAGTGAACCGATACGACTCTTGAAAGTCCTGATACACAGAAGCTGCCACTCCATTTGAGAAATGAGAAGTCACATTCAGACATTTTCAAAGCAGAAGTACCTTGGCCCCCTCTGAATTGCTGCTGGAGCACCATTCCGAATGAATCTAAGGGCTTGGGGAGAGGGAGGATGCACGGTGGTCTGGACAGTGCTAAAGGTTCATTGCCCATTCCATCTGATGCCCCACCCGTTCTGAAGGCACAGAGCTGTCCCCCCACCTTGCCTTGGGGTTTGCAGTGCCTGTCAGCCCCGCTGTCCAAATGAAAATAAAAATACAGTAAATTTCAATCAAACGGTCTTGTTTTTCCAAATGAAAAGATGAGAAAAAAATCACACACATATATTTGAGAGAGTATGTGCATTGGCCTGATTGTGAGTCTGTTTTTAAGAACTCCTTCTAAAAAGGTAAGAGCTAGGACCACCAAATGTGGTACGCAGCTTCTTTTTATCCTAACTTAAAGCAAGAAAAAAGTTTGGTTGTGCCAGGACAATGGGATGTTCATGGAATTTGATTTTCTCATAAAATGGAAAGAGAGGGGTCTGGTAGGAGGGATAGAATGACAATGAGGGGAGGGAGGGAATGCAGCAAAGAGACAGAGATGGGAACTGAGACAGCTATAATCCCATTGGTCCAGTAGAGGTGGAGAATGGGACAGCTATCTACTATCTATTTCAGAGTGTGTGTCTTTCTGCATGTGTCTGTCCCCCAGCTGGGGGACCTGCATCCCTCTTTTGGCTGTGCCTGCTGCAATGCCTTGAACAGGAACATCTCCCCTGGCCCCAAGCTGCTACAGTGAGAGGGAGCTGTGATTTTCCTCTTTCCCTGGGGCAGCCTGTATACTGAATCACTCCTCAGCAGCCCTACCCCAGAACAATGATTTAAATGAAGAAAAACGGAACTTAGAGTTATGGACCCAAGCAACGCCGTGTAAATCTTCTAGAAGTCACCTGAAGTAAAATTATGCCCTAAGAAAAGTAGAACTGCTTGGAAAAGATTGTTGGTTTAGTAAGAATTTTTCTCAGTATATCAATGAAAAACCCAAATAAAAAATTGTCAGTGACTCTGAAAAAGAGAGAAAAAAGAAGGGAAAGAGAAGGGGGAGGGTGGAAGGGGGGGAGAAAGAAAAATACCAAATAATGAAAATAGGTTTATTTTTGAAAGCCAGATTTTGATTTTGGAATATATTTCAAGAGAGTGTCTAACCCGGAAACTACCATACTGGGACCATCCCAGAACCCACTTCTCATGAAGCTGGGACTCCCATCCCATTTAATAAAATGAGATCGGGGGGTCTTTTATCTCCTCTTTCCCCTTAACCACCTGTGTCCAACACCCAAGAACCATGATGTCTATTAGTTAAGAATCTCCGGTCTAAATACCATAATGTGAAATATGGCTGCTCACATATACTTCCCACTACATTGCTGCAAATCAGAGAGTATCCACAGCAATAGTCCCTCTAACTAATCTTCTCCATCCATGTGTATATTTTTTCCACCCACGTGTAGAGTCAAGTTTTATGTGCACCATAACATGCATGAATGTGCGCCACCAGTAGAAACAAAACCTGTGGGAGCTCTGCTAATCAGCTGGATGGGATTTGAATCTCTCTTGAGCAGCTGCAAAAGTGAACCTCTTACAGGGAACTCCAATCCATAGCTTTCCTGCAGCTTCAGTAGCAGAAGCAGCTTTTAAAATTACGAACTTGGAGTTTGGGTACCAGCTAATTAACAAAAACCAAAACCCTCCACCACTTTCATTCAAATAGTGCAGAATGTAAAGACTATTTTAAAACTTTACACGTTTTAAATACATGCATGAAGAAAAAAAACTACCTATTCAGCTCAGACAAGTTGTGTCCTTATAAGATCAAGTTCAGAGGACTAGATCAGCATCTTAAAAAAAATCAATTTTATTTCATTCCATCTCACATTTAAACTGGATGATAGCTCTTCCTTAATGTTACTTTATGTATGCTCAGCAGCTACAAACCAGTTTTGTTTTGTTTGATTAGACTACCATAAGCACTACTCAGTTCCCGGTTAACTCATTCAGGCTTTATAGATTCAAAGATATAGACGTGGATTTTGATGGGGGAGAAAAGGTGCCAATACATTTAAATACTTAAAATGATTTGAGATTAATTTTTAATCCCATGTTGAACTGGTATGTATTACAGAAGATTTCTCAAGTTTTTTGTGTCCTTAACTTTCCACCAAAGATATAGGATGGACGAATATTTGATCTTGGCTAGTCCCATGCTAAGAAATAATATTCTAAATCACTATTTACATTCAGACCCACTTTCTTGACACTCCCAATCTAGCCTCTGTGCTTGTGCCTTCTAGTTGTTGGCCCACAAAAAGGATAAGGGACATAACTATCTGTCAGCTAAGGGATCTCTTCTGCAGCTTCAATGGCAATTACAGAAACAGCTTTTAAAACTGAAAACCCAAAGTTTGGGTCCCAGCTAACCAACTCCGTGCATATGATTTGCACTGTATTTAAAATATAGCCTGCTGCTGTCTATACTATTGGAGACCTTCACCATTCAGAAATCCCAGATATTGACTCCAAAATCATAAAATTAACTTAAAAGCCACAAGATAATTGAAAAGTAATATATGTTAGGGAGTGGTATGAGAGTTGCCTCTGGCTTCTAAAAGTTTACAATGCAGCTGGTTCACTCCTTTAGGAATTTCTCCACAACTGTGAGGGTAGAAAAGGGACATTATTTACCCTTTTTTACTAGAGTTCTTTGAGATGTGTGATTCCTCTCTATTTCAGGATGGGTACACATGTCCTCCATGTACCTGCGATGAGGATTCTTGAAAATAGCATTGATTAGTTACAAAGCATTAAGTAATTTTTCTTTCTTCTAGTGCTGGTCGCTATAAATGTTCCACTGTGTGTGACTGACAAGCAGCACTCCAAGAGGAGGAGAGTTTGAAGATGCAAATGAGAGGACCAGAGAACCTGTATCCTAAAGCACGAGTCAGCCATGGAGACTTAGACTAAAGTATAATGTCTTTTGAATGTGTGGATGTAACTTCATGTTACTGCCTTGCAAATATCAAGCAGGGGTTACCTTGTGAAGTGATGCTATGAAGCTTGCCTGGGCTCTTTAGTGGTAGTCTTTATTCCATGTCAGGTGTGCCAACTGATAAAGTAGGATACTAAGAAATCCACTTAGAGATTCTCTGGAAGCAAATAGCTTGTTCTACTAAAGCAACAATATAGGTGACTTTTATTATCTGTTTCATTCTCTGTGGGTAAAATGCCATAGCTCTTCTCATCTCAAGGGAATGAAGCCTTTTTTTTCCCCTCCAAAACACAGGGCTGCAGAAATAACACGGGCACCTGAACAGATTGAGTAGTGTGAAATTCTGAAGATACTTTGGGGGTGAATTTTGGGTGAATTGTAGTGAAAGTTCCCGCTAATTATTTATGTCCACGTGCAGAATGAATTTTGTTTGTGCACGAATATGGATGTGATGTGGAGGCTCTGGGTCAGGGAGGTTTGTGGTGTCTTTAAGTGCTCAAGGCTGGGCAGAGAGATGGGGTGTGGGCTCTGGGAGTGGGGTGGGCTTTAAGGTGGAGTTGGGGATAAGGAGTTTGGGATGCAGGAATGGGATCCAGGGATGTGGCAGGGGGTCAGGACTCCCTCTCGCCTGTTCTTACCACAACAGCTTGGGGCCAGGTGAGAGGCACCTCTCCATGGCTGCAGCAGCTCTGGTGGGGCTGGGTGGCACGAGGGGCACCTCTTCATGGCCACTGCAATTCTGGGTTGGGCTGGATCAGGGTGCCTTTCCTCCAGCTGCAGCAGTTCTGGGCACCAGTTCCCTCTCCTAGCCATGGCTGGTTTGGCTGGGGCTGGGTTGGAGCTGGGGCATCACAGCAGGTGGGCTTGTGTAAAAGCACCTTTCTCCACGGCAGCCCAGTGCACTTAGGCAACTGCTTAATAGGCTGCTGTGTGGCTACACAGCTTAGAGGGATTTTAGCTCCTCGATACTTCCTTGTATACCAGTTCCATAAATTGACCACTTCTACATACAACAGGTCTTGCCTATCCCTGCTTATTTTTGTAGAATACAACTGTTTTAATGTCTGACAGTATGAGGATAATGTGTGACCATAGAGAATTTCAATTTGTGAATAAAAACACAGATTCTGACAGTCGAAGATAGTCCTCCAACCTCCTTTCTTTTTGGGGAGGAGAAAATATTTTGAATAGAACCCTTCTCTTGTATGTTGCAGTAGTGCCCACTCTACTGCACCACGTCAGAACAAGACATCCTGAAGGAGGATCTCATCCTGACAGTGGCTCTAAAGAGGAAAGGGAAAGAGGGTTTTGAAGGAAGTGGGGACAGAAACTTGATGGTATGGCTGAAGTAGACAATATCCAGCACTCACCTGTCTTCTGTTACTGCTCTTCAAAGAGTGCAGTCATGATACCTGGTGCTTTACAATGAAGACATCATTGATCAACACAGTATTCGCTATGTTGACTGTAGACTGTAACAAAATTCTGGGCTGGTGAGGTACTATTCCCTTGAAATTAAGTAACTTTGAATAATTCAGAAAATAATACATAGCCGACTGCACTTGATAGCTTGATATTGTAAGTGGGAGGCTACCAGACAAACATCTTCCTTCCCAAAAGATCCAGACATTTGGCTTCCTGATCAGTTGGAGTGGCTCTCAGGTGATGCTATCTACGTCCTTCAGTGTCAGTCTGAAAAACTTGGGAATTAGACAGGTAAATAAAAACGCAGCTCCTTTGCCAAGACAAAACACTTTTCTGCTCTTTTGGGGATAGGAGTGCATGTGGCTGGTATATACCATATGGCCCTGGCCTGGTCCTTTATGGTCTTGTTCACTGGAAGGGCTATCTGACTGGCACCTGTGAGTTACAGGAGCTCTAGAAACTTATATCGTGTATCCTGGATTTCCTCTCTTCCGCTGTCCTACATAGCAGCTTTTGAAATTGTTTGTAGTCAAAAGAAGGAAATGGCAAAACTAGAGCAACAAGCTGATTGGGGAATGAGGAAGGTATTCTTTTGGCAACAGTGGAACTGCTGAATCAGGCTTGTACTTTTCCTCTTCTATGAGCTCAGGAGGAAGTTCCCGTTGTTCTCTTGGAGGGGAGGGATGGCATCACTTTATATTTTGCATATGGATCCCATGGACCTCAACGGGTTCAGTATGATGGCTCACAAGTGAGTTGTGCGATTCCCCAAAGTATGCAGTACCATCTGTCTCGAGGAGGATTTCATGGATTGGGTGGAAGAGACTGGGGCCAGGAAGATCACATTCTTCTGTTCAGACTAATCTCCTTTGGTGGACATGATGATTGTTCTTCCAGTGCACGTGATTCCTCCACTGCTGAAAAAGGTCGTATCCAACTCAATTGGCAGAGCTTTGGTACTGCAGGAGGAAAACTGCAGCTAACAGACAGGATGGAGGATAGATTTCTTCTCCCAGCCCTTTTGTCTCCCAATGGGGTTCAAGCCTTTCTAAAGCAGATCAGTCCCAACAACAGGGATTAGAGATCCAGAACAAAAATGTCCCCCAGAACAATGTAAATCTCTGTTCTCTCCAGCTTGGGGTCTTATCTGTCTTGGGGTCTAAATAACCCTCCCGAAGGCTCCTAGGGTATGTCTACACTACAGCACTAATTCGAACAAACTTAATTCAAATTAGTTAATTCGAACTAAGCTAATTCGAACTAGTGCATCTAGACCTAAAAACTAGTTCGAATTAGCGTTTTGCTAATTCGAACTAGCATGTCCACATTAAGTGGACCCTGAACCGAGGCTAAGGATGGCCGGAAGCAGTGCCGGCTGGGCATCAGATTAGAACTTAAAGCGTGGAGCTGCTGTCTCAGGCTAGCCGAGGGCTGTGCTTAAAGGGACCCGACCCCTACCCCGGACAGACAGTTCTCAGGGGTTCCCCGCTCACTTGTCTAACTTGATGAGGGACAGCAAAGCAGTCCTGGCTTGGAGTGCCCTGAATGCCCATACTCGGCATATCACAGGACTCGGCCATCAGCCCGGCTGCACTTGCCGCAGGCTGCCATCCGGGGCGGGGGGGCCAATCAGGGGGCTGCAGGAGAGCTTCCACCCCGAGGAGCCCGCAGAGCCACCCCAGTCCTCCCCATCGGGGGCTCGTACCCCATTCCTCCCTCACCTCCTTCCACTTACCCCTCCCTAGCCCCCCTTCCTGATGTACAAAATAAAGGACGTGTGTGTTCAAAAATAGAAACTCTCTTTATTGAACAAAACTCGGGGAGACTGGGAAAAGGAGGTGGGAGAGGGGAAGAGAGAGGGTGGGAGAGGGGAGGGCAACTAAAATGATCAGGGGTTTGGAACAGGTCCCATATGAAGAGAGGCTAAAGAGACTGGGACTTTTCAGCTTAGAAAAGAGGAGACTGAGGGGAGATATGATAGAGGTCTATAAAAGCATGAATGGTGTGGAGAGGGTGCATAAAGAAAAGTTCTTTATTAGTTCCCATAACAGAAGGACTAGAGGACACCAAATGAAATGAATGGGTAGCAGGCTTCAAACTAATAACAGAAAGTTCTTCTTCACAAAGCAAATAGTCAACCTGTGGAACTCCTTGCTGCAGGAGGCTGTGAAGGCTAGAACTAGAACAGAGTTTAAAGAGAAGTGAGATAAAGTCATGGAGGTTGGGTCCATGGAGTGCTATTAGCCAGGGGGTAGAAATGGTGTTCCTGGCCTCTGTTTGTGGAAGGCTGGAGATGGATGGCACGAGACAAATGGCTTGGTCATTGTTTCGGTCCAACCCCTCCAGGGTCCCTAGTGTTGGCCGCTGTCGGCAGACAGGCTACTGGGCTAGATGGACCTTTGATCTGACCCAGTACGGCCATTCTAAGCTCAGGGTCGGGGGTCTCACTGGACCACACTGATTTTCATGCAAACCTGCTCCCGGGTAGCCAGGCTGGCAGCTATCCTGCCCTAGACGGCCATTTTCCTGTGCCTAGTGCGGAGGTCGTGGATGAGGTCCACGATCTCCGCACTAGACCTGGTGGGCGCCCGCCTCTTGCGGACCTGGGCAGGCTCCCGGGAGCTGCCAGCCTGGTCCCGGGAAGAGGCAGAGGGCTGGGTGGCAGCGGGTGGCTGGTTCATGCCATGCCAGGTGCAGGGTCTGCTGGCTGGGTGCTGGCAGGCTTGTACCTGGCACAGGCACCGTAGCCAGACCGTGCCCCTTTAAGGGCTCTGGGGCCGGGAAGGAGGCAGAAGAGTTTCCCTGGTGGTGCCCAGAGTGGCCACCAGGGGAACCTGGGAAGGGCTAGCCTCCCACAGCCCTTAATTCGAACTACTTAATTCGTACTAGGCGTTAGTCCTCGTAGAATGAGGTTTACCTAGTTTGAATTAAGCGCTCCGCTAGTTCGAATTAAGTTCGAACTAGCGGTTTGCCTGTGTAGCGCCTATCAAAGTTAATTCAAACTAACATCTATTAGTTCGAATTAACTTTGCAGTGTAGACATACCCCTAGTTCTCAGCCCTTTTCAGGCTTCTCACACTGGTTCTTTGCCTCAGGAAGGTCACTGTGACAGGGCGCCTCCCCTGCACTGGCCCTTTAAGGGCACAACTCAGGCCCAGAGCAGGGGCTGAAAGCAAAGACTCAGCTGAGGCCATTAGGGCTAACGAGAGCCCAGCTGGAGGCTATATAAAGAAGAACAGTCTCCTTCAGAGGAGGGAGAGCAGTGAAGAGCTGGCAGTGGAAGAAACAGGTGGCTCCCAGGAGGGAGAACAGTATTGGGGTGGCCAGGAAGGGCTAGCGAAGTGCCGGCTAAGGTGCTCCCTGGCTGTAGGGCCTGGGGCAAGGCCCAGGGCTTGGAGGGTGGTAGAAACATAGCCCAGGTAAGCGGGGCAGCAGAGATACACCCAGTGCCGGTGATGAGCGGCCTGTGCAGACTGCAGCTTGCAGTCGGTGGGTAACTGAGTCACGGTGGGGAGTACGCACCCTAACAGTCACCCAGTTAGCTGATTTCCTGATACTTCCCTTTTCTTCCAAGGGGGCCTATCACATGCTGCTTGCTCTCTGCAGCTTTCCCAAGATGATCTCCTGGCTCCTGACTTTTCCTGAGTGAATCTCACCAAAGCTTCCTCTCCTTCAGACTCTGAAGCCCCTTCATAGATCCCAGGTGCCTTCTATAAGGCCAAATTGAGAGCACCTGTTCTGACATGAGGGAGTTGGATCTACTGGGGTTGGCCACTCTATTGCAGTATTTTAATGCTTATTCATAGTGCCCCAACTACATCAAATTGCTGACAAAGGGCACAATCACCTACATTAAAAATGACAAGCATACAGTTCTTATTACAGAGTCTCTTTAAATGCTGAAGATATACTCCCCTTCTGGATACACAAACCTTGAATTCCTTCCAGCTCCTCTAGAACTCATAGCAATCTGCCTAATGCACAACCTGTATTTCCTCCTGCTATGATGCCCTCAAGCTATCAAGAAATGTTAATCAATGTCATGTAAAAAACATAATAAATATCTCGGATTCAAACACTACACTGATATTGGTAAGTATTATCTAGACTTCTGAACCTACATCTATGAACTATGGACCTAATCCAATTCCCACTGAAGTCATCGGGAGCCTTTCTAATGAATACAACAGGGCTCTCTGTCTAGACTGGCAAGTTTTTCCACAAAATCATTTGCTTTTGCGGAAAAACTTGCCAGCTGTCTACATTGGCCGCTTGAATTTCCGGAAAAGCACTGACGATCTCATGTAAAATCATCAGTGCTTTTCCGGAAAAGCTATGCTGCTCCCGTTCGGGCAAAAGACTTTTGCGCAAAAGGGCCAGTGTAGACAGCATAGTACTGTTTTCCGCAAAAAAGCCCCGATCGTGAAAAAGGCGATCGGGGCTTTTTTGCGGAAAACCGCATCTAGATTGGCCATGGACGCTTTTCCGCAAAAAATGCTTTTGCGGAAAAGCATCCTGCCGATCTAGACACGCTTTTCCGAAAATGCTTTTAACGGAAAACTTTTCCGTTAAAAGCATTTTCGGAAATTCATGCCAGTGTAGACGTAGCCCAGGAGTTCAGACCTACCCTATATTTTTGTGTATTTGAATATAATAAAGGGAATTTAAAAATATAATGTAAGTTTGTCTTGTTAAGTAAAAACTAATAGTTAATAAAATACTTTCCAGGAATTTTTATGCTAATATATCACTAAATTATTACATAAAATCATAGAATCCTAGGGCTGAAAGAGACCTCAGGAGGTCATCAAGTTCAGCCCCCTACCAAAGCAGGACCAAACCTAACTAAATCATCCTAGCCAGGGTTTTGTCAAGCTGAGACCTAAACACCTCTAGGGATGGAGATTCTACCACCTGCCTAGGTAACGAATTCCAGTACTTCACCACCCTCCTAGTGAAATAATTTTTCCTAATATCCAACTTAGACGTCCCACACTGTCACTTGAAACCACTGCTTCTTGTTCTGCCATCTGTAACTACTGAAAACAGCTTCTCTCCATCCTCTTTGGAACCTCCTTTCAAGAAGTTGAAAGCCTCTATCAAATCCCCCCTCACTGTTCTCTTCTGCAGACTACATAAGCCCAGATCCCTCAGTTTCTCCTCAGAGGTCATGTGCTCCAACCCCCTAATCATTTTGGTTGCCCTCTGCTGGACCCTCTCCAATGCGTATACATACTTTCGATAGTGGGGGGCCTAGAATTGGATGCAATACTCCAGATGCAGCTTCACCAGTGTCGAATAAAGGGGAGTAATAACTTCTTTAGATCCGCTATAAATGCTCCTCCTAATGCACCCTAATATACCATTAGCCTTCTTGGCTACGAGGGCACGCTGCTGACTCATATCCAGCTTCTCATCCACTGTAATCCCCGGGTCCTTTCCCGGCGAACTGCTACATAGACACTTAGTCCCCAGCCTGTAACAGTGCTTGGGAGTCTTCTGTCCCAAGTGCAGGATTCTGCACTTGTCACTGTTAAACCTCATCAGATTTCTTTTGGCCCAATCCTCTAATTTATCTAGGTCACGCTGAACCCTATCCCTGCCCTCCAACATATCTACCTCTCCCCCTAGAGCTTAGTGTCATCTGCTAACTTGCTGAGGGTGCAATCCATCCCCCAATTCAGGTCATCAATACAGATGTTGAACAAAACCAGCCCTAGAATGTATTATTATGGAATTTAATTTGTATGAATGAAATATATGATTTTCATGAATATATGAAAATATACGAGATATGAGGCATACATATTTTTCAACTTCTTTCACGTGCAGCTTCCTTCTTAAAGAAATACTGAAATTGCTTGTGTGACAGACTTAAGTGTTTTTTTATGCTTTTCTGGTTTTGCATTAACAAAATGCTGAGAAATTAAAAACTAGTATGCTCACATTAGTGTTTAAGTATACATGCATATATATGCACTAATCAAGCAGACTTCAGGGGGGGTTTACCTCCATGTCAGAAGGCAAAGAATATCAAAGAACAAATATCCTTTTCACTGGTGAAGCTGACATTTGGAAATATGCCAAGAAGTTATTCTCGGGATTATAACCCTGAAGTTAGAAAATGTAAATATTTTCTCAAAATACAAAAGTGAAGAGTATAGCACTAACCATAATTTACATACAAATGAACTGCATAAATATTTGAATCATGATCAGCTGCTAACTGATGTGAAAAGGAATCCCGAGGCATATAGGAGATTTAAATAATTAAACTGATCTGCTGATAAGAAGAATATCCTTTTACATTAAGGGTCACATCCTGCTTTCACATTATCAATGTAGCCCAGTGCAGCTCATGATGTCACCCAGGATGTAAGAGAGGACAGAATTTGACTCAGACTATATAGCACCTTTCATCCCAAAGGATCTAAGGTGGTTTACAAACCCCTAGATACGTTAGAAGGGCCATTGATTTCAATGGGATTACTCATAGGTATAAACATAAGCATATGCACAGTGTTTTCATAACTGGAACATATGGTAGATTACTTTAAATTACCAAGTAGAGTGAGGTGTCTGGGGTGCCCAGGGAGGGGTAGCACCTTTGGTGTAGGGACTTGTCGTGTCTCTTCGGGGGCAGTTCATGCACCTTTGGTCACCACCTTGCACTCAGCTTTCACCTGTGGCTCCAAGAAGCTGTAGCATGCACAGTGGCCACATCCCAATAAACTGCTTTGACAGGCAGGCTAAACCAGGTGAGGGTAGCCGACAGGTGTGAGACCTTCGGTGAGATAGGGACTTGCCTACCCAGGCATGCAAAGTCGGGTCCGGCGGACCGTGCAGATGAGATCAACAGTGAGATCCAACGATCAGGAAGGCGGTTCTGCAATGGTCTGTGGAGAGCGAAGGACATGACAAGGCACTGACGACACCATGGCCATCCACTGCAGCCTAGGAAGTCTCCAGCCATGACGACTTTTCGTACCACTGGAACCAGGCCTCTTAGACCAAGAGAGTGGAACTGCCCCTGTGCAACGGCTTTTCCACAACACTTTCCCGCACAGGTTCTTTGCACATGCTCAACTCTTTTAGTTGACACGCGTATGACAACTTTGAAGAGCAGCGACGCATACGCCTGATTGATGCTCATGAGAGGAGAAAAGCAACAGTGACAGCCACACCGATAGCCAGGACAATTCCTTTGCCCCCACTGTGAACACCCATGCCATTCAAGGCTTGGACTCCTCAGCTATATGCGAGTCCACAACCGAAGAGCCTGTGCAAGCTCAAGTCATCATCGTTGGACATGACGGATTACCAACAACCAACTAGAAAGCCTCAATTTAAAAATTTGGGCCACCGTGGTTTATTTCATCCCATCTATTTTTCTTATCGTTCCAAATATTTGTCAAGTTTTCCTACCTTCCTCCTGACCCTACTAGCTTCTTTCCCACTTGTTTCTTTAGGGCAGTGGTTCTCAATATATTTACCTTTCTGGTCTGCATCTAATATTACTTGTATGGTCCTGAGGATGTCAAATGGGTGATAGCTCTGTGCTAATTGGGACACAGGTTAAGAACCACTGGTCTATGACTACATTTTGGCTATGGACATTTTATCACTGTTATTACTTACTGTTCTGAGTTATTTACATCCAGAGCATCTCCTTCTATTTGCTTTACTGCCTGCCTTCTTTTTTTCCTAAAGCATGTTTCTAAGCAGGTTAGATCACATCATCTTTGTTGCCTTATATCATGTACCAATGTGTTTTCTCTGTCTAGCTCATTCTATCTTTCTTTCTGTGACAGTCTTTATACTTCCTACTCTTTTTTCCCTACCTGTGTGCACCGAAAACCCCCCACCTCAGATGAAGAACGCAAACAACCATAGGATATTTTACTATTGTGACACACCAATTGATAAAATATTAGTAGAGCATCACTGTAAAATCAAAATGGCTCCCAAGCATTTAAAACTAAAACACCAATGGTCATCCTTTTCTCTTCGTTCCTATCTAGTCACAATAATTCAACTGATTTACAGGTTTTTCTGTTTGTTTTGAGTGTGAGGGATGAAATAATTGGCTGAAAGCCCAACTGAAGAAATTAGTTTTACATCTAGTTCTGAGTGCAGTGAACCTTACATTTTATCTATCTCTTGTAGGAAACCGTTCTATGTACATTTCCTGTGAAAGTTCTGCCTCCAACATGCGTGAACTTCTCCTCATTGACTAACAGTAGCTATCTTTGGGTGAAACATAGCTGTCATATGAAGTCATTGTCACAGAGGGAGTTATGATCTCTCAGGTTACTAGGGCTAATCCCATAAAGGACTTTAAATACCAGAAGAGAGCCTTTGAACTTGGTACCCCAGTGAATAGGAAACAGCAAAGAGAAGAATGAATTAGGAGAATTGTGTTAATGGCAACCTTTGTTACTAAGTGGCTGGGCAGCTGCCTCTTGTACCAGATGAAAATTTAACTTCATAAAGTACAGAAGATGATTAAGTGCGGCTGTGTGAAATTGGTCCAGGTAGGAAAGTCTCCTTGCTCAATTATTTCTCCTGCTAGTCTCCATGCACTGGCCCTTTGCCATTTAACTAAGTCAGAAATTGTAAGCAGTAGAAAGAGTGGCAAAGCCTGATCCTGATCACGTACTGAGTAGCATAAAATCATACTACTCAAGTGGAAAAAAGTCATGTTTCTCAGTTCTGAGAGGCTTATTCTTTCACAATTGTGATATCAAAGTTCTGAAACAGGATACTTTTGAAGTAAGGAAACGTGCAAGAGCAAGTCAAGTCACTGACTGCAATACGTACAGTACTTGAAGTGAAGTTAAACATACAACTATGATTTGCTGACTTTCCTCATATCAAAATCCTACCTCCCAACACTCAGGTATTCTTAACCATGTTACAACCAAACAAAACTGAAGTGACATTTAAAATTGTCCTTTAAAAATATTTCCTGCTGCGTTTCTCAATCATAAGGCCAGGACAAAGGGAGATTTAATGGATAACTAAGAAAAATGGTTTTCACCCTGATAATCATGTATATCTTTCATGCATATGAAACAGAAAATATGACGATAGGAAGGAGATATACATATTATTTTCTTTTTGTTCTCATAATTATCACAAAGTAATTGCATTCTGATGTATGTAATCAAATACAGTGGCTTAGAGTCACAGCACGGTATATATTTATTTCCGTGCACGTGTGCGCGCACACTCACACATAAAGCTGTTACAGGTACTTGTTTGATTAACCACTTCATAAAAGGTAAATTATATCACCAGAAATTATTAGTGTCACAACATGATTAACTGAAGACCAGAAAAACATATAAAATAATCACACAGTTTAAGTTAGCAAAATAGTCAGGTAAATCCTGAAGATTTTCCATATCACAGAACTGTATTAAAAAAATTAACTCTACAGGTCAAGTTAATAGTGTAGTGTATGGAGAGAATTATTAGAGTCTCCCAGAAGAATCTTCTGCCTGAGGTGAGCTAGCAGACATATCCTCAGATTAAACTTTCATCAGCAGATCTCTGTATTTCATCAATCTTTTATTATCGCACAGCTTAAAAAATTCACCGGTCAGGTATCATTAGAAAACCCTTCATCTTTCCAGTACGAAACCCAACCAAATAAACTACTACAAGGAAAATACAGTTAAAAACGAAGCCCTGAAGAGAGCAATGACATTTAAATAGCTTAATATTAAAAAAAAGACTTTCTGAATTTATTTTAAAGTATCACTCTCTTTCACAACAAACAAGAAAATATGTGTACAATGGATGGTACTAAAGGATTTGGAATGGACTTCATTATTGTATATTAATATATTAACATCCATGTGCAACAATATAATAGAGTATTTCATGGTAAAAGTAATGATTTTACAGATTTCCTTAATGTTAATCCACACAAAATGCATGAAAGAGATTATGCATTTGTGTGATTCCTAATCTCTCTCTCTCTCTCTCTCTCTCTCTTTTCTCTGATGATCACAGAATCATAGAACTAGAAGGAACCTTAAGAGGTCATCAACTTCAGTCCCATGCACTCATGGCAGGACCGAGCACAGATGTTTGTCTAACCTGTTCTTAAAAATGTCCAATGTCCAAATGTCCAATATTTCACAACCTCCCAAGGAAATTTATTCTAGTGCTTAACCACTCTGACAGGAAGTTTTTTTAAATGTCCAACCTAAATCTTCTGGCTGCAATTTAAGCCCACTGCTTTTTGTTCTATCATCAGAGTTTTAGGAGAACAATTTTTCTTTCTCCTCCTTGTAAAAATCTTTTAAGTAAAGAAATCTGTTATGATGTCCCCCTACCCATCTTCTCTTTTTCAGACTAAACAAACCCAATTCTTTCAGTCTTCCTATATAGGTTATGTTTTTTAGATCTTTAATCATTTTTCTTGTTCATCTCTGAAACTTCTCCAATTTCTCCACATCTTTCCTGAAGTGTGGTGCCCAGAACTGGACACAGTTGAGGCCTGATGAGCACAGAGTAAAGAACTGCTTCCCGTGCCTTGTTTATAACACTCCTCTTAATACATCCTAGAATGTTTGCTTCTTTTGCAACAGTGTCACACATATTTAGTTTGTGGTCCACTATGATCCCTAAATCCCTTTCAGAAGTACTCCTTCCTAGACAGTCGCTTCCCATTCTGTATGTGTGAAACTGATTGTTCCTTCCCCTAAGTGGAGCACTTTGTATTTGTCCTTATTGAATTTCATTCTGTTAACCTCAGACCATTTCTCCCAGTTTGTCCATATTATTTTCAATAATGGCAGCTTCTTCTAACTATAAGTTGGTGGTGCTCTAACTTTGCCCTGGTGGAAGACCAAACAGACCACTGGCCAGGATGAGTTCATGCCTGTACTGACTTTTATATAGAAAAGAGTAAAGGAATGACATCCAATTGAATGTAGAGGTGTATATCCCAGGGGCCCCAGGTTACAGCATGTTCCAGCTATAGCCAAACAGCCTACATATAACTGTGACCCACACAATAGATCACTTGACCTCTTGCACTTAGGAATCCAGCCAATATCCTGTTCTCTCATCACAAATGCCCCTTATTTGGCTACTAAGGCTTGTTCAGCAAACATTTCATTATTTATGTCATCCTTCAAAGAACATGCACCATGTGGAGCCTCTATAACCCTCCCCCACCATCACCAATGCACTGTATTTTCAGCTATTTCTATGTGTCATTTTGCTCATATTGCTTTATTTTGCAACAATTACATGCTAAATAACAGTATACTGTACGAGTTTATTTATAGGCAATGGCGGTATTGTTTGTTCTAGAATCCTGTCTAATCTAGAAGGTTCATAAAAATTCAAAGGTCTAAATATTTGATGGAAGAAGATTGTATGTGATATTTAAAGCATTCTTTACCATCAAATTCATACACAGAAAAGAAAAAACCTGAAGGTTCTGAAAGAAAAACCTACTTGTGATGACAAAGCATAGGTCATAACACAGTAAATCTAAAGGGGACAGTTTTTACCATGACAGCAAATGAGATATTATGAACTATTTTTAGTTCCATATTTATATACTAAAGATTCAATAATTCTGTTTTCTCCTTGCTGTAATCTACAGTGAGCAATCAGAAAAAGTAATTTATTGCGCAAACAAGAAACACTCAGTTATAATACAAAATAGCTAAGTTCCTCTTCCTATATCAAGGAGAGAAAATTGGTTTTATCATCTGTGACATGGGTTTTCTGTATTGCTAATGTCACAAATAAAGTCACTTTTCAGCAAGACAGTAGCACATGAACTTTCTCAACATTGCAGTGAGCAAAATGCGTATAACTGTCTTATATGTTTCCAAATAAGTAAGTGTAATTGCTAGGTATAAAAATGTCATTACATACATCACTAATGTTGGATATTTCTGTAACCTGTTAAATCAATGACTAATGGGTATAGAATATGGTATATTACAGTTTAACAATTTGTGGAAAAATATCACTAAAATACACTTTTATCATCCAGAGAATCGGAAATATTTGAAAACAAAAAGGTAACAAAAAAGCCAGTGGTCTTTTCAAATTCTGTAAATAAATCATTTGGCTATGCAGTAAAAGCTTTTTCTCTGTCCTTCAAACATTTGGTATAATGTACTTTTACTGTTCAACTGTACTCTCTCAAAACGTCCCCAAAGATGCTCCATTTTCTAACCAAAGAGAGCTACTACAAAATCTGATTTGAAGGGAAAAAGTAAAATGGTTCATTTTCTCAAGCAAATGAAGCTCTTTAATGTTTTATTCATGAGCAGTTAAAACCTTTTTGCTTCCCAACATTTCAAATTGGCTTTGTCCTTATAAATTCCTCAAAAATCTGAACCAAAGGAAACTAAAAATGCCACCAAAAATACCAGTCATTCAAAGGAACAAATGGCTCAGGGGAATGATATTGGGTCACAGACACATTCACTTCAAGGTCACTAGTTCAATATAGACATGTCTGTGCAGACCAAAAGTCAAAACCATCTAAATGGCTATTTGGCAGCTTTCTATGAAGTGAGCAAGGAGTTTCAGTGACTAAGTCTCTGTACCATAAAAGCCTGGAGTGCTACCAGTACCTCTGGTACAGTTTCCAAAACAGAAGCCGTAGTCTGAGCTCCTCATAGACTCATAGACTCCAGGGTCAGAAGGGACCATTATGATCATCTAGTCTGCCCCCCCGCACAGTGCAGACCACAAAATCTCACCCACCCATCCTAGAATAATCCTCTCACCTATATCTCAGATATTGAAGCCTTCAAATACTTTGAAGACCCCAAGATGCAGAGATCCTCTAGCTGTGATTTGTACCCCATGCTACAGAGGAAGGCGAAAAACCTCCAGGGCCTCTGCCAATCTACCCTGGAGGAAAATTCCTTCCCGACCCCAAATATGGCGATCAGCTAAACCCTGAGCATGTGGGCAAGACTCATCAGCCAGACACCCAGAAAGTTCTCTATAGTAACTCCTATCATCCCTCCATTGACCTATTTCCCACTGATAATGAATGGTCAATTAGATACCAAGATCCTGGTGGAGACTGACATGCTTCTTGAAAGTGATCTCTTCAAGCCAAGCCTGATGCACACGGATAAGGCAGATGGCTTGACTTTCTATTGTTGCTTGATTAATCAGAAGACTTCAGTTTTCAGCATTATCAATCTAGCACTCTTTGAAAGTATGAATTCACAAGAAAAGCTTTCTAATTCAGTACTTCTCTTTTACAAAGAAAGACTAAAAGGCATTTAATCAACCCTGAAAACCAATGTGCTGATGTGATGTTTAATAGAACCATACCGGTCAAACAGCTTGATTTACATCTGACCGAATGCAACAATACAATAGCCAGCAAAAATAGAGCTCAAGGGTGCATCTAGACTGGCAAGATTTTGCACAAAAGTGGCTGCTTTTGCGCAAAAACTTGCCAGCTGTCTACACTGGCTGCTTGAATTTGCGCAAGAGCACTGACATTCTAATGTAAGAATTCAGTGCTTCTTGCGCAAATACTTTGATGCTCCTGCTCAGGGATACGCCCTCTTGCACAAGAATACTTGCGCAAGAGGGCCAGTGTAGACAGGCACCTTAAGTTTTTGCGCAAGAAAGCCCGATGGCTAAAATGACCATCGGAGCTTTCTTGCACAAAAGCACGTCTATACTGGGCACGGATGCTTTTCTGCAAAAGCATCCGTGCCAATCTATACGCTCTTTTGCTGAAATACTTTTAACAGAAAAACTTTTCCGTTAAAAGTATTTCCGCAAAATCTTGCCAGTCTAGACGCAGCCCAGAATTCACTCAGCTACAAGGCATAACCACTCTGATTCCCCTATTATAACTTATTACAAACATAGCCTACTACAGTACCATTTCCTTGGGAGACAGAATACAAGCTATTTTAATAGTTATATTCCTACAATGCCACATCAAAAGGAAATGTATTTGTGCCAATGGCAAGTCTGAAAAAACAGACAGAGCTGAAAGCAGACTGACCTAGGGATGAGTACAAGGTATGAAGCAAAAAGTAGCTATGTCCCCAATTCAGTAAGGCACTAGGTACATGTTTAAATCTATCCCACTGCAGGAAAGCACTTGAGAACATACTAATATGTTTTCAGTGCGACCAAAGCACATGCTTAAATACATTCCTGAATCAAAACCTTTAAAAACACCAATGGGGAAAAACAAATTTATTTCTACTTTGATCAACTGTAAGGCAACGGGAAGCAGAAAGAGAACCATATAAATACTTCTTTTACTATATACTGGAGATATTTGAAAAAACATGCCTTGATTTTGGACATGTAAACAAGTATTTGAACATTCGGCACTTAACTGCCTGATTTGCTAGCATAAACAGGTTTATTTTTTGTGAACATAAAAGTTTCATAAACATCATTACAGGTCAAGGTGAGGCATTATCCAAATTATCCAAATATAATTTTGCAAAATGTACTATAAGGAGGTATGAAAAAGAGTTGTGTATTGTTAAGTAACTTACTTAATTGATATAAAGAATATAAATCTTTCCATAGTTTTACTGAAACATAATCACACAAAAATGGCTATTAATGATACTTTATGGATTAACATACATATAACCCTACATTAGTAGATTTCAACAGCACAAAGCAACAATGACTAAGGTGACTGTAAACTCACCGTCCATTGTCACGACCCACTCCCCAGACTCTGATGCTCACAATGGGCTGAGAATGAAGAATGGTGCGATCCATGGGATCAACCAAGTTTAGCATGTCATTCTCCAGTATAAGGTACATGTCTTTTCCCTATTAATTGAAAACAAAACAAAAATTACTAAATTTGTTCTTTATGGAAACTGAATCAGCTGAAAACTTAAAATGGTTTCTAGTGTCTTTATTTGCATTGTTACATATCATGGAATCATTTGATTCAAGGCTTCAATTTATTCTGAGTGCATTTGAAAACAACCTGACTTTTGCTTTAAAGAGATCCCAGATAAGATTTTACGTTTTTCTTTTTTTTACAATAAGCCAAACTGGAGACAATAACTGTCTGCAATTTGTAAAGTGTAACTGGTTTTGTTGGCGGAAGTCAAGAAAGTCCTGCAGGGCCCTGCTACAGATACAAAAAACAGAGCAAAAGAATCACTCAGATTTCTAAAATTACTGAATAAAAATACAAGAACTATGAAAAAAAGGATAGAGAATTTGTTAAGAGACAAAAGACATTGAAAACAGCTCATGAAAGAGATATTGCCAGGTATTTAGACCAATATTTTGTTTACACATGTATTTATGTGGCAGAGACCTGGAAGGAAATTGTTGCAAGAAAATAAAATCTGCTGATGATAATGCTGGAATTAGGGCAATAAAACTACATTTTAAAGATTTTATTAGGGTTGGAGAATGAGTGAGATATGGGACATACAGAACATAAATTGAAATAAATTATTCTATCATACACAAGGGATAGCTTAGCTAAAGCCAACTGCAATATATTTTGTACAATTTTTGTTGCCTTATTATACAAAGGCTATTACAGAGTTGGAGATGATGTAGCAGCAGGCAACCAGAAATTATTTAGTTATTCTGGAATTTTAAACACTAAGAGACTAGATAAACCTGGCCATATTCCGTATGACTTCACTCACTGTCAAATAATTCTGAAGAGACAGCAAAATCGCACTACAAGGAGGAGAGAAAGGCTTCTGACAAACAAAACAATCCACTGAATGAAATAAAACAGAACCTCAATGTTAAGAGCATCAGTCTTTAGAATGACCAACTGCATGATCCCAACGGAGTGTCAGATCAAGAAAGCAATGTTGATGTACAAGTTGTCATTCCTTGATAACTTCAATGTATTAGAAATCTTTTTCAGTGGTTTGAAGGACAAGAAAGCAGCAATATAGTACCCCATGCTGCAACTTACACACCATATATACTGTAATTTTGAGATGTTAAGTTTCAAGACATATTTTATTTTATGAAATCCTCAATCTGCAATTACTTCATTTGGGATTTTACTGCAAAATTAATAAAAAGTTTGATCCTGAAAGATTGTTGGTGGAAGTTATTTTTAGTGAGACGCATTGCTGCAAGGCAAATAATCATTATAATACACAGCAAACAATGATAAACTAATATGTGGTAAAGTAGCAAAACAGATAACATGGTTATATATCATGCTTTGATTACATAGACCTGTGGAAATCAGAAATAAGAAAATCGTATCTTCTTAGAACAATTTATCTCATTTTTGGGGTGAAATCAATGGCTAAATTTCCACTGACTTCTATGAGGCAAGGATTTTCCCCTTCATGAAACATTTACAGATAGTCCCAAACCATTGAAATAGTAAGTATACCGGTAAGTATTATTATCAGTATGCTTGCTGGTTAACCAACCCTTGCTGGTGAACAATGGCAGTGTCCAGCTGCACTGAACCAGATCAGCCCCAGTCACAGAGGCAACACCAGAACCTTTTGGTCACAGCAGGACCAGCAATGGTACCTCACAGCTGCACAGGACTATATGGCTGTGGCCATGGTGGAGCCAGGCGGTGGGCCCTAATTTAAAACAGTTGACCAGTTAAGCACTAGCATTTAAACTGCTTGGCTGTGTCTACACTGGCATCCCTTCCAGAAAAGGGATGCTAATGTAGCACTTTGGAATAGGCAAATCCGTGGGGGATTTAAATATCCCCTGCGGTATTTGCATTAACATGGCTGCCGCTTTTTTCCGGCTTGGAGATAAGCCGGAGAAAAGTGCCAGTCTAGACGTGATTCTCCGGAAAATAAAGCCTTTTCCGGAGGATCTACTTGAAAGAAGGAATAAGAGATCCTCCGGAAAAGGCTTTATTTTCCGGAGAATCACATCTAGACTGGCGCTTTTCTCCGGCTTATCTCCAAGCCAGAAAAAAGCGGCAGCCATGTTAATGCAAATACCACAGGGGATATTTAAATCCCCCGCGGATTTGCCTATTCCAAAGTACTACATTAGCATCCCTTTTCTGGAAGGGATGCCAGTGTAGACACAGCCCTTATGTTTAAATATTGTTACACTTGCTCTCCTAACCTCCTAGAAACAAAAAATAAGTGCTAGATATTAACCCGTCATTTTGACATCCCTATTATACCTTTTAATCTTTACTCAATCCTAAACATTTAATCTTAGGTCAACTCTTTCAGCTCCTTAATTTTTTGTTGTATGTACTCTGTATTCTGTCTGATCCTTCCAATTTGTTGACGTCTTTCACTCTTCATTCACCTCCCTCCTTTAAACATGCTTCTTGTATACAACCTATCAGTGCTCTGCCAACCAAGAAGTGTTGTTACAAGAAATTCTTCTGAAGTACACAGGAATCAATTTATTTCTCTGTGACTAAATTGTATTACCTGTCTGTTTAGACTGACTCTGTGCAACTACTCATGTGAATAAGGTGAATATGGTACTAACTCAGTAATTTCTGACCCAATTTCCTTTTACACCCTCCTCCCCAAAAGACAGATTTTTTTAAATAAGATAAGATAATGTCTTTTATAAAATTCAGCCCATCATAAGAAATGTAACAACCTGGCGTCTTGATTAACACACACATTATTCATTACTGACTCTATAATGCCAATGCGTACTAGAGACCCAATTGGCTGAATAAACTTTTGAAGCTGCAAAGAAGTATTTAGCTACATATTTTAAATAATTAAAGTTCTCAATTTTAAAAAAATGTAACATTCAAATTAACTTAAAAAAATCAATTAACAATCTTCCCAAAACTATAGAATAACCCATGATAATTTTAAGTTTTGTAAATAACTCTTTATTCCCAAAGTCCACTCTGAAGTCCCTGTGCTTCATTTCGGTCATAAACACAGGCCTTAAGACATGACAGTGGGGATGCCACGAGTTGGCAGGTGGCTCATCTGGGCTGTGGGGGGGGGGGGGGGGGCAGGGAGCCGGTGCATGGCTCATCTGGGCTGTGGTAGGAGGATGAGCCTGCAAAAGCCGACATGCGGCTTAGCTGGGTTCTGGGGAGGCAGGGACGGGAGCTGGTTTGTGTCTCAGCTGGGCTGTGAAGTGGGGCAGGGAGCTGGTGATCAGCTCAGCTGGGCTACAGGGGGAGCCAGGAAGCCCGGTGGATGAGGGCCAGCAGGAGAGGGCTGGCAGCAGGGGACTTCCCTGGCCTGGAAAAATCCCTCATTCGGGACCAGTCAGATCTCGAGGGTGCTAGACCAGGAAGGTCCAACCTGTATTGGACTTGTCACGCAACGTATAACATAAAATGCAGATACAACAATTAGATCATGGCCTTTGTAATATCTACTCTCCTAAACTTCCAGAAACAAAAAATCAAGTTCATGTTCAAATTTTCTGCTCCTTTTTGGCAGTACCAGCTGCTGATACACCTGTCTCAATCTGTGTCTGCTTCTTTAATTATTTTTCTATTAAAAAATACATAGAAAATTAGGGTATTTAATTTTTTTAACATTAAAATCTGGAATTTTACATGGGTGTAAAACTAACTAACTTGTTAAAGGCATCTTAAAGAGTGGGATGGGTGGATTTAAAGGGGGAAAAGGCCAATGTAAGGCAAATTCACACTATATGCTTACCTCTCCCCATATACCAACGGTGTCTCTGATATCATTTTTACAGTAAGATAGCTGTCTGATGCAATTGTTCACAGCCACACTGCTTTTTCCAGGAGCAAGATCTTCTTCTGCCATTTCCACCCATCCCAAAGAGCGCACAGCAAAGCACTTAAAAAAAACAGAACAAAGATGCATGTAAATCATAACTATACATCAATTACTTTTAAAAGACAAAGAAATCTAGAAATGGACAGATTTCCCGTTAAATCAATGGCAACTCTCCCTCACTTTGAGCAGAACAGAAGCAGATCACTGTATGGACATATAATGAAACACACAGCAGACAGATTAATTAAAATGTAGAGTTTGAGAACATAAGATGAAAATGTTTATTGAAAGGAACAAGGTAAGATGAATGACACATCAGGAAAAATGCTACTACTTATAGCTCTATGGTGGCAGAATAGGGGAAAATGCTTTCAACAAAGGAAGAAATGAGGAACGTGTAAGGAATATATTAGGCACAGGATACCCTTGTGCCAGAAAAACAGACATTGCAGCTACTGATCAAGTAGGGTGGAGGTCCTAGCTAGTATCTTCAGCATTAATTCCAAAAACAACTTTCAGTTAAGTCCTGTTATGAAATCCAAGAATTAGCACAGTCAGTTTTATAGTAAAGTTAAGTAAGGCAGAAGACAATGGTAAGTCCAAAATATTAACTAACAAATAAAATATTGAATAAAGAAACAGGTTTTTAATAGCGACTCTTTAAAAAATACAATTATAATATTATAGAGCAGAAGGGTGCTTAGTCAACCAGAGCTCTCAATTGTCAGAACATTGCCAAGCAACATCACTCAGCATGTATGGCACAATTTACAAACAAAAAACAATAACTGACAAATTGCTGGGAAATATCTATATTACTGCCACTATGGCAGATTTATAAAAACACTTTTTAAAATGCAAACAACAACTACATTTTGCCGAGGCGTTATAGAGAATGAAATCCTGACCCTACTAAAGTCAACGGCAGTTTTCTCAATGACTTCAATAGGACCAAGATTTCACCCAAGGAGCATCAAGGGGATCTTTCTTCTCAAGCTCAGCCATAATTCCAACAGCAAATCTGAAAGTTTCATTGCTTCCTTCTATGAACTTCCCTGAGCCACTTTACAGCTATATTAAGAGTGCCTCCCAGAAACCCCATATAACACAATAAACAATGTTTGAAGCATTCAGCATAAATGATATTATCTATATGGATTAGTAAAATTTATGGTATGGGGACTCTGAGAACTTAATGAGACATTAACTTCTCACTTTCTCCTACCTGCAAATTCTCTATGTGCTAATTACAGTTTTTTTCTATAGAATACAATAGGAAGCATTAATGTAGTTAAAAACTTGCCTTCAGATAACACCCCTTCCCTTTTACCAGATTTATCTCCAAAACAAAATTGAACTAAAGATTCATTTAAGAAGTGTGCAAAGTCCCTATATATTACCTCTTGGCTTCTTTTCAACTTTTGTCTTTGGCAATCTATGCATTTTTTTATTTTGTTTTGAAATCGTGTGAAAGCTTTCTATTGTTTTAAGAAATCAAATGATGCAATATGTATTAGCATTCAGAAATGTTTTAAATGTTCAATCCCTAGGCCAAAATACATTGTTTAGTGCTGCCCCCATGTGACAAAGTGGTTTAATTGTTACTAGTATCTAATCATTAAGAGTCTCAGAGGGGTTGTCTCAGCTGTGTTAGTCTATAACTTTAAAAACAAGGAGTCGTCCTGTGGCACCATAGAGATTTTATATACACACACACACACACACACACACACACACACATGGATAAACAAGGAGTGTGTGTGTGTGTATATATATATATATATATATATATAAAAATCTCTATATATCCATATATATCCGTATATATATCCGTATATATATATATCCAACATCTGAGGTCCGGCAGAGAGACCTAGTGGAGGGCCAGAGGCAGGAGACCGGTGGGAGCTGGGGACCCACCCAGGCTGGCTGCAGGAAGGCCAGTGGCTGGAAGCCCTGCTGCAGGAATCTGGCTGAGCAGGTGGCAGGGCGGCCAGAACACCAGCAGGCTCCAATGAGGCAGAAGCCTGCTGCAGGGGAACCACGGGCTGCTGCAGCAGGGTTTGCGGGGCCACACACCCTGCATCAGGGCCAGTGCTGCCCCAGTAGGACTAGCAGGGTCAGGAACCCCGGAAATTGAGCAGTAGTCTGCCACTGGGGAGGAGAGAGGCATCCTGGCAGCAGAACTGCAGGCTGGAGGAGCCGGTGCTGCTGTGGCAGGATTGGGAGCACCAGCGTCGGGGCAGTGGTTTACTGCGGCAGAGCTAAGAGTCCCAGCAGCAGGACTGTGGGCTGCCAAAGCAGGGCAGCAGGGCTGGTGGCATGTGGGAAGCCAGGCTAGGATCAGAGCCAGGCTGGGGGTGCTGGCCGCAGAGGGGCCAGAAACGATCATCCCTGATCCAGCAAAATCCCTACTTTGGTGTAACTCAGGTCCTGAGGATGCTGGACCAGGGAGATCTAACATGTATCATGAGCTTTCATAGGCAAAACCCACTTCTTCAGATGAGCTTCAAACAGTGACTGCTCTGGCCACTACTTTCAACTCTAATGCTCTCCAGGTGAAATGGAAAAGCCCCAGGAAAATTTAAATTTCATTTCCTCTCTGGCCAGTGTGGTGAGCAGACCTCAGAGCAGGCCGCGCACCTCAACAGCACACCTGACCATACGTTCCATGGAGTTCCCAGGGCCACAGACCAGCACGGAGCATAAAGGAAATCCTGGACCTCGTTGCTGTGCTGGGAGAGGAATCTGGTCTCTCAGAACTGTGAACCAGCACAAGAAACGTTGATATCTATGCCAAGATCGCAAAACTCATGGAGGAGAAAAGCTACGCCAGGGACGCCCAGCAGTACTGAGTGAAAATAAAGGAGCTGAGGTAGCCATACCAAAAGACAAAGGAGGCAGATGAGTAGCCTGGAGCCTCCCCGCAAACATACCACCTCCATGAACAGCTGCATGTGATCCTTGGGGGGACCAACAAGCTTCCCTACCGAGTCCCTGGATTCCTCCCAAGACACTCCTCAGGCAGCCATGGCAAGCAATGTGGAGGACAGCTGCGATAAGGAAGAGCAGCAGCAGGAGAATGGTCAGCAGGTGAGTGAGGGAACCAATGTCATGGAGAGCCAAGAACTTTTTAGAATACTGGAGACAATCCCTTGCTCCCCAGATGTCTCATAGTCGGGCACTGATCTGAGAGAAGGTGTTTCTGGTGAGTTCACATTTTTTATCTTGCTAAAAGTGGCTTAAGGCATTTGGGAGAGATCTGTGGTGTATCTACACAGCAGGGGGTCCCCGGCACAGCTTGTTAATATGTCTGGAGATAGAGTGGGAATCCTCCCTGAAATCTTCATAAACTCTCAGAGAAACTATTTAATCCTTCTCACAAGATTCTGGAGAGGCTGCCTTATTCCATCCTCCACAGTAGGGCACCTTTCTACACCAAGCCACCAGTAAGTGGTCTGGCATCATGGCAGCATCAAGTTCAGGTTTCTGGACACATTCAGTCAGCACCTGCTTCCTATCTGTGAGATTTGGAGAAGGCTGATATTCGCATGGCAACCTATATGAAGCAGGGGAAGCTATTAGTGATGCCTCTGCAATAAGCCTCCAGTTGCTCATCCTCAAGGAAGATGGCTTGAACCCCTGCCCTGCCTCCATGTCCAGACCCCCACCCCTCTCGCCTTCCCACCTCTTCCTGCGGGAACGGAAAGTTGCACTCTCCTGGCAAACAGGGGATGCCAAAAATATGGGCGCCAGGTGAGTCCCTGCTCTGCTACTATGCCTGGACCTCCTCCTTCCACAGGCTCATGCCCCAGCCTGTCCCTTACCATGCCTGCCTGCCTGCCAACAAACTTAGTCCAGCTGCTCCCCTAAGAACTCTGAGCTGCACCTGCTGCATAGTGGCCTCTTAAAAGCATAACTATGGCCTTGTACATAGCACATCCCTACTGTCTGTAGACAGACCTTGCTTTTGTTCTAACAGATTAGGTTTCACGTTCTACAAAGTATCTCCTGTAAAGTCTGTCCTTCACTTTTCAACAGCAGTGAGCCTGTTGCGCACTCCTCTGACCCTGCCAACTGTCCGGTTGGCACAAATTCACAGGCAAAAACAGACTAGGGATGACATGTTGTAGGAGCAAATGCAATCTGCCCACTTGGATAGGGAGTGCTTAAGCAAGTGGAGGAATATGCTGCTGGAAGAGATGTGAAGGGGTGGGAGGACAGGAGAGTGTGCAGGAAGCTGGAAGTGAGGAACCAGGAGAGTTGTCATCCATGGTAGATGGATAGACCACAAGACAACTTTCCAGAATGCCTACATGCATAGGCATCCTCCCCAGCACTTGCAAGCTAACTTTCCCCCCTCACTGAGTTTCATCACTTCCTCTCCCAGGGGCCCTAAAACAGGGGTGGGGATGGGAATCAAGGGCAGCCTCACACTCAACCCCCAGGGATGCCTCAGAAAGCAAAAGGTTGTCCTCGCAATTGTGAAAACTCCCCTCCCATAAAGCTCCCACCCTGAACTCTTTCTGACTCGGCTGTGTTCCCTAAATAAAAACATGTAATTTCTGAACAACAGTTTCCTTATTGCTTATGTTGAAGGGGGGAAGGATTACAGGCACGCACACAGAATGCAGGGGCACCTTGTTGACAACAACATGCACGACTCTCAAAACTGGCCATTTATAAAACTGTCTTTCAAAACCTCTCTGATTTACACTGCTCCTCGCTGTGCGATCCTTATTGCCCTGGTTTGTGTCTACTCAAAATCCCTGGCTGGATGTTGTGCCTCAGCTCCCCACCCTGAAAAGACAACTTTCCTCCTTATTCTCACTAATATCACGAACCCACAGCAGGCTGCCGCCACAATAAGAAAACAATGTTCTCCGAGGTCTAACCCAGTCAGTAGACTGTGGAACCTTCCCTTTAAATGCCCAAAAGCACATACCACCACCATTCTCTCAGCCTGTAGTTGAACTGCTCTTTACTATGGTCCAGGCTCCTCATGTACAGTTGCATGAGCTCCCCATGTCTCGGTTTCAGGGATCAGCTGGATTGCCAAGGATAACTATTGGCATTTCAATATCTGGTCTCGTAATTTTCTGGCCTGAGGAAAAAGTTCCAGCTTGTACTTTGCTGAGGAAGGAATTCCTAAAAATGCATGCAACTTTTCCGACCATCCTACATTGACGGCAGTGAAACAGCCCTTGAAATCGCATCTACCAGTCCCTGCAGCACCATCGAGAAGTACCCCTTGCAGTTTATGTACTCCTTGGCAAGGTGGTTGGGTGCTTATATGAAAGTGTGCATTCTATCTATTGCCCCACATAGCTAGGGAACCCCAGTGCACAAAAGCCCCCCATTATGTCCTCCATGTTCCCCAGAATCACTACAGGGGGTCCTTGCTAAAAGTCCAAGATACTTTCCAAAAAACTTGGACTTATAGGAAAACAACTTAAAGCAGGGAATTTTTTTCCTGTGGCAGACTTCCATTTAAGCAAATTGGGGGGAGTATTTTGCATGACTTATAGCGGGAAATGGGAGGACCTATAACGCATCAGTTCGTACAAATGTCAATTATTTTAGTGTGGAATGGATGTATACCAGGGCAACTTATAGCGGGGACCCCCTGTACACTTTGTAGCAAATGGGTATTGATTGCCTGGGCTATCTGGATCACAACAGCCTCCACTGTAGATTTCCCCATTCTGAATTGATTGCCAACTGACTGGTAGCTGTCTGGCATTGCATGCTTCTGCAGGGGAATTGACACATACTTCCCCACTGTAAGAGTTGTTCTCATTCTGGTATTCTTGCACATTAGGGCAGGGGAAAACAAATCACAAACTTCCATGAAAGTGGCCGTAAGCATACAGAAGTTTTCCAGCCACTGCTGATTGTCCCATAGCTGAAAAGACTGTTTGCCGTTGCTCTCAAGTAGAGCTGGAGGAAAGGATTGCGTTATGGGATGCTTACGACATGCACCCACAATAACCCACTGCAAGGAAGCATAACCCAGAAGGCAAAGGAGTTCAGGCAGGTGGGATAGCTACCCACAGTGCATCACTCTCATAGTTGGCAGCAGTCAGCCTACTGGGGACACATTACTTCGAATTGCATCATATCTTTGTACACACTGGGGACATGCATCTTCAACTTTATAAAACTGGGTACTAAAAAGTGAACCTTAATACAGTGAAACCTTTGTTATCCAACACTCTGTTAACCAGAAAACTTTGTTAACTGGCATTGCCCCCAGCCACAATACTGTCACATCTTCAGGTGCACAGGCCTGGCTTGGTTTACCATGATTGGCTTAACAAATTTTTATTTAAGAAGTTCTAATAATCTTTAACACAAAATAGAAATGTGAGACCAACTGCCAAAACTACCAATATTAAAAACTTGAGTTTTACTATTATTGTCCATTGTTTTTTCCTAGGTTGATGGGACCCTCAGATAACCAAAATTTTTAGATAACTGGAACGCCCTAATCCCCGAGTGTGCCAGATAACACAGGCCTTACTGTAAATTCAGTCTTTCAGTGTAGATATATGGTCTTTATTGAGGTAGAGAAGCATGAGGGGAGTAAATGATGGGTAATCCCGGAGAAAGTGTAACCGTCTTGAACAATACATTTTTTACAATAGATTTTTAGGGAAGCATGAGGGGAGTGGAGAGTTCTTGTATATTTTACAACCCACCTAAGGCTATTACCAAAAAAGGAATCTGAGCAGCACAGAAAGTATAAAGCTCCGTGTGAATGCACATATCTGAAGTCCAAACTACAGACTCTGCAGGCCTGATAGAAAAGGGTAAAATCCTGGCTCTACTGAAACCAATGGCAAAACTCTTTTTGTACACACATGCCTATATGGCTAGTTATTTATTTACTTCTTTGATTGTGTACCAGAAAATTGTCAGAATATATCAGGGAACAATATATAATCACAGAATCATAGAAACTGGGGGAAAGGGAAGGACAAAAAAAGATAGGTCATATAGCCCTTGTAGGAAAGTTAGCTATGCTAAATAGAACTATGCTCTATTTTCTAGTGATTTTAATCATTGTACTTGCATCAGAAAGACATTAACAAAGGTAGGTCTTCTATAAACTATGACTGTTTACAAAAAAATCATTGCAATGTTAACTTTTATATAATAAATATGAAAATTTTAAAAGAGATTTTTCGTAAAATGGTAAAAATGACACCAGATTACAAAACATACACATTTGTAACTCTGAATTAGATCTTGCCATTCAACAGGACTTTGAAAAGTATAGACTGTATATTCATAAAAATGAAAAAAAAAATTCATAGACAAACAGTAGGGTAGCTTTGGGGTAAATACCAAATTATTATTTTTCACAACATTAGAAACATTTTGTTTCAATATATCTTTGAGTGTCTGAACACATACTACTACACAAAGATTTTAAATCACTACATTCACTTTTATTGAAAAAGAAAAAAACGTTTTTTCTAGGCAAATGAAAACATTTTCCTCTTTCCACACTTCTTTTTTCAGAGCTAGCATGTGCATTCATCCATCACTGATTGGTAGAATCTTTTACTGTGCACAGAAGTAGTCCTTATATGTCAATCACAGGCTTCCCTGAGGTGATGGACCCACCCTTTATACTCCAGTTAAACTACTCTGAAAAGCCATTAACAATGTATAAAATATAATTTATTTAAAAACATTATGCAAATTGTGTTAAACTCCTTTGTGTGCATGTGTAAAAACTAACTGAAAACTCAAAACTCATCAAAATTTTATGTCAGATAAAAATAGTATCTTGAAATAAGGAAATTAATAGTTATGTTTATTTTTTCCTCCTACAAAGCATGTCTTCTGAATTGAAACTGCTGGGACCTCACTTTAAACTTTAAGCAAAATGGGCAAAAGAAATGGAGGAATTAGAAGGAAACTACAGCTTGAAGTATTTTGCATCCCGAAGCTGCCTCCGAAGAAGCCAAAATATCCAGTTTATAGTACTTTATAAAGCTTACAAATCAATTCTGTTATGGTCGAGATCTTTTGGCCAATGAGGTACTCACAGCTCTTGTTGGAAGTTCTGGAACACCTATTGGGGATATTAGGCCTGCATCTTTGTCTGGAAATATTTTATTGTGGGAGCATCCACAATGTGCTGGTTACTTTCCAAACTCAGAAAAAAGGCAATCCCAGCATTGAAAGAGTATAATTCAAAAAGGCTTAGTCAGAAGGAGGGTAGGTGCAAGAGAGATGAAAAAACAGATAACAGGATCAGGATGACAAGGGCATCTCTCTTAGTTACAACTACATTTATCTGGATTTTTTCTTTTCTTTTGCTAAACACATTACACTCTCCCTTTACTTCACCCATTCAATACCAGTATTACAATTATAGCTTAAGCTGCGTTTTAGACTGCTTTCTAGTCCCTCTGGAGTGCATCCTGCAGGTAACATGTTTGGCTTCCACTCCCTCTCACAATGGTAGAACCACACAGTTAAACCAGTCTGGGACTTGACTTGGTTGTAGACCCCATTTTCTACCTCTGTTAACACCACAGCACCAACAGTATTTGGTATCTGCAAGAAAACTCCTCTGTATCAGCTTGTGACCAGCGACTGATTAAAACAACTCAAAACAAATGTATCAAAACAAACATTGTTTCTTCATCCAAAGGTATAAAACAAATAGTGAAATTGGGGGAGGGGGAGAAAGCTATATATCCTTGGGTTTTACCTTTAAACTTTCCTTACAAAAAAATCTGTTAAGTTCTTTCAGATCAGGCCCCTTTACTTCTGGGAGAAAGATTGCACTCCTCCATTCTCCATTATCTGTCAGAAAGAACCTCTCCAGCTGCTACTGCCTGCTACCCCACTTCTTCTCTAGAAGGAGAATTAAAACAGTGTAGTGCCTTTTTAACTTAGGCCCCTGGCTGGAAAAAATAAATCTGTTAACTAGTTGGAGCCAGACATGTTGGCAGGAATTCCCAGTTAATAGTCTCCCACTGTTCTCTTAATGACCCTGGGTATTCTCCCCAGAGTTATATTATTTTTGTATACTATTTGATTAATTTCTGTATACTATTTGATTAATTGGTTTTCCCCCTAATAATCTCCTTCAATATGACTCTTAGTAGGTAGACAGAATAGTAGGCAGGAAAACAGATGTACATATGATATTCATATAAATTATGCACACATCTCTCTCATCTTCCACTATTAGCAACACCCAGCATCAATATATGATGCAGAAATTATGGCAGTAACACAATTATTGTCTTGTGTTAAGGAGGTCAGATCAGATGATGGATTAGAATATCCATTCTATCCATTCTAGCCCTAAGATAGATACCTTTCCTTTAAACATTCAACCCCTTCCTTCTGAATAATGAAGTGAATACCACTCTAAGAAGTTCAAATGGAGAAGTAAATAAACTACACAAAATAACTGAAAAATAATGCAACTGAGTGGCTAACAGAAACATTTACTCTCTTCCTTAAAAGAGCAACTATTCTGGGAGACTGCAGAATATTATTTCTATATTCAACAGAGATTCTAGGGTGATCTGCAAAATTACAAACCAGTCACCTCACTTCAGTTCCAAGTACAGTAAAACTCCAATAGTCTGGCATCCAATAGTCCGGCACTCCCGATAGTCCGGCATCAAAATGGCAAGAGCCTAGTGAGTGAGCTTCAGCAAAAAATGAGTCACAAGGTAACAGCGGCAGCAGCTGAACTGAGCAAAAAGGGTAAAAAAGGCTTAAAAAACCCTAAAATATTACAGTATACTGTATACAGTATGTATAATAAAAAGGGCTAGGAACACTTTATATACAGTATATAATGTATACAGTATATATATAAGCATCATATAGTACCTCCTGATAGTCCGGCATATTTGATAATCCAGCACCACCTAGGTCCCATAGGTTCTGGATTATCGGAAGTCTACTGTAATGTGGTTGAAACTATATAATAAATGGAGAAACAAGTAGAGCTTCTGGAAAGGAATATGAAGCCTCTCAAATACATTAAAATCTTTTAATGATGTTAAAAATTACAGAATGAAGGAAATCATCTTATATTTGTATAAAGTCTTTGACTAAGTCCCTCATAAAACACTATCAAGACAACTAAGTAGTCACAGTGTTCAGCTAGAACATACCTTTTAAAATACACCCACTGTCGATGTAAGACTCTATAGCCTGCTTTACACACAGATTTTGTACTGGCATAATTATTTTGGTTAGAGGTGTGAATTTCTTTCCTAAATATTTATACTGGTACAACCCTTAATGTGGATAACAGTTAGAGCAATATATATATATATACACACTTTACATTGCTTGTTATCCTTCCACTACAAGAATAAAAAATACAAGTATATAATATATACACACACACGGGAAGAAAACTGTATTGCATTAATTATAGTGTAGTACAATGTCTGTGTTTAGAAAAGCTCTAGTTGATGGAGAATTTACCACATCCCTCTTTAAGCTGTTAAATGGTTAACTACCTTCACACTTAAAAACATTAGGGATGTTAAAAAATTTTATTTGTGTAAACGTGTAACTGCTGAATTTTTTAGCGGTTACACATTTACACGCAGGGGGACAGGGAGCAGCTCGTGCTCACAGGGAGCCAGCTTTTAAGCTGACTGCCCACGAGCACTGGCTCCCGTTTCCCTCCCCCTTCCCCACTGCTGCCTCCGATAGAGGCAGAGGGCAGGCGGCACCACGGGAGTCAGTGGTTGTGGAGAACTGACGTTTAAGGCTCCCCTCCCCGTCAAGCACTGGGTCTCGCCTGCCTCCACCCCGCATGTTGCTGCCTTTTTGGAAGTCAGCAAAAGGGGCCAGGCAGCTGGCATGCATGTACACCAGCTCCCGTCTGCCCCCCATCTCCCGCACTGCTGCCTTTCTATCAGAGAGCAGCAGGGCGGGGAGGCAGGCAGGCAACTGGCTCCCATGGGCACCAGCTCTTGCTTACCCCTAGCCATTTGGCTGCTTCTGTATCACAGGCAGAAAGGGGGTGCGTGCGTGTAACTGTTAGGATCAACCGATGAGCCCAGGCTTATCAGTTAATCATGAAAAAGGGTACATGCTAGCATCCCTAAAAAATGTCAAATGGAATTTTTTTGACTGAAACTTCTAACTATTAGAACTTTGTCTGCCAGACCACAGATGATTGCAACTCCCTTGTAAAATGACCAGTTTCAAAGCCAAAAGTTGAAAATAAGCATGCTAACAAAGTCCTAGTAAGGGCTCATTAAGAATTATAAATGACCTTGTAGCTTGATGAGTCCTTCCGTTCCAAAAACAGCTTTGAATGAAACCACTCACTTGAATGTGCTCTTTTTCCCAGTTGATCAGCTTGTAGAGATAAGTATCCACTGCAATATTTTGGCTTTTCTTGGCTAGCATTTACCCTTCAAAAGTTAGGACCAAGCTCAGATGTCTAGTTTGAGCTATCAGCAATGCTGCAACATCCACACTGCCATTTTTATCATGTTATTTTGAGCCACCATAGTGTGAATTGTGGACTGAGAGGCACAATCCCAGCTGTTGGCAGGCACTCCCAGTTTACAGTCTCCCACTATTCTCTTAGGCTGTGTCCAGACTCCATGCCTCCGTCGACGGAGGCATGTAGATTAGCCAGATCGGAAGAGGGAAATGAAGCCGCGATTAAAATAATCGCGGCTTCATTTAAATTTAAATAGCTGCCCCGATCTGCCGATCAGCTGTTTGTCGGCAGATCGGGAGAGTCTGGACGCGATGCCCCGACAAAGAAGCCTTTCTTCATCGACACAGGTAAGCCTCGTGAAACCAGGTTTACCTGTGTCGATGAAGAAAGGCTTCTTTGTCGGGGCATCGCGTCCAGACTCTCCCGATCTGCCGACAAACAGCTGATCGGCAGATCGGGGCAGCCATTTAAATTTAAATGAAGCCGCGATTATTTTAATCGCGGCTTCATTTCCCTCTTCCGATCTGGCTAATCTACATGCCTCCGTCGACGGAGGCATGGAGTCTGGACACAGCCTCAGGGTATTGTCTACACTACCACCCTAGTTCTAACTAGGGTGGTTAATGTAGTCAATCGAAGTTGCAAATGAAGCCTGGGATTTAAATATCCCGGGCTTCATTTGCATCTTGCCAGGCGCCGCCATTTTTAAATCCCCGGTAGTTCAGACTCCGTGCCCGCGGCTACACGCGGCATGGAGTAGGTAGTTTGGATTAGGCTTTCACTTTCCTGGGGTACAGGAGATAGGGACTAGTTCCTGCATGCTGCCTGGGGGTCTTGAGCAATGCCCACATGGAGCCATGAGAATTTGTCTTTATTCAGCACCAGGAACAAGACGCTCAGTGCAAGGTCCATGGACTCCCAAGAGAACATTTAGATCAGGGGTGAAAGACCTGTTTTTGGATCGCGGGCTGCTGACCCACAGAAAAATGAGAGGGGAGTCGCACACAAATGAGAAGCAAAGCAAAGCAAAGCAAAGCAAAGCAAAGCAAAGCAAAACAAAACCTCTCTGACATGGTCCCCCGCTGAGACATTCCCTGAATTCCCCTAGCACACCAGAGCTTAGGGGAGCCCAGGCAAGTAGATTTGTATGTACTCCAGCCCTGCATTGGGGGGCTTGGAGTGCCAGTGCAGACTCTCTAATGCTGGGAGAAGGCCCTGGGCTTTGGGAGTTGGATTCAGGCAAGCTGGGGGCAGCATCCGGCCCCCGGGCATTAGGTCTCCTACTTCTGATTTAGGTGCTGAGCGCTATCTTTTACAGTTTAGCAACTGAAGGCTCTACAGATGGAACAGAGAACTTTTTGATGGCTCTCACCCAAACACTTCTGACCCAAAATGTGAGGATCACTCTTGGGCATGCATTTTCCACAGGCTTTGAAACCTAGAGATGTAGGCATGCCTCAGTTTCGGGAATGTGTAGGAGGGGAAAGTCCCCACAAGGAGCTTAGACAGACTACTAGCTAATGAGAACTACGAAGGCTAACTCCTCTGTGCTTGCCAAAACAAGAGTACAGGGATGTTGCAGCTAACCATCATCGATGGTACGAAAGAACTGAGAAGTGGGCAGGTCAGCAGGGCTCTATATTTGACACCATGAAGGTACCACTTCTGGGGTTGCCCAGACCATCCATACAGCTAGAAAATCTTCCAGTATCACACATGTGCATACACACATACCTGACTGGAATGCACATAAACAAGCACTCAAAGAAGAAACAAAATGTTTATACCTCATGAACTGTTATTTTAAATGTGTTACAGTTTCAAGGCAATCCATTTGGCCCTCTTTGGGTTATAGGTGCCAACTTCACTTCCCTACTGAAAAACCTATATGGGGTCGTTTGGTGAATTTGTAAAATTCTCTTGAACATTTCTGGAGGTGTAATGGAGTACTGACTAGCCCAAATAGGGGCAGGAAGGAAGCACCACCCAGGCCCACTCTACACCTGGCTCTGCTTTGGCCCCCACCTCAGCTGCAGCTTGGACCCTGGCCCTGGCTGTGATTTCACTCCCTGTCGCAGTCCCAGCTGTAGACCTGGCCTGATCTCCATTCCCAGCTCTATACCTAAACAGCGGCCTCAACCTTGGGTCCCAGCCTCAGATACGGTTCTGGACCTGCTTCTTGGAGCCTGACCCCAACTGCAGTTCCCAACTGTGGCTCCACACCCAGTTCCTGGCTCCTGACTGCAGTTCAATGCTGTGGCTTTCAGGGCAGGCACAGAGATGTTCAACTATGGGTAGAGGTTTAGGAACCACTGATCTATAAGAACAAGTCTTTCTTGAAACAAAAAGTTACATACTGAAGCATTCATGCAATGAGAAAGCCATACTTGCATAAGCTTGGCGTTACCCACCTGCTCTAAACCATGAACCACACACTCTTCCTGAGGTTTGGTTTTATTAATAAAACAATAAAACATGAACTCCTGTGTATGCTTTTCAGCCTGTTCACTAAGAAGAATATAAATATAGCAAGACGAAGGAAAGAATGTAGGCTATTTAGGATACTGAGGGATGAAAGGACTATAAAAACACAAGAAAAAAAACTTCATGATACCATCTACATGCTTTGTTAGTCTTTAAGGTGCTATTAGACTGTTGTTTTTTAAGTTTTTCCTGTTTTTTCCTGTTACTAACTCGGCTACCCCTCTGAAGCTTATAAATACACAGGTAATGTTCATGAAATCACATAACAGCGAAACAACTCCATTCATTGAAATTACAATTCCAAAGGTTTAATTTGGAATAGGCAATAGCTATCTTGCATTTTTCCCATATTCTCTTCCCCCAGAGTTTTAACTTGCTATTGTAGAAGGGAAGGGCAAACCTTTAGAACAGTATCACTGATTGGCGTTTTCATTTCCTATTCTCACTAATCCACAAAGAACACTCTGCAAAGAAAATTACACCAAATGAATTGTCCATGCGGAGAATACTTCCAAAATAGCGCAACAAGTGTTTGAAATGACTAGACTAAATTGCTCTGAAACAGTGGACATGAAAAAGAGGGATGAAGAATTAGAGGAGACCCAACAATAAAAAACTTCTAGGACAGAATGAGGAGCATGACAGAATTTTCTCCTCCCCTAAAAAAAATATGGTAGATAAGGAAAAAATATGTAGGATAAGGAAAAAATGGCACTAATTAATGCTTTAATATTGAAGTGTATATATTTAAGTCCTTGGTTACTAAGCCAATTAATAGTGGGAGTTAAGTATTGGTAACCAAAGGAAAGTGAGAAATTAAACTCCCCTACCGTAAAATGTTTCAGTCTTCACCTAAAATGGCAGAGACTAGATCTAAAATATCTCCAAAGACTCCAGGATGAAGTCTGTGGTTGACAGATTCCCTCCTCAGGCACACTGGAACTTTCTACCACAGGGGAAATGTTTGATTGTAAATATGGTAGAGGATTCACAGGGGGACTATGGAATGAACTCTAGCAGGAACTAAGAACCAATACAAATTTCAACACTTTTGGCTCCATGTTCAAAGTAACCTGCAACCTTGCCCTTTCTAAGAAACATAACCCATTATGTACACATAAAACTATATGTACATTAAAGAATTTATTTTTTTTTAAATCACATCTAACCAAAACACTTACTTTACACGGAGTTCTCCCACTGGGAGGAGGATGAATGTGAACAAACCACATGGGAGAGATGCTAGTCATGTCACTTAATGCATTTCTGAAAGGTGCTTAGGCAGTATGGCTATGAGAGAGGTATAAGGTATTTATATATTGTGACAAAGCTCCTACTCAAAACTTTCAGGTAGATTGCTTGCCTCAGAAGGTCACAGCAGCCCTCTTTTTTAGGCACCACACCTAGGGCATCAGCTTGCTCTTTGATGAGCTACTCTCATCATTGACCAGCATGAAGTATAGAGGGAAACCAAACTCCACAGTCTCAGTGGCCTCCCCAATAATACAGGGCTGAGTAAACCCTTTACTTTTCCCCAGCCAGTCTTTTCCCTGAGTGGAGAGGGGGAGTGGGTGTTGGTGTGGGGGGAATCTGAGCCCACCCTATACTCCAGGTTCCAGCCTAGGGCCCTGTAATAACAGCTACCTATAAAGGTCTCCCATACCAGCTGTAAAACAGCTATAAAACTCCTGGGCTACTTCCCCATGCCTTTCCCAGCACCTTCCTTCTCTCAGGCTCTTCCTCCTGGTAACTGCTGTTGCTTGCTTCTCCTAAACAGCAACACTCCCCCTGTTCCCTTCTGCTCCTTATGCACTAACTGCAGGGAACCAATCTCAAATGGCTCTTTGGTCCCAGGTGTTCCAACTAGCCTTGGCTCACCTGAATCTGCAAGCCCACTTAATTAGCTCCAGGTGCTTGATTGCTCTGATTCTGGAAAGTTCTTGCTAGTTCGGGACAAGCACCGGCCAGTTTACCCTGGGAACAAAGATTTACTCAGTCTGATGCTAATATACCTCTCTTCCATATCCTTCTGGCCTGATCCTCTGACAATACAGACTAGATTAGACGGGGGTAGAAGAGAACTTCCTTATAAATGAAAATGAAATGAAGACTGGAATGTATGTGTGAGACAATGCCACAGTGATGCATGTTCTAGAAATACAAATGAATTTGATTTAATCAAATACACACAAAATCCAGTATGAATGTTTACATACTCAGAACACATCATTGATCTCTCATGTCATTAACAAAACTAGGACTATTCACAGCTTCTTTATTTCTAAGATCACCCAAGACATCAAGCTTAATATTCTCAATTTCCCTTCATATCTTTTTTTAAAGGATTACTTCTCTTACACAGGATTTTTCTGCATATGTCATTACATTATTTAACAAGTCATTTTACCAAAGAACACTGAACAGACATAGGCAAAGTATTTAGGTCACAAAATTAACCATTTCTGATTCAGGCAGCACACTCCAGAAGATGCCACTTATCCTCCTTCTATTTATAATTTAAAAAAAAATTATATTGATGTAGGCTTAGAGGAAGCAAGTAACATGCCTAGGAGCCTATAACAGAACGGTTGCATGAGATCATACATACCAATAACATAGAATGAAACATAATAAGAAAGTTTGTATTGAATTAAGAAGAAAATATTAGTGATTATCAAAGCCTAATTATAAAGAAAAAATAATGATGCTATGCATTAAAGCACACATGAACACTTTCTTATAACTGATAGGCATAGACTGCACTGCAAACCCTTGTCTGAGAGAAATACCCTGACAGATTTATCACATTAAAATTCTTAATTGCTTAACACTGAAATTCCAGACTCAAAAAGCACATTCCTCTTTCCATTCACAAGTTTCCACCACAGTTCATATTATGAGTGTTGCAAAAGAAATGCCTTCATCATATACAAGTACAGATGCTACAAACCATGAGAACATTGATTTACAATTCAGGAATTGTGTCACATCCTTTTTTAAAATACTGACAATTTGAACTAAATCCTGTAAGAGTATGAACATGCAGGCTTTGCAGATATTGTACAATAACCACTATAATAAACTGAATGTGCAGCTCCTAGAAAGTTAAATATTTAACTTCCTTTCTGAGTTGTTAACCCATTGGTCCTATCAAGGGCACTGCAGAATCTCTCACTTCTCTTTATGCACAAACTACGTGCTGGATGGCAGAAGTGGCTCTGGGTTTGAAATTTAGTATTTTTCTGTTTCTGGAGGTGAACTGAAGCAACAGAAAATAAAATCAGCTCTGTCAGTGCAGATGAACCTGATGGTGCCACTTCATCAAAACATTTTATTCCTAGAATTCTTATTTGTTGGTATATTTGAAAAACAACTAGTGCATAAATCAGAATTACACAAAAGAGGGCAGACATCGGAACTGACACCGGTGTTTTAAGAAGAAATGGCAAAATAATCTCTTCATCCTTATCTCTGGTCTCCATATTGAGGAACAGAAAATCCTATGAAGGTCAAAATTTGAGGCTTTGTCTTCACTACTTAAAAAGATGTTTTTATAGTGAGGTAATAAATGCAAGATCGTTATCTTCCTGCAAAATCCTAAACAGACAGAAGGCAGTTGTAATATTCACCATGAGGTAGCTAGAGGAGGTCAGCACTATAATTCCACCTGGGGCTGACCTGGCCTAGTTTACCTCTCAGAATAACTACTGTGCCTTTTCTCAGAAAAAAAATGTGTTTTTTATTTACCATTATACATTTTTCTTATATTATTTTAACGCTATTTAACTAATTTTTCTTGTGTGTTATAGTGAAATTTGACTGACATAAAATTATACATGATCAATCTACAGCATATATCTAGTACTGTTGCATTTCATTTTAAAGCTACCATGCATAACAGAAAACTTTGGAAAACCCTGGGTGAAATGTGGACTCCATTTATGTTAATGGCAAAATTCCAACTGACTTCAACAGAGACCCTAGTGAAGGATTTTACCCCTTCTCTTTAGAAACATTGTTGTTTACAGTATCATCACATATTCTGTAGTAAAGTCTAGGACAGGCTCCAAAGCCTAATGAAGTCAGTCACTGTGCATTGATTTCCATGGGTTTTTGATCAGGCTCCTTATGAACAGGTCTTGGGACTGGAGTCTGAAAATCTTGAGTTGTAATCTAGCTCTGCCATCAATTGTGGGCAAATTGCTTAATATCTCCATCTTGTCCCCCAAAGTAAAACACAAGTAATTTATACATACCCACCTCAAAGCAGGGGGGAGCTGTGAGAATTAATCATATACTGTTTATACAGTGCTTGTATGCAGTACAAGTGATTATTTGTAAAGTATAAGTAGAAACCCCTAAAAATGTTTTCCCAAGTTTTCCAGACACCAACTGGTCTCTAAAAAAAATCCCTGCTCTTTCTACCACATGGGTTCCCTTTGGAGGATGGGTGAAGAAATTCCAGGGGAGGGGGGCGCAAGGTGACCCAGTTCCCCTCCCCAGCAATCACCCCCCAAGAAAGAGCCTGGTCTGTCTGCCTGCTTGGGCATCTGCTGGAACATGCGCAGCTCAGGCAGATTTAAAAATGTCTGCCTTAAAAGGACAATGCCTGCTCTGCTCTTAAAAGGGCAATCTTTCTGTTTTGCTCAACAAGTTTTGCTGCTATTTTTTGGGGGGGAGGAGGTACGTGTGAAGGTTTTTCAAAAATCAAAAAGGGGGTGTGATGCCAAAAAGTGGTTCCCAAACTTTTCTCAAAAAACTTGAGAAGATGACAACCTGGTATATTTTAGACAGACAGCACAAGCTACTGTAAATAATTAAGACATATAATATCATCTGACAAGCTCACTCCATAGCTGCAACATGGTGAATCTATATATATAAAACAGATCACGATCAACCTAAGTCAGCTCAATGCCAGAGCTGACAGACTAGACATGTTGCAGAACTGACTTGATTGATCTCTTGTATGAAATGAGGCAAGTTGTGGCCTGTGAGACACCTCCGGATCAATGGGACTCCACCTGTGGCTCACGGACCTCCTTTCTGTCCATCTCCCCGACATGCCTCTTTGCACACTGGGGCACTGCAGCCCTGCACTTCTTACTACTCCCACTCCCTCCCAGCACTTTTGGAGAGCCATAAATCGCCTGATGTGCATTCTGTCCCCGCTCCTCTCTCCCCTTAGTCCCAGAGCTGGAATGCAGCAAACTAGCTGTTCAGCAGTCAAGAACCAGGTCAAGAAATATATTACAGTTCTCCTCTCCCAACTCCTCAGTGTCTTGCAGAATGGCAAGTACCACTTTCCACACATGCTGTCCCCTGAAGGGCCGAAAAAGGCCATATTTTGGTTTCTTACTTCTGATGTTTTCTGGTTACCAAAGATGCCTTTGACCCAGAAAAGCTTATGCCCAAATAAATCCATTAGTCATTCAGGTGCCACGGGACTCATCCTTGTTTTTTCATAAATAAAGAGTTCAGTGGTGCTGGTCTAGAAGTAAGCTTACACACAAAAGTCATGAAACACAGAGCCTGATGGCATATTTCTTAGTTAAAAGTCAGATTTTTTTCTTTCTTTCTGTGCAAAAATTGGTTAAACCAAGAAAAAAAAAGTACAATATACAACTCTATGAGAAGTGATACCAAATATTACACTATAATTATTCCATCAACTAAGGTACATGGAGAACTGCTTAAATGTTTTAAAATGTAAAAAGAAAATCAAATACACTTAGGCTACAGGGATCCAGAAAATCACTTATTTTAAAATCAAATACCTTTTATTTACCTGGTTAGACAATTACAGTTATTAACTGCTGACATAGGTACATTTATAACAGAGTTCTTTCATGTTAAAAAGAATTCATTGGTCAAAAGTTAGGCTGTCAATTAGTGGGCCTTAATGTCTGCGATTAACACAAGGAAGAATTAACGTGTTAAAAAAAATTAACACATTAGCTGCTCTCTCTGGTAAGGCGCAGTAATGCAAACCGCCACCAGAGGGTGCATGGAAACAAGCAGCAGCCAGAAAGGAAAAAAAACCCTAAAACCCTGAAGCCCTCCCTACTCCAACAGAGAAATAAACAAGCAGCAAAGATCCTGACACCCGACCCTCTCCCCTCCCAGGTAACCTTCACTCAAGCCACCCTCTCTTTGCCTCCTGGGGCTGGGACTGACCCTCTCATACATCTGATTCTGGGGCTGAATCCCCCCTCCCAAACATTGCACAGCCCGTGGTGAGGTCTACCCCCCCCCTCCAGGCCAGGTACTGACCCCACCCCTGAGCCCTATGCCACCTGCAGTTGGGGGCTGAGCCCCCCCTCAAACTCTGCATTGCCCACACCAGAGTCTACCCCCCTCCGGCCCTGTGCCGACTGCAGCTGGGACACAGGGCCAGAGGGAGGCATGGGCGAGCCGGGCAGCTGCCCAGGGCGCCAACTAATGAGGAGCGCCTGATGGCAGCTGTAAGGAGCGTGCAGCATCCCTTAAATCTGCCATCAGGAGCCGTGAGCCTGGCTCCCGCAGTGCCGGCCCTGCAGCGCCGGCCCTGCAGCGCCCTTCCCCCTGGGGGTGGGCCCCGGGCTGCGCGCCAGCAGCCATGACCGGCCCGGGCACGCGCCGAGCGCCCCGGGGGCCGCGCACCTTGGGGGGGCCGGCCTGCACCCCATGGGTGGGCCCGCACATGTGCCCTGCGCCTGGGGGTGGTGCCGCGCGCCCGGGCCCAGGGCACCAAAAGGGCTCGGGCTGGCCCTGCTGGGACAGAGGCTTTGTCTAAACTACATCCTTCTTTTGAAAGAGGGATGTAAATTAGGCCGATTGAAAGTGCAAATGAAGCAGGGATTTAAATATTCCACACTTCATTTGCATAATCGCATCACAGCGCTTTTGAAAAAGAGTATTCAAAAGTGAAACCACGGTCTACATGCGGTTCTTTAAAAAAAAACAACAACAAAAAAACCCACCCTTTTTCAAAAGATCCTGTACTCCTCATTTGGGTGAGATGGCAGTTTCACTTTTGAAATACCCTTTTTCGAAAAAACGCTGTGATGTGATTATGCAAATGAAGCGTGGAATATTTAAATCCCCACTTCATTTGCACTTTCAATCTGCCTAATTTAAATCCCTCTTTCGAATGAGGGATGTAGTTTAGACATGCCCTGAGCTAAAAAAGGACTCTTCTGAATAGGACACAAATATATTGATTATATAGAAATATTTAAGTTCAGCTTTCACGATAGAATTTGCACTACAATATATCAGTGAGGTGAACTGAAGGTTTGTTTTTTTTAAACAGTAAATGTTTTGTAATAAAAAAGAAATATAAGGTGAGCACTATACACTTTGTATTCTGTGTTGTAATTGAAATCAATATATTAGAAGAGTAGAAAACATCCAAAAATATTTAAATAGGTAGTCTACTAATTATTGTTTTACAGTGCGATTAATTGCACAATTAAAAAAATTAATCACGATTAATTTTTTTAATAGCTTGACAGCCCCAGTCAAAAGCCTATTCACTATGTGAGACCTTTCTGATTCAGCAATAGCTAGCATATCTCTAGCCAAACAACAGCTTAACTACCATACATACTCGATCAGAAGCCAGATTTTTTTCTGTAAAAAATGAGGAGTAAAGAATGGGGGTCAGTTTATGAATGCGTCATTGTGTTTTACCATTTTTTTTAAAAATAGGGGGAGGAGGAAGTTGGCAAACTGCTGGCACACTGGGACATTTTATGTCTCTGGAATGTCTGCAGGCATGGAGCCTTTCAGCTCCCAGTAGGTGCTGTTCACAGTTCCAGATCAATGTGAGTAGCAGGAAGTGGCAGCCAGCATGTCCCTTGGCCTGAGCTACTTCTTGCAGCTCCCATTGGCTGGGAAGAGTGAAAAGCATTCCATGGGAGCTGAGAGGCTCTGTGCCTAAAGACGCTTCAAGTATACAAACATCCCAGCATGCCAGCAGTTTGCCCTCCTGGGCTGGGAACTGACCATGCTGTGGATTCTGCTGTATTTTAAAAGTAGGAGAAAGAAACACACAAATGTTTTAGCAGATTTATTTTAATGCAATCTAACAAAACACCTGTTATAACCAATATGTATTCATATACCTTCAAAATTACTGTCAAATGTTTTAACATCTCATATCATCCTAATGCGCTTAAAGTCTTAAAACCCTTCAAATTCTGTGGCTTGTGCCCATGAAAGCTCATATACATTGTTTGTTAGTCTCTAAGGTGCCACAGGACCATTCGTTGTTTATGTTTTTTCAGTTACAGACTAACATGGCTACCCCTCTGACACCAGTTCATTAAACTCAGCTTCAGTCATAGCAGCTCCTATATTGTCATCGTAGATGTCAGCAATGTCATCCTCAGATTCAGCTTCCTTATCAGCCTCCATTGTGTCTTCTGACCCACCAAGCACACTGCTGATACAGCATTTCTGAAATGATTTTTCTCACATTACCAAGGAAATGGACTCCCACATATCTGTGACCCACTGGGCAACCAGATTGATTTCGGACTTCATAAAATTCCCATCTTTTGTCAACTTTGCCATGCCTGAGCACATCTAGTCAGACCACATTTTGCATGTCCTGTCTGTGTAAAGGCTTTGTTCAGGCACACATCAAGCGGTTGTAGAACAGAAGGTAAACCTCCAGGTATTACAGCCAAAGTAGTTTTCATTTTGGCCACATTTCACCTCATCTATCCTACGTGCCCTGAACACATCCCAAACAAGCATAGAAGGTTTCTTGAGAAGTGGTCTCTTATTCTACACTGTTTCCATTCATTCAATAGTCCCACTTTCATCCATCTTCATGTGCACATATGACGACCCCCAAGAAATTTAAAAGGTTTTAGGCAAGGTTTTTCTTTAAAAAAAAAAAAAAACACCCACCACCTAGGGTGGAGCTTTGTTCCTTTGACCAAACATGATAAAACCATTGTAAAATGGATTTTTTTCATGCTCAGTAGTTTTAATTAAAACTATTTTTTTACTCACACTAGTTACTGTTCTGTTGCTCAGGAGATCAAATGTCATCGGTGTTTTGTCCATGTTTCCTATTTGTGATAACTCAAATTCAAATTCCTTTCGATGTATTATAACAAATCTTTGGAAAGATTCGATTTTTTCTTTCAGGTCTCTCAGCAGCTATTGTACTATCTTTGTTCGCTGCCAAAGACAGACGGTTGACGAAGTGAATAACACCAACCCACTGATGCGACAAACACTGATGGCTTTTTTGACTTGTATTTGTCATCTTTTGATATTTGCAGAGCATTGAGATGAATTCCAGTTTTAGTGACAAGGTACCCATTTTGTCGACATTCAACAATTCAAACACTGAGATATTTCTCCAGCCCAAGAAATGGAGTGCACCTTGTTGGACAATTTTTCTTGCTTCTTAGCATGTCTTTTAGTGTTATTTTATTTTTTTCACCATTCGCTTACTTGCTTCTCATTGATATAGAATTCACGAGCAGCAGCACAATTATTGTTTGCTTCTGCATTCAACAAATTTAAGTTTAAATGATGCATCATAAGAAGACCGTTTTCTTTTGATTTCACCCATTGTTCATTTTAAATACTACTATGAAAATATTAAGAAAATAATGTATAGATTTTGTAGAACTTTACAGAGGAACGTCACTTGCTTTATCTCTGTCAAATTACAATTGTTTTTTGTTTATTTCAAAGAACCCCTGCGGATTGGCATATCTGGGGCAATAACAGGCTATTTAAAAAACTTTATTGAGGATTGTATTGATTCTGCACATTATATTTTCAGATATGGTTACCACATGATTTCAAAAAAATACCGGACATGCTTGATCTCAGATGGGGGAGGGGACCGTCCGGGAGGGGAGCAGGGCTGGCTGGGAGGAGGTCAGGGGGAACGGGGCTGGCCAGCGGAGATCGGCCAGCAGGAAGTGGGGGGAGGGGGAGACAGCCAGCAGGAAGCAGGGCTGGCCAGGAGGGGGTCATGAGGGGCTGGCCAGGGGAGATGGGGGAAGGAACCAGATGGCGGGAAGCAGGGCTGGCCGGGAGGTGGTTAGGCAGGGCAGGGCTGGCCTGGAGGGGGGGGAACCAGCTAGCGGTGAGTGGGGCTGGCCGGGGGAGATCAGGGGAAGGAACTGGCCGGCAGGAAGCAGAGCTGGCTGGGAGGGGTTTGGAGAGAGCAAGGTTGGGCAGGGGGGAACCGGCCGGCAGGGAGCGGGGCTGGCCGGGAGGGGTTCGGGAGGAACGGGGCTGGCCAGGGTTGATCAGGGGCATGCAAGAGGGTCTGGCCCTGGGGATTCCATCCTGCCCCCGCCCCCCTCCTCTCTACTGCATAGTTGCATACTGCCTGGCTGGTAGACATGCTCACACAGTGAGAGTGTGACTACCAGCCAGGCAGTACGCATCTATGTACTGACACTCATGATAATAAGACAACTCTTACCCATGGGTTATACACGTTTTTACAAACCCCACCCCCTCCTCCTCCGCTGAGTATACATGTCTGCTGGGTATACAAGTTTATTTTTACCCATTAGAATTGGGTTAGCTCCACTCTACTGCAGGAAGGGCTCCCCTCCCATAGGCTGGCCAGCTTGCCTGCGCTGTGCTCTCCGTTCCCCGCTTGTATTTGCAATTATTGTGAATTAGCCTATAGAACCTGCGGGTTATACACGTCCGCAGTAATCTAAGGTTTTTTTTTAAACAGCAAAGAAAAATGGTGGGTTATACATGAGTGTGGGTTATATACACTAAAACACGGTAATTAGTCCAGGCATTTATATGTCCGGGCATTTATATGTCCGGTATTTTCTCAATTTGTTTCCCAGATAGAAAGCTCAAATAACCGGACTGGGCACCCAGTGTTCAAAACCGGACACCTGGCAACCCTATTTTCAGATAGTCTAGAGATTTAGGAGGCCCAGTGGCCAACATGTATGAAGAGATCAAATCACACAGTAGCAGACTGACACTAGTGCCATAGTGCTATCATTCATTGTACTTTTTCTGACTGTCTTGTAAGGCTTAGCATTTTGTGAGGTAGAAGAGTTACATTTCACGTGGACACAATTTAAATACAAATAAAATTTTAGCACATATTTTTTAAGAAGCAAGTGCTGACCTAACATGTCATCCTCTACAATCGGGGTCAGCAAACTTCAGCTCCCAGCCTGTTAGAGTAATCCGCTGGCGCGCCAGGACATTTGTTTGCTTGCAGAGTCTGTAGACACAAAGCCCTCCAGCTCCCACTGGCTGCTGTTCATTATTCCCAGATAATGACACCTGTGAAAGTGGGGCAGGCAGAGGGATGTGCTGGCTGCCGCTTCCCACCACTTCTGTTGCCCAGAAACGACAAATCACAGACACTGGAAGTTGCAGGACTCCATGCCTGCAGACACGCTAGGTAAACATACATGCTAGCAGCTTATGCGGACAAGCTGGGACTGGAAGTTTTAAAAGCACCAATATAGAGTTGGCTTATGAACAGGTCATTGAGATTTTAACAATTTTTTTTTAAACTTGGAAGGATTGGCTTATGAATGAGCAGGCTTATGATCAAGTACGTATGATAGCTCCCATCTTCATCAGCAATTCAGCATCTCCTCAGGGCAAAGTGTAGCATTTGACCTACAAGATCTCTATTCATATGCCCATAAAGCCAATGTGACCAGTATTTTAAGTTTTATTTTTCCCCAACAGCCGCCACTGGCAAAAAAAGAAATGGAAACTTTGCAGTACATATAAACACCTTTAGATATATGCCACCCAGGTTTTTCATCTTTCAAGAGTTAAGATTCTCATATTTCATTTTAACGATTTCCATGTCTTTGGAAATGCAGCAGAACAATGCAAGCCCTTTATACAATATATCTTGATCAGGAAAAACACTTGCTAGTGAATGATAATAACTTAGATAATAAATTCATGCATTGCAGACGTGGCAAGCCTCTCTTATTGTAGATGAATTTTAAGACAGTTTTTATTCTCTGTTTGCGAGGAGTATTTTTACAAATGTGTTTCAGTCAGGACTTAATTCAATGCCTTCCCCCTCATTCATTTATGGCCTGATCTCACAGAGTGATGGGCAATCTAGAAATACCATAGTGGTAATAAGGTATTTCTGAGAGATGAGGGTACCCTGCACTTCACAGGATCTAGCCCTAAAAGGATCACTAGTTTGATAACTCAAATATATAGGAAAAGCTCAAGAAACTGAGGTGAGAGTTACCAAATATGAGAGGAAAAAAGGTAACCCGAAACCTTTCAACTCCCCCTCTCCCCAAAAAAGTCTCTTAAATTGTAAACTCTTTGGAGAATGGATTTTTTGCCTCTATGATCACTATCCTGAATGAAATGTCATACTTTACTTCAGTGTGGCTCCATGCAAGGACAAGAGTTTGTGTGCATAACACTGAGTGCAAGTTTGGGTCCATCTTTGTACAGCAACTAGCACAGAGATGCTCTGCTTTTACTGAAGGCCTTTTGGCATCATTATAATATAAACATTAAATAAAATCCTTTAAAATCCTACATTTAAGTTAATGTTTCTCTTAAAAACTCTTAATTTCCTGAAGGAGGAATCATATTTCATAATTCACTTTTAAAATATAATTATTAAATGTATTCCTTGGTACCGTATATGGAAATCAGTATTGCACTATATCATATCACAACATAATTATCATCATATATAATATCATTTGAGGTCACTATAAAATACTGATTACCATGCAAGAAATGAGTGAGCAAATGCATATCCTCCATAAGGCCAAATGCACAACAAGGAAAGGTGCCTACTCACTGCTTCTTAGTTGTTATAACAATATATTTTTAGCACTTAAATTTACTATTTCTAAAAAGTGCTTTTGAAGACAGAACACTTTTGAGCAGCTGCATTATTTCCCTGCAGTATCTTAGGCAGGGAATGTACCCTAATTCTGTTAATGGCAGACAGCCAAATACTGAAGCAAACAATTTAGACACTGCACTCTTTGTCACTCTCTGAAAGCTAGAGAGATTGAGAGCTGGCAGGGACACTGGCAGCTTCTTCGGTTCCAGTCAATATTTCCAATGCAACCAATGAGTAATCAAAATCTGCTACTTTCTAATAAAATATCTGTACTTTTCATCTTATGACTGGAAGCAGAAGGAGGGACTTCTTTTGTGGATAAAAAATTAAGACGCTACTGTGATGGTATACAGTACACTAAGCATTGCTCAACCTTTGTACAAAATATGCAATGACAGAGCATTCAGTGGCCAAACAGCCTAGTGACTAGATCATTGGTTAAGGGCCTTAAGGGAGAATCTGACCCCTCCTTTTCACAGACTTATAGAAAGGGGTGGGACATTTAGAGGTCATCAATTCTGTCCACTGAACTCATGGCAGGACCAAGCATCATCTTTCTAGACCATCTTTGACAGGTGTTTGTCTCACCAGCTCTTAGAAATTTCCAATGATGGAGCTTCCACAACTTCCCTAGGCAATTTTGTGATGTTGAATCCCCAAAATCTTTATGGAAATATGCTTTTGAATATGAACATGCCTAACTGAAATATGTTTTATGCAAAATATTACATGAAATCTATCATTGCAAAGCTTGTAATCTCCTGAATGTGTATATGCTATTTGCATGCATAGCTCATTCCTGTATTTCAAGTTAGAAATATAAAGTAGAACCCATTTTCTACTCTAGCCAGGCTAAGTCAGGGCCCTTAGTGGTACTCAAGGAGTGTAATGGCTCAGTACTCAGGACAATGAACTGTGAAAGTCATACTTCTCCTGTGACCCTACAAAGACATGTGACCAGGCCATCTGATGCTAGAAATCATACTGAATGCTGTGAGAGTGGAGAAGCCAGCTCAGACACATAGAGTCTGCGCGAAAATGATAAGTCAGTAATCTGTTTGAAACTATGGATTTCAGGAAAAACAATCACAATTGAATTAGACACAGGCTCCTCAGTGACTTATTTCACGTTCAGAGTATGAAAAATGTTTTAAAGATACCAAACTAAGGGAGAAACCAATGTTGCTAAAAACCTACATGGGAGAAAAGATAATGCCAGCTGAAATGATACAAGTAAATGTGGAGTAAAACAATAAGCACTGTTTATTAGACTTTTATGTCACTGACAAGTAAGTATGTGTGTATGTGGGGGGAACCCTGGTGGAGCTGTGAATGGTCACATTAAGTTCCTTTGGATCGAAAAAACCAAAAATATATTAAAAAATGTTGCAGTCACTTTCAGTGGCCCCCACTAAAAGAGCTGGGCAGTAAACACTTAATGGCTAAAATAATCCTAGCTGAGAAGGCATAGATCAGATTTCACAAAGTTTGACTTGTTTCTTACAGCATCTATCAAAGGTCCGTGTTGAACTGGAACATCTAGAAAAAGAATACATGCCTTCAAAAGTGACCTAGAGCAACTGGGGAACTACCATCATTTCAAGTGTAAAATAATGCAGTGCAGGTAAGCGTGTGTAGAAAGTTTAAGGTCATCATAAAACATTTACTGAAAGTTGAAAAATGCCCTCTGCCTTGAATTCAAGACATGTCTGATACACTGGCAGTGGAACAATGATTCAGCAAAACTGATTTGTCGGAGACTATCTACAGATGGAGGTTGAGGGACAGTCTAAGGCGGGGTGGGGAATCTAAGGCCCAGGTCCCAATGTGGCCCCCAGTTTGCTTGGATCTGGCCCCTGGGCTCAGATCTCCGCCCTCTCCCCCAGCACTGGGGAGCCTGTGCTGGTACTCTAGTCCCTGACACCCTTCTGTGAGTCTGGAGCAACAAAATCCAAATTTTGGTGTGGGAGGGGAATGTGAGGAATTTATTTCTTCTTCTCAATCAGGAGCCACATCGGTGACAGTTTGTTTTGTTTTGTTTTTTGCTTCTCACTTGTGTGCGGCCCCTGAATTGAGTATTCTGTGCATCAGCGACCCCTGACCCCAAAAAGGTTCCCCACCCCCTGGGGAAGGTATACCTCACAATCAATACACAAAAGCAACTGCACCAGTACAAGTTAGTGTTTGGCATTGCTTTACTTCCTGCTTATGGCAATGAGCAAGCGACCATATTTTGCAAGGTAGTCTAAGAATATAGATTTGGATGACATTATTGTGACTGGTGAAAGCAACAATGAACATCTGGAAACCCTGAAAAAGGTATTAAAATGCGTAGAAGTAAATGGGTTACGAGACAATTGCATAAAACGGAAATCTCTCAAAGACTTGGTAAGCTTACAGTGGAAACAATTGTGATGCACAAGACCTACTTAAATCTCAGAAAATTAAAGCAGCCCTGGAATCTTCACAACCAAACGATGTGTCACAATTTAGATCATTTCTAGGATTTATCAACTACATTAACCAATTTGTACCAAACCTAGCAACTGCATTACTGTGCTTTACTGAAAACTGGTCAAAAGTGAGTCTGATCACATAAGTGATAAAAAAAAACAAACAAAAAAACACACTTCCTTGGAAGCAAAATAATTAATCACATCAGGTAGCATGTTTACATGATTTAACCAACCCTTGTCGATCAAGTTAGCATTCCTGCTTTCACACACGAAACTGGGATGGTTAAATGGCACACTATGCCAAATGGCAGTGGAAGATCCACAGAATTTACCTCAAAGTCTTTCACAGTGACAGAATGTAACTATGCATAAGAAAATCAGAGAGACTTTCAGTCTGGTATAGGGTGTGAAGAAATTTTTAAAATGTCAATATGGGAGGAAATTCATCCTTGTCATGGACCACGAATCCCTACTATCACTCCTTCATCTGAGGAAGAGAGTTTCTATGATAGTGACAGCACACATGCAACCCTGGGCTCTCAGGCCACGTCTTCACTACTAGGAAGTTCGATGCTGCAGTGGTCAATCTTCCAAAGTTCAATTTAGCAGGTCTAGTAAAGACACACTAAATCAAATGTTGAGGGTGCACCCATTGACATTAGTACTCCTCGAGTACTTGTTTAAGGGGAGGAATGAGGGGAGTGTTTGGTCCCATCAACCTCCCGCTGTGGAGACAGTACCAAAGGTTGAATTAAGGTACGTAATGGGAATTATCTTAACTTGACCTTCCAGGCAAGTATAGACAAGGCCTTGAAATTATAAAATTATAGAACTATAGGGTTAGAAAGGAACTCAAGAGACAAATAGGTTATCGTCATGTGAGATGCAGGAAATTCCATCGACTACTAAACTAGTCAATTAACCACTAGTTAACATCCTTAATATATATCTATGTATAGTATGGTAGCAGAAGCTCCATGAGCTCAAGTCTCTTAACCCCAATGCGTAGTTTATAGACACATCCTTTGTTACCGACTGGTTTCCAGGGAGGGCCTAATTTCATAGTGCCTCTCTTCTAATACCTAAGAGTTTGGTGGGAGGGAAAAGCATTCTTTTCAACAAAAGTTCTCTGTCCAGTTCCTTGGAGTGGAATATGGATTACCAATCCACCAAATAAAGTAAATCAATTGATTATGTGCTAGCTGACTGCATACCAAAAGAGGAAGACATTTTCAATTGTGTCTTCTTCTATAATGTTTGGCTACATTACTATATGGCTGCACAATGCAAGGTGTTTATAGATTTACTTTCTGTTTTGCAAAATATTATTTTATTATAATGCTAAAATGTTTTGCAAAGCTAAACTAGTCACCACATCTTATGAAAATTAAAATGCTAAGCTTTTGAGAAGTACTGACAATATGCTCAGTGCTGATACAAACACAGAGATCCAGACTCTTCTGCTGTAGTTCTCCTTGATTTCAATGAAGCTAACTGTGCAGAAAGTACTATTCAGCAAAATTAAGGGCCAGATTCGGATACCATCTTCCATCCTTTCACAATTGCAAAAGAGAAATGGGGTGGAAGCAAGTAGAACCAATCAGGGAGAAAGGCTTGTATTTGGAGTAATCACAGCAACAGCCACAGCAATTGCAAGGTATGAAAAAGACTAAAAAGTGGACTGTAAAGAAGGTCTGCTTGGTAGCCAATATTTTTCTCAACAGTTCTTTGATGAGGAAAAGGCAAAACTAACATGGAGCAAAAAGCAAGTTTAGCATATCAAGTATACTGACATTTTTAATCTATTTTTAGATGAACATTTTGCATATTAACTTGAGAGAAGAGGGTTTTTACTCAACGTGAGCCAAAGTGTAAACCACCCTCTTTCCCTCAGTTCACTGAGTCCATTCCTATACCTTCCTTCTGAGCATAATGATAATGATGGAAAATATTACCCTGTAGAACTTTACAATAATGTAGAAAGTCCTAAGCCTCTAGAAATTTACAGTCTATGCAGCTGATCTCCTGAGAGAGCACCTCAATTCCCACTCCAGCATTAGAGTTTGGAGCCCTCAGCACCTCCCAGGTAGGATAGCGCCTTAAATTAACTAGGAAGGATGCTGTTCCTGTGATTTGAGCAGCAGTCCACTATGTGCGCCATATTCATTTTCATTTGTATCTTAGAAAAACCCCTGAAGCGAAATCTTATATACTGAACTAGTGATTAGCCTAGCATTGTCTCCTTCTCTCCAAATTCCCAATGTTTATTTATTATTTAAATAAACAAGTTAGGTTCATCAATCATTTTTCCCCTTTTCTATCTTCCTTATTGCAGGTAAACCCTAATTATCCAATTCCCAATTATCGGACATTTGGATTTATGCCCTAGATCAAAACACAAACAATTTCTGTTTATTGATAATGCTGATTATCCGACTATTTTGGTTAAAACAGGCTTTACCTATATGAGACACTACCTGAATACCAGCTATGAGCTCTTTCCTGGCACTAATGTTATCAAATACAAGTAAACATTTATTTGAAGTGCAACTAGCTTTACAGAAAAGATTTTGCAAGAAAATTATTTCATGGTTGACCACAAGGTGGCAAACAATTTTCTTTGCTGAAAAAAACCCACAATATTCAGAACTGTTGAGGGGAGAAAGATAGTTTAAAACTATAATTTGTATTTTGCTCCTATTATTTAACAGAATCGTAGAATCATAGAACTATAGAGCTGGAAAAGACCTCAGAAGGTCATCAAGTCCCAAACCCCTGCTCTAGGCAGGATCAATCCCAATTAAATCGACCCAGCCAGGGCTTTGTCAAACCAAGACTTAAACAATACATACTGATTAGCTTTTTTTGGAAATAGGTTTTAGGTTAGCTCCCAATATAACAAACTAGAATGTAAAAATCTGTCTGGTTTGGGATTTTAGTTCCTCAAAAGTAGAAAAAAATATATATCAAACTCACTTAAAAATCAAAAGGAAGCAAACTACTTTCTGCCACACATTAGAGTTGTAGTTGTGATTTTTAATGTAATAAAGTAGACACAGATAATGTGCCAAAGTGCAGGCTTAAGTGTTATAACTGCTGGTTTGATGCATCTAGTCTTTCTGAAATCTCAACTTCAAATCCAAGCAGGGTTTTCTCAATCCTATATCCTTCTGCACAAACTGACTATGATGGAGTTGGGAGTGGCATTTTTTCAGACAAGACTGTAAAAACCTGGTATGTGGCAGGCATTAGTGATCCCATTAGGTATTTTTAATAAGGGTAAGGATTTGCCATAGAGCCCTTAGCCAACATTTCCCGTTCCTGTACTGGGTAGCATGCTGTAAGCGGTTGCCAACTTCTCATATCACAGATGGGTGAATTATCATGATGTTGTCTATACAGTATGTAGTTGTAAGAATCTGAGGGAGGAAAGGTGCTATGAAAATATAAAGTCATGTCAGTGTCATGAAGTCACACAGGTAGAACAAGAGATTTAGGCATAACTATCACCATTACAATGCCTCCACAAGCCAGCGGTCACTCACACCATGTAGAAAGCTCTGATGATAGTATCTGATACAGAAAGTAAAGGGCCTACAGTTGTTTCTCTTAATATTCCTGACTTCATTCCTTGTAGTCCATTTTCTTGTCCATTGTGGAGATCCCAGAAACATGAGTGCTCAGTTAGTATTAATCATTTATACAGCATCAACAGTGTGCTAGATGCTGCATTTATACAGAAGACTGGTTCCTGTCCCATAGAGCTTGCATTCTATGGCTGTGTCTAGACTGCAGGGTTTTTTCGAAAAAAGTAGCCTTTTTTTGAAAAAACTTCACCTGCGTCTAGACTACAGCCGCGTTCTTTCGAAATTAAATCGAAAGAACGTGGCTTTTCTTTCGATGGCGGTACTCCTCATTTCACAAGGAAGAACACCTTTTTTCGAAAGTGTTCTTTCGAAAAAAGGCATTCTTGAATGCAAACAGGGCTTTTTCGAAAGATAGCATCCAGACTGCCTGGGTGCTCTTTTTCGAAAAAGTGGCTCACTTTTTCGAAAGAAGAGGTTGCAGTCTAGATGCTCTTTTTTGAAAGAAGCTTTTTCGAAAGTATCTTTCGAAAAAGCCTCTTTCGAAAGAGGCTTGCAATCTAGACGTAGCCTATGTGAGCAGACAAATGAGCAAGGGAAGGAGAAGGAAGAAACAAAACCTCTTGGTGACCTACAGCAATACTACCACAGGCTTTCCTGCAGAACAAGCTGATACTATTAATCTTTGTAAATCACCTGGGGCAGGATTCAACTTGTCCAAATATCTCTTCCTTGTTATACATCATCTTTTCCTTACTGTAAAATTTATCTGTAAGAGACCAACTTCCTGTGCTTCTCATTGCTGCAGCAGCTGTCATCCTATTCAACTGTAGTCAGAATTTAGGATTACCACTGATTTTTCTTTTTGAAACCTTGCTTTTTAAACGAACAATCAGCCTGTTAACTCAAAGTGTATTTACTGACTAATAATCGCAGAAACAGAAAACTTTAAGACGGTTACGCAGTTTACTTTCCCCCTTTGGCAGTATCACTGTAACTAAGGGTACGTCTAGACTACATGCCTCTGGCGACAGAGGCATGTAGATTAGGCTACCCAGCATAGGAAAATGAAGCAGCGATTTAAATAATCGCCGCTTCATTTAAATTTAAATAGTTGCCACGCTGAGCCGATCAGCTGTTTGTCGGGTCAGCGCGGTAGTCTGGACGCTCCGCGGTCAACATCAAAGGCATTTGTCGAACTCCCAGGTATGCCTCCTGGGATGAGGTTTACCTGGGAGGTTGACAAATGCCTTTGATGTTGACTGCGGAGCCTCCAGACTACCGTGCTGACCCGACAAACAGCTGATTGGCTCAGCGCGGCAGCCATTTAAATTTAAATGAAGCGGCGATTATTTAAATCGCCGCTTCATTTTCCTATGCCAGGTACCTAATCTACATGCCTCTGTCACCAGAGGCATGTAGTCTAGACGTAGTCTAACATGTAAGAAGCTTATGTTACCCCTGCCAATCACTGTAGATTAATAACAAAGCAGAAAAGAGTATATACATTATTTGTATTTCAAATTAGAGAACATGAGCATCCCTTAAAATTTATATGTAAAGAATGTCAAAACAGCCCACAAAATAATTAAATGAGAGGTGTGGAGATTTGTGTTCAAACATGCACACTTTTAAAAAACAAAATTCTACTAAAACAACAACAAAGGGTCTGACAAACACAAAAGGAAATAATTTCAGACTTTAGGTTGACTTTCAGTCCTTAATTCACACAAGTGTGTGGAGATACCAGACACAGAGTAGCAACAGAGCCTTAGTTCAAGGCATTAAACTTAATTGTATTACCAAAGAACTCTGTTGTTATGTTTGGAGTGTCAAGAGGAGATGCAGCCATAACATTGGTTTTTTTGGCTTTCATCTGTTTAAAAAACACACACAAAATCCGTAAGGCCACATTTTCAGTCCACTTGAATGAGGATTTAGTCCTGCAAATTTCCTTGGCACTTATGAGTATGTCTACTCTGCAATGTAAACCCAGGCTTAGTGTAAATTCAGGTGACCCTGGGTTACAGAACCCAGGGCTTGGATAGCTACATGGATTATTAACCCTACATTGAGAATTTTCTCTCTCAGACTCAAACCCAGGCTCCAGGGTCCCCACTGGAGTATGGAGACCACATCATGCCAATCACATACTAGACTCCCTTGCTGCCTTCATGAAATTTGGCTGCTCAAGTCTGTTGACTGTGGTGCACTGTGGAAAAACTTAACCACCCACTATGCACATTATGGGATGTTTGGACAACCCAACAATGCATCCTATCCGAGCTGACATTTTGGTCTAAGTGCACCCAGATACCAGAAACAGCAACGTGGAAGAGGCTTGTTTTGAAAAGTTCTTTTGCTTGCACTTTCACTCCTATGTCAGAAAACAGGCAGAACTTCTGTGAGATACTAGCAGACATTTTGGTAGTGTTTTCTGACCCACCAAAGGCACCTGACAGAGGAGGAGGATTATCCAGGCATCAAACTCACTGATGCCGTTCATGACACTCAACACAGCCACTTATATAGACCAGAACTCATAGTACAGGGCTGCAGCACACACTAGAATGATCACTTTGGCATACAAACCCAAAATGACCAGCAGCGAGTCCAGAACTGTTATATGAAGAAAGCTACGTTCTGGATCTTTGTGAGGAGACTGTCCCAACCTTCTGGCATAAAAATTCATGCATGAGGGCACCACTGTTGGTCCAGAAGTGGATAGGTATCATTGTGAGGATGCTGGCCACCCCAGACCTCCATGGGTCTGTTGCCAATCAATTGTTGTAGGAAAGATGACTGTGGAGATTCATGAGGCAATCAGGTGTACGGTTTCCCTGAAGGTAGTGGACATAACAATTATTCCTAAAGTAATTAATGGCTTTGAGAGAATGGGGATCCCAAACTGTGCTGGGGCCACTGATAGGAATAATTTGCCCTCCTCAAGAAGCACAAGCATATAAACCATAATAGGTATTACTCCATTGCTTTACAGACCTCTGTGGACCAGAGAGGCTGATTTATGAATGCCAACATGGGTTGCACAGGGTGAGTTTATGATCCCAGGGTGTTTTGATTATCACAAATCTATATTTAGGATAGGCTGGGAAACTAGTCCCTCCAACTGGCATAATAAGAAATTGAGTTACGGCCTCCATTGTTATTCTGGGGGACCCTGCAAGCCCCTTTTGTATGACTTATAAACTGTACCCTGATTTCAGAAGCCTTGACAAAACTACATTCCTGGGAGGTGTAGAATGGTTGTTGAATGTGCTTTTGGAAGACTGAATGTCTATTGGAGATGTTTACTGACTTCTTTGGATACCAGTGTCATCAACACTGTTCACATTACTGTGGCTTGCTATGCTCTTCACAAGCTTTGTGAAGCCAGAGGTGAGACTTTTCCCTGAATGGCTCTATGACAGCAAGGAGTAACTGAATGGTACCATGAGCCAGAAAGTGCAGCTCCCAGAGCTGGAGCAGGATGCATCCATGCAACAGAAGTCAGGGATGCTTTCTGCTTCCACGTTATGGACTTGCATGGCCCGGTGGAAGAGGACAAATATGCCCCTTTGTGGATATGCTAGTGGGAATGGGCACAGGGCTCACTGGTTGTGGGGTATTTCAGTGCTTAGGGAGCGGAATTAGTTGCTATGAAGTGTGTTTATGAAGGACATGACCGCTTATGAAAAGGGAGGGAGGGATTCATAGTACAGATTGATGTAAGCAAGTGATAGAGAATGACTGATATAGACAACTGTACTGATGAATAGTGTTTGCTTACTAATGACTAATTATCCCTGATGATATATTTACCTTTATTATTTTAAATGGACATTGTATGACTTGATGCAGGGACAGCAATAAACTTTCTTGACTAAATAAAAAGTTTAAAAATGTATTAGAAAAGTACAGCATTCACTGATTGCCAGGAAGGCCACCTGCCATCACCCTACCTAAAAACCAGTAACAAGAGACCCATGTCGGCGGCAAAAGAAGAAAAGAAAAAACCTACGAACAAGCACGAACAGTAAAAACACATACAAGACGGAAATACTGATTCTCCCTCCTCTCCCCACCCTCCCCCCCGAGTCAAATGAAGATTCTTGAGTAAAGATGACAAAGGAGGTTGGCCCATGGGATTGAGGTATACTTACGGTGGACTCCTAGGCCCTGAGATGGGAGGAGGGAGGAGGAGAAGAAGATTGAGTGTACAGCACAAAACAACAGAGCTCAAATCCTGTATCCTGACTTGATTCAAGTTCGAACACTCCCCCCTGCAATTGACCCCAAATCTTAAAGAGCTGCATGTAGTAGATGAAAGAGGTTTGTACTGAAGCCTGAATCCCGAGTCTAGGCTTACTGTGCAGTGTATACCTACTTTTAAGATACTCACATAGATACAATCAATGTGAATTGGACCAAAATACTACCATTTCAACTAACATCTTGAGTATTTAAGTTTAAATCAAGAAGACAACTTGCTCTTTGCTCTCTGTTTACAATTACAAACTAAACTGCTATCCAAATTGAATATTTTCCTACAGACCTTGGCGTCTGGATCACTGTTGATGCTACAGGAATCATCTTCATTAGACTGTGGAGCATTTCTGTTGTGAAAAAATATTATTGTTAGTGATTTGTATTACCAAAGTGTTTAGGGGCCCTAGAACAAAAAGACACCTCTGCTCCAAAGAGCTTACAATCTAAGGTGACGACAGGTGGATACAGACAGAGGAGTACAAGGCAACAGTGAGACAACACTGAAAAAATATTGACAAAACAGGGTTTATAGTCAATATAGTTTATAGCACATCACAACAGATTCAAGTTGGCCACTCTATGGAGATTTTTTAAAACAACATACCTGAGCTTTAAAGATGCATAGCGTAATGTTGCTCCCTCAAATTCTTTTAGACTGGGGTCTGGGTTCACTGTGGCTGCATGGAGGTCCTAGAGATAAACATACCATTATCAGTACATTATTAGGCATGTGCTACAACAAATTACCTCTAATTTCAAAGGGAAATAAAATCCTCCCTGCCAAAAAGCATAGAGTGTTTCTGGATAAAGTTGAAAAAGGCATGCATATATTTTCAAACTATTTTTCATTCAGTGCAGGCATCTTAGTTTTATAACATAATATTTACCCTCTCAATTTAGGCTGAATCTATTCTCAGTGGAAAGATCAGAAAATGGCAGCATGTTTGTGTGCTAGACATCCCTAGCAATACCCATTTACTTTGGCCTACATTATGAATGACATTCGTGAAGAAAAAAAATACAGCCACTGCCATGCAAAAACAAGGGTAATAGTATTAAATATTCTAAAATCTGACAATATACTTGCCTTCCAAATGTCACTATTAATCTTTCCCCCATTCAGTACAGCAAAATCACTCCATGGCTGTTTCTAGACATATAATTATTCACACAGGAAGAAGCACATTGATAAAAACAAAAGAAAAAAAAACACAAGACACTGTTGTTAGCATTGATATTTACACGATGAGTTAGGGAACAGATCACCTCAAACTTCAACTAGTTAGTCCACTATACAATGGTATTTGGAGCGGGAGAGTCAGGAGGAGATGTTTCTACAGTTACTTACCAAAACAAATGATTGGAACAAGGAAGAGTTAATATGAATCAAAAACAGACAATGAGATTATTCTTAAATTATGATCTTGCAAGCAAGCAAAATGAGTCTGAATGCGAAAGCTGGCCATAACTGCTATGGCTTGCTAAAAAATAGCAATTCAGATAAAAAATGGAATTTCTATTTGTCTGGGATTCATTTGTTGAGTATTCTAAATCTAAATATCGCATGAACTGGAAACACTGAAATAAAAGGAAACGTACAGCATAAGAGTCAAATCATTTCCAGATCACAGGAAGAAAAAAGAACAATGGATGGTAAAAAATAATTAGTAGGGAGCACAGGCAGACTTCTTGCAACAAAAGTAATTCTGAACAACCTAATACCACTTCCTTGTGTATTGAGGTGGGGTTTTTTTGTTAAAGAAATAAATAAAACCCCTAATGTCATTCAAAAGTCTCTAAGGAAATTGCTATATAATCTATCAGTTACAATCAGTATCAGCAAGCTGAGAGATGCACTAGTTCTCTACAAAGAATGCCAGAAGTCAGTCATTTAATGTTATGTCTGTTCTATGGGCAAGGAGTGTGATTCCCCTGCTCATGTACACATACACATGACAACTCTCCTTAAGCTAGCATGAATATAATTAGCAGTGTAGGCACAGTAGCACTGGTAACAGCAGCAGAGATCTGGCTTAGCTGTTTTCCAGGTAAAGGAGGAGCGATTATGTGACTTTCAGTAAATTGCTGGCACGTGCGTGTGTGCGTACATGCACACATGCTACTTGATTGAAAGATACTGTTTATTTGGAGGGCCCCGTGCTGAGGCTATTTGTTTGAAGGGCCGTGTGCTGTGGCTAGCAGCCTGATAGGCAAGGCTGGGAGCTTGTTAAAGAGGCTTTGATCCCTTTAGCACCCATCAAACCTTAACCTGTGCCCATAAAAGCTCACGATCCCATCTACATGCTTTGTTAGTCTATAAAGTGCTACCAGACCATTTGTTGGTTTTTTCTGTAACAGACTAACTTGACTAACTAGCTACCCCCTACAGCTCCTGTGGGTAAGGCTCCTCAGGAAGTGCCAGGGCTTTAAAAAGTCCCCTTCTAATTGACCAGAGGCGCTAACAGGGGAGTTCTGTTATAGCTCTGTTATGAAGGAGAATATAAGCAGGGAGAGATACACTTAACATTCTTTAAACTTCCTTAAACCAAAAACCAAAATGAACTGATAAAGAAAAAATGAAGAATGTAGTAAGTTCCAGGAATAAAAAGAAAATGCAGGCAGAAGCCCAGCAATAGAGTGGGGACTATTCAGTTTATTGCACTCAATGTAGCATGTATCATTACCTGACCCATGGGCAGGTGGTATGCATGTACATTTGGTGCAAGGAAACCAGTGAGGCTGATTTGGAAGAGCTAAGACAGTGATCTCCAACCTTTTTACATCCAAGATCACTTTTTAAATGTCCGAACAAGCCAAGATCTACCGTCCCATCCTTCCCCCAAAATCCCATCCCCTCCTTGAAGCCCCGCCCTCTGTTCTCCTCCTCTCTATCACTTGCTATCCCCAACCCTTATACACTCTCAGGGTACGGCTACACTGCCACTTTTTTTTCTGATTCTGTCTAGACTGGGCCAAATGTCAGAAAATCTCCTTCTTTTGGAAGCCCCCTTATTCCTCATGGAACGAGGAATATAGGGGTTACCGAAAGAGCGTGTTTGCTGTTCCGCTAAAAAAAGCAGAACAAATGAATCCCTGGACACAGAAGAGTTTTTCCAGGATACCTCTGGAATCTCGGAAAAACTTCTGCAGTCTAGACATACCCTTACTGGGTTGAGACAGGATGTGGGCTCTGGGGTGGGAATGAGGGATTTGGGTGTGGGAAGGGGTGGGAGGTGCAAAGTCTGGGAGGGAATTTGGATGCAGGAGGTGCTGAAGAAGGGGATGCTGGGTCAGGGAGAGGGCTCCAGGCTGGGCAGTGTTGGGGTACTAAGCAAGCCACATGCTTGTGGATGTGAGAGTGCAGGAGTTTGGGTTGGAGTATGTGAGGGGCTCAGGGCAGGGAGCTTGGGAGTAAGACGGGCAGTGTGTGGATGGTGCATATTTTCAGTGTGTGGATGGTGCAAAAGTGTTGGGGCAGAAGGCTGAGGATGTTCGGGGATGTGAGAGGCTCAGGATAGGGGACTACAGTGTATGATAGGCTCAGGATCCGGGAGGGGGGGCGGTTACAGGAGTGTTATAATGCTGCTGTCAGATGGGGGCTTGGCTCCAATTGGGGGTTTGTTGGCCAGGCTTCATTTTTAAATAAAATATTATATCAAACACATAGGTCTTTATTTATGAGAAGGGCGGGGAACCTGTTTTGAGTCAGGGGTCACTGACCCACAGAAAAGTCAGTTGGGGCCACACAAGTGAAATGCAAAAAAGTAACTCCTCCAACCCCCACCCCCTACCTCGCTAATGTGGCCTCAACTGTGGTGGTGGGAGCAGAGGACATGATATTGGGGAAGGGTGCTTCCTCATGGTACTGGGGAAGTGGAGGGCTGGGAACAGGGTGCCAGTGGGTTCTGTGGCAGGGGATAGGGGACAGGGTGCCAGTGGGTTCTGCTGCAGGGGACAGGGAATCCCCAGCACACGCCTCCTCTGGGGACGACGACTCCCCAGAGGAGGGAAGTCCCGTCACACGCTTCTTCTCGGGACTTCTAACCCCCCACCCACGTGGAGGAGGGAAGCCCCAGCGCACGCCTCCTCTGGGGTTTCTTCCCCCCTCCGCTCCGTAGAGGAAGGAAGCCCTGGCGCGTGCCTCTTCACAGGACTTCTAACCCCCCACTCCTCTCCTCCCTCCCCCCCGCGGGGAGAAGGGAAGCCCCAGCACGCGCCTCCTCTGGGGTCTCCTACCTCCCCTCCGTGCAGAGAGTCCCCGGCCTGCCACAGACCTGCTTTGTGGTACAGCACCGGCTGTTTGGGGGAGGGGGAGTGGCCTATGCACTTCCTCAAACCCCAGAAGTGGTGCGCAGCTGCTGGACTTCCATCCACCCCGCAGGAAGCCGGCACTACCTCCCTCCCTCGTTGCTGGAGGTAGGTAGTGGGGCTTCTTCAGGGTGGGAGGAAATAGGGGGGTCCCAAATGCCTCGTGATTGACTGGTCAGGGCTTCCGGATCAACCAGTCGATCATGATTGACGGGTTGGTGACCACGGAGCTAAGGGATACAGAGAGATACCTAGATAAGACTTTCTGGGACACAATAGAACAGGCCCACCTCCGGTCAGATAGCCTCTGTGCTGCTGTGGAGAGTGGAAGTCTCAGGGAAGGAAAACATCCAACTGTAACATAGGAAAGCGCTTCCATAGTTGGGACCCTCCTTCCAGATGATGTCATAGCATTCTCTTCTACTGAGGCTCTTTCTCCAGGGGAGAAACCTCCAGTTATTAGGAAAGCCAGGTATTAGTAAAGGGGATTAGAAACATAAACAGACGAGTTTGCAATGACCAGGAGAACCACAAGGTGACTTGTCTGCCTAATGTGAAAGTTGTGGATCTCTTAAGACATCTAGATACACTAGATGGGGAGGAGTCAGTGCTCATGACACATGTAAGTACCAACGACACAGGGAAAGACAGGAGTGAAGTCCTGCAGGCCAAACTGAAGTAGTAGGTAACAGATTAAAGTGAAGGACCTCCATGGTGTCCCTAGCTTTTGTTAGTCTGGGCTGGGAATGGGTCACAGGGGATAGAGTCACTAGATTCGGATGTTCTGTTCATTCCCTCTGGGTCCCTGTTGGTAGAACTGGGCTAGATGTTTCTTCGGGCTAGTATAGCTGTTCTTACGTTCATGGCTATTCTGCTGTTTACACTTGAGCTCATTCAGTGAGTTGTAGCATGAATATATGTACACAAGTACGGGAATCACATCCCTAGCTCATAAGGTAGACACCACTAAAGTACTAATCATAGGGTCCCTATTCTCCTTCTCTCCACAGGGTATCAGTAACTTCCATTGACCTGAATAGGAGTTATACAAATGCTGTGGAAGTAGAATAAGATATTTAGATGACTGGGCCATCTCTTTTTTCCCCATTACATTTGCCTTTATGAAAGGCTCTGATCTGGCTGTCCTCCAGATTTACTAACCCAACACATTAGGAAAAGCAGCACAAATTCATGCAACCTAATTCTGAATTATTTTGTGTTGTAAATCCCTGTCTTTAAGAGGTGTTCCTGAAACAGCCACACTGCAGAAGCTCCTGGATAGAACAGTTCTTGCAGCAGCTTCTTGCAGAAGTTCCTGTTAAACTGTACCTGGAATTTAGTGGCAGTGAATAGGATCAGTACAGCATTCCCTTGGGAGCCCTTAGCTTTTAAACTATTAGCCTATAGGAGCCATAGATCCTAGGTGAGGAAGAGCCAGTAGAAAGACACCTTGCTTTTTGAGGATTATCATAGTTCAAGGGACCAAACCACGAGTTCCTTCCACTGTGGTGATAAGATACATCTTACCCCCTATCTCATGTAGGGGAGGACATAGCACTAAGCTTTCAGTACAGTGGCCACCAACCTGTAGATCAGGATCTACTGGTAGATCTTGGAGCCACTGACAGGTGATCCTGACTGGTTTGGCCAAGAGGCTATCAAGTGCTGGCATTTCAGCTGCCCCGTCCCCTGCTGCTGCGCACCTCCTGCCCTTTGCCTTGGAGTTGCCTCCCCCAAATCCCAGGAGCCTCCTGCTTATTGTGCAGGGCAGGGGAGGGGAGGGAGAAGAGGGGCGCTGATGTCAAGATGTCCCCTCTCCTACCCAGTATCCTATGTCTACAGAGCAGGGAGGGGGCACAACAGGACTTGGGATGGAGTTTGCTGGCTGCTTTTGGGAGTGGTGCAGGGTCAGGGCAGCAGTGAGCCTGCCTTAGCCCCACTGCACCACCACCCAGGAGCCACCTGAGATAAGCAGTGTCCAGTCAGAGCCCACATCCTGAAACCCTACCCCAGTCATAAACCCCATCCTGAACCCCAAACCCCTGTCCTGAGCACCCTTGCATCCAAACACCCTCCCAGAGCCTGCACCTAGAACCCCCTCTGGCCCCTGCCTGCCCTAAGCATCAGTTAGATCACTTCTGAAAAATCTGTCTAGGTACAAAATGACTAATTTAGGTAATTCACCTTAAACCTTAAAAATGCTAGGATTAGATATTTTTTATATATTCCCATGTTCTGCTCATACTAAATTTGCTTCTAGCTGCAAGAAAGAAGACAACAACAATAGAAAAATAATCTCAAAAACTTGGCAAAAGATATTCGATATACAGATCACAGAGGTTCCCAAATTAATGTAATCAATAACTTAATGGAGACTACAGAATAAATTGTTCACAACAAAAGAGATTTTCAAAATATTTTGAAAAAAGCATATTTAGTATTATTTACCATTTTCTCTGAACAGGTTGCAGGATTTTTCAAATTATTCTTACTTTACAATTACTTTGGAGCTATTTTCTGTGCTGATGAAAATGGCACAGGAGCATCTGCTCTGTGAAATGCAGGGGAAAAATGCCTTGCAACCAGTAAAAAACAAAACAACAACAACAAAATATCAAGAGCACATAATTTTCCCCTCACTTTTTCCAATTTGGTCTAATTGTTTTGGTTATTTGAATTAATGGTCATTATCCTCCTACCCAGTTTCTCTCAGTGTTGGATTAACTTGTTTTCCTTATACAATATATTCGCATCAAGATATGCTATGAAACAATATCTGACGTTCATTTTTATTCTTTTCAATCCTTTCTTAAAGAAGTCTGTCAGACTAGAATCACCCCCAATTCAGGGCTACGTTCTACGACTGAAGCAATGCTTCAGAATATCACTTGAGTTAAGAGACAGGGACACAAAGAAAAATAAATAAATGGTAAAAATATTAGTTGTTGAGGAAGAAATTGTATTTAAATGTTTATTTGAGATACCTGAAAGGCTGAACAGCACAAATAATCTAATCTCAAGTAGAGTGTAAGGAGGCTGGGGGTTTCTCATAAGGGAAATATGGTAAAGATAAAGCAAACTCTTATTAATTGATGGAGCTGAACTGGAATGTCCCCTGTATATTGGCACTGTATTCCAGTTTATTCCCTTTCATTCATCTGAAACCTATAAATTCACCAACTGTTTCTACAGAAGTTATATGAATCTTGCTACATTGCAGAGGAATGAATTAGTAAGGTTTCCGGACCAAATTACTCTATTAAAAATCCATATATTCAGTGGAATGTTTTACTGGTGATATCAATCACAAATTCACTAATTAAATAAAAATGCTGTAGAAATAGAATACCATTTGCACACACAAAAAGTCTGTTTTTTTGGGGGGTATACAAGACCAACAAAAACAAGGGCAGTGTAAACTGAGACCAATGCTATACTTGATTTGTCCAGAGGAGCTTAGGTAGTTACAGAAGATAATATCAAATGCCAATTTGAGACATGTGAAAATACAAAGCAAAACATAAAAATGATGGTGACTCAGACTGGACTTAGAATTCTTTGATTTCTAATAGCATTCACTTCGCACTCCATGTCAGTACCTGGCACAACCCGGGGAAGCTAATGAACCAACCAGTGCACTACATTTGGTGCTGAATCCTGGTTACGTGCCACCTGAGCATAAGATTATCTCATCTTTTCTTTTGCTTATCCTTCCTGCCAGACAGTCCTCAGAACCAACTGAAACTTAATGGAGTCCTCCATCATCAATTCTGGCTTTTATTTTAACTTCAAAATTCCTGATATTGCAGTGACCTTCCATTTGAGTTAACCAAAGAGATTACTAGTCAGTGACACAAGATGTCCTTCCCTTCCCAGTCAGGGCTTCAGCTACCTGTTTTTGTAGTGTTCTGAGACCTTGTTAGTCCAGGGGCAAGGTCCTCCTTTGTGAACTCTGAAAACATGTGTGGTATCTTACTGCACCACTACAATGGCACTGGTCCAGTCCAAAAAACAACACTGGGTGTTAGAAATTTACAAAACAAAAATGGAGAAACACTTGGAGACAAATGTCCTATACAATTTGACACAACTGATTATATGTTTGTGTAAAATTTTATTATATACATATATATCTAGAAACTCATTAAAATATAGATGAACTATCTGAGAACTTGCTGTTTGAAATTACTACATAAATTTCCAGGTAGCAACTTTTACACTACAGTCTCTGTTCCCAACCTTGCAAAAGGATCTAGAAAGGTATAATGCTCTGTCTGGGAAGAATCTTTACAGGATTAGTGCCACATCATATTAAAATCTATCTGGCACTCTCCTGTGTACTAGATATTTGGTCTTAGCATGACCATTTATAACAGTTTTTTCAGGATTTTTTTACCTATTGGATCAAGCCTTTGTTTTCTTAATTCTTAGATTTAGCCTGATCCTTTTAAGGTGAAACTTATAAAAAATGATTGTCCTTTATCATAGCAAATCATTGTCTGAAATTTGAAGGTTTAAAATTAAAAGTACTTTCCAAATCTTTTTAAGGGCTTGTTTATACAAAGGGGTAATACTGTCTGCATAGTAGGGATGTAAATAACATGTAAAAACAATAACCATGCAACCAATAAAAATTCTATATGTTACACAGTTTATAGTTTAACCAGGGAACTAAGTGTGTAGAAGGGGCTGCAGCACCCCCATATTTTACACCGAGATCCCCACTGTGGGCCCCATAAACCCAGGCTCCAGCTCCAAGCCCTGTGTGCTGGATCAAGGCTGCTGACACACTCAGGGCTCTGCTGCTGCACACTGTCCCAATATCCAGGTGTGTCCATAGTCCCAGCTGCCAGCCCGATGATCAGGACTCCAGAAGGTCAGCAGCTGAGACTACAGATGGATTTTAATCATGAATAGAAACCAATAAGCATCAAGCTTATTATTTAACTGGTTACACATTTACATCCTTACTATAGAGTGTGATTTCTAAAGAGTGTTGGTCCAGGTAGAACTTCCTGGTGCACGCCAAAGGTTCTCTCATGCACTTTAACATACTGCTGTTTCAAACAGCATTATTTTGAAGTGCACCAGCAGGGTTTATACAAACCAATTAATGTGTAACACTTTAATGCAGTTTAGAAATCATGCACTCATGAAGCCCATCCACCCCACTGTGTAGACAGGCCCGGACATACTTCTCCGCCATGTTAAAATGATAAATGGGATTCGTACAATTAAAAGCTATTTTATCATCAGTGAAGGAAAAGACACTGCATAAATAAATTCATATTTTCCTTTTAAATGTAGTATCCTTATTGATTGTTATGTTTACATAATTTAGTTATTTTATGTATGTTATGAGTCAAATCCTTGTCCACGAAGTTTTAGAATGAGAAAAATAATTTTGATTGAGTTATAAACTTCCAACACAAAAATTTACACTGGAAACATTGGGAACACTTTAAATTCAGTACCCTTCTAATACCTCTAAATCTCAGAATTATCTGAAAGGTAAAAGATTACTCTTTCATAACATCCATAACAATTAATTTCATCCAATTAATAGTGAACCACAATTGAAATGCATCACACACTAAGTGTAACTTCACTCATGTGAGTAGTCCCACTGAAATCATTCAAGTGACGATACACACATTTAAGTGTTTGCATGGTCAAGTCAAAAATATAAATGAACTACAATTTTTCTAGTTTACTGTTCCATATGGAATAGTTTATATTTTCATGTATACACATCAATAAGTTATCCCTCAGGACTGCCCCAGAAATGGGTACTTTAGCACGTTAACATTTAAAAATATTTAGCAAGTTTTCTTCTTCACAGCACTTAAAAATAAAGGGCATCCTGTTTAAAAATTCAGTGAAAAAGAACAATGTTTGTGCTTAGTCAATTTTTCTGGTATGATTCTAAAATGCTTTCGCTTTAGAATGCTTTCTATATTTAATGTAAACTATACTGTTCAGTAGTTAGTATGTGGACCGTAACTTCAAATGTGCTTGTGTGATACTACTACCAATTGAACCGCTAAGAAAAGATTTAATTACAGAGAGTCTAGCCAAGAGACTGTTAATGTGTAAATATTTTATGTAGCCTGCACCTGGTTAATGAAGTTTTGCTTCAGTACCCTAGGGAATCTTAACTATTTCACATTAATCACACATACAGGCTGTCTAATTTTGTACTAGATAGGATGTTTCCTTTCATATTACACATCCAAATCTTTAAGGTATTTCTTGAGACAAAGACGCTAAAAACAAATATTTCTGGTTTATTGTCAACAAACAGCTACATTTAGAGAAACTAATGTGTGTAGTGGATTCTAAAGTTTGTTAGTTTTATATGTAAGTAACTGGTTGAAAGAGATCCCAATTTCTTTTCAATACTCTGTAGCAAGAGGTCACTACATTTACCTCAGTTTCTGGGGTAGGAGATGGGGTAATAGAATTAAGTGATCCTTTCCTTGAGCTCTGAAGATCTGCTGGTATGGAGATAGGACGTTCCCACTGTGTTGTTCCTGTTGGTATGTGCCAATAATAGATCCCAGCAATGTCATTGATTTTTTTCCAGCCAGGTGGCAAGTCAGGATCGGTCTGAAATGAGCGATCACTCCATATATCTGCTGGGAAAGGAACAATAAACCTGTATTATTAACACATTAAATCCTTTTTAGATTTCCAGTTCTGGTCTTGATTCAAGTGATGTTGGATTAGTACTTATTTTGCTCTTCATAGAAATAAATAAAAGTCACAATAGTAAATTATACAGTGTTCAGCACACAGGTAAGATGAAAACATCAATGTGGCATGAATTAATCTACAAAGAGGAAAACAATCAGACTGTCAGCTTACATAAGAGATATATTAAAACAGTAATTATATATCACATCACCATTCAAACTAGCCGCATTAAAATCCAACCATCCCAAGGATATTACTGCAGGTACATTAACAGAGAATATGCAATTAAATCACCTGGCTATGCAATGTTGTTCCCTGCCTGTCCCCTTCCTCACAATTCCCTTACAACCTTCAATACTCACAAAAGGAGTGTTCCTTTTGACAGTAAAAATCATTGAACAAATAATATTTGCACACATGCTTTCACAAATATGAAACTAAAGAATATTACTTATTTAAAATGGTGAACAGTGGGGGAAAATATGTTATTCCATATTTAAACCTGACTGTCTCAAAAGTAGAAATGGTTCTGAATTGTTGACTTTGCAGTGGTAAAAGAAAAAAAATCTTGGGCAACATCTTACTCCCATTGAAATTAATAGTAATCCTCTCATTAGCATCACTGAGGCCAGGATATTTTCCTGCAGACCAAAGATATTTTCAGATTTTATGTTGCTAGGCAGACAAACACCAGCTGTGATCAATAAAGATCCCATAGCGCATTTCATAAGAGTGAGAACATTAACCTAGCAACATGACCATGTTCCAGCAAGGGCAATTACTTTCTACATGCTTACATGTTTCTTTGCACTTACAGATATGGAATTCTTATCTTCCTCTCCTAAACTGTTGCACAGTGCTATCATGTGCTTTTAAACAACCGCAATGTTCCATCCTAAAAGGGACCAAATAGGGACAATAAAATAATTTCCTCTTAGCATTTGGAGCTATAGATAATGAGGAAACCAGGAATAAAGAAATTATCATTTCAGCTCTGACTAGTGAGCTAATAACTTGTCTGTGACATTATTTTAGCACTGGAGGGTTTTTTTTTTTTTTTTTTTTTTTTTAAGGTACCATCCCTTCCTCCCTTCAAAAAATAAAACTCAACAGTGGTCAACTTCTCCATAAGGTAAATTTCTTCCTAAACCCTGGCTGGCTTTTATATATCCACGGTAAGAGCTAGCACCACCACATTTGATATGCAACGTCTTATAATCTAAAGCAAGGTCAGGATTTGGTTATTCCAGGACAATCAGAAGCCCTGAGAAAAAGACAGTTTTCCATAACATGCAAAGGGAGGGGCTGCTGTTCTGAGAGAGGTGATATGAGTGTGGCTCCTGGGGCCAGCGAGCCTGCAGGGAAAAACTATCCTGAAGAGTGTCCAATTGGGACAGCCATACCATCCAGGGATGGCTAGCAGGTGTGGGGTTCTGCCATTTTCCCTGCCAGAACACTGGTAAAATAGTCCTCCTGTTCCAAATCCCTCCTCTTCCCCCCCCACCAGCTGCATGCCTTAGCCATAGTGTAGGGGGAGGGGGGAAGAGGCCCCTGGTAGCTGGGAGGGTTAGGGTGTTGGGGGGCAGGAAGGGGAAGAGAACAGACACCAGGCAGGCTGGGGGTGGTCTGGGGAGGGAGAGAACAAGCCCTGGCCAGGCTGGGAAGTTGACTGGGTGGGGGAGATATCCAAGTCTTTCTAGGGCTCTAAGAATTCTTTCCACTTCTCTCTCTCTGTGTCTCTCTCAAACAGGGTGATTTAAATTAACACAAAGCTCCAGGTGACTGACAGGAGCCACAATGTTTTTCCAGTGAAGCCACATACTGTTCCCAAGTCATTATTTCATTATTTTTGCATTAAGATGAACAAATTCCAGGCTGAAGAGCTCACAGATCTCCAACTACAAGACTTCAGTTAATATTTAGTTCTGAGTCACAACTCTGTCTATATTTTATCCAGTTTTACATTCAAGCACCTCAAGAAAAACTGCACAAATATTTTCAAAAGCTGACTATGTCATCACATTCACCAAAAAGAGCTGAATGTCACAGAGTTTGAAAAATCCAAACTAGCACTCTAAGGGTGTGTCTAGACTACTGAGTTTTGTCGACAAAAGTGGATACTGCGTCTACACTACCGCTGAGTTCTGTCGACATAACGTCGACAGAACTCAGCAGTTTTGTCGACGCTGGTAAACCTCATTTTACGAGGCATAACACCTTCTGTCGACAGAGTTCTGTCGACAGAAGGTGTTATTGCCTGTAGGGTTGCGTCTAGACTACAGGGTTTTGTTGACAAAGCAGCTTGCTTTGTCGACAGAACTGAATGTGTCTAGACACTCTATGTCGACAGTATCTGTCGACAAAACTTCCATCGACAAAACCCTGTAGTCTAGACATACCCTAAGGTACCGGTGGCATTGTTGCTATCCATCAGAAGTAGGTACATGAGAGTAAATTGAAATAGCTAATTTTTAAAATCTTAAAGTAGAAAAGTTGTATAGCAGGGCTACTCAACATGTGGCCCATGGGCCACGTGAGGCCTGCAGCCCATTTGTTTGTGGCTCCAGGGAAGTTTGGGTTGACGTGGGGCTCAACATGTAGCCCACGGGTGGGAGCCAAAACAAAAAAGTAGTCAATAAAATGGTCTTCTGTTGATACGCGTTCTAGTAGTTAAAGTCCTGGACTGTCATTGCTCATTAAAAATGCTGTCATATGGATGGAAATTGAATAAATATTCCATTTTATTAATATCAGCAGAACTGACTTAAATGGGGCCTGCGAGTTGTGTAATCTTGCCTTCATCTTTGTATTCATGCCCGTCAGTGTGAAAAAAACTATTTGCATATATACTTGCATGTATATGCAACCACACTTAGGTTGCAGCCCTCGGCATGTGCTGAGAGTATCATTGTGGCCCCCGGAGCATCCAAAGTCAAGTAGCTCTGTTGTATAGAGTCTAAAAAGAAAATATTCCACCCTTCAGTGCATACTAGCACGAAAAGAAAAGCAATGTGCATTGTCATAAAGAGAAAAATTTAGCATCTTAAATCTAATGAATATTTTGGCATAGTTGTAAAGGGCAGGGGATTAGGAATATTTAGCATTTATTTAGGGCTCATGCCCATTTGAATTGACATCAGTGGGTGCTGGATCAGGTCTATATGTTTTTCAAAGCATTCTATGGACATTAACGAATTAACCCTCAAAATTCCTGTGGCAGGCATTCTCCATTTTACAGAGCAGGCACACTCATTCTTCCCTTTCTTTCTTCTAAATCAGGGGGTGGGGAACCTCAGGGCCAGGCTGGATATGGCCCCTGGCTTGCCTGGATCCAGCCTCTGAGGCTCCAGTCCCAGCCCCAGCACTGGGAAGCCTGCACCTACCGTGAGACTGGCGCACACAAACTCTACTAGCCTGGGCCCCATTAAGCTCTGGTGTGTGAGAGGAATGTGGGGAGTATCTTTCTCCTTCTCAGCCAGGAGCCATATCAGTGAGGGTTTTCTTTTTTTTTGGTTTCTCACTTGTGTGCAGCCCTCAACCCAAAAGGTTCCTGAATCCCTGTTCTAAATGCTACAGCCTATGGTCTCTCTATCCCATTTCCTGAGGTGGGAGGAATAACTATTAAAGCAGAAAGATGGAGATGTTAATCTTTCACCTGATAAAAATGGAGACCATGCTAATCATCAAAGAGCTCTGTTAGATGGCACTCAGAACAAAGAGTTCTTGTGAGGTGTTGAACAACTTCTGTGAGAAGGCAATGTTATTGTGCCCTTGGTCTGAAAGGTCTGGGGCTTCTTTGTTTTCTCTGAGGCTGTGTTTGAGGATGGAGTGTTTGTTCTGAATAACTAACCCCAGTCAGCTTTACAACAATAGGAAATACTTTTATTTAAAGTTTTTGGACTCCATAGACTCAGACTTCAAGGTCACGGATATTCAAAAGTATGAGCAGTGTTTTGTTCATACAAGTCATTTTAGAAAAATTAACCTAAAGTGACTTGTGAAAACAGACCACTGGCTCCTGTTTCTTCTACAAATGATAAACTGCAGCAGAACATAGATATGGATTAATGTATTGAAATGATTGAGTGCATCATTTGAGATTATTTCTGTTGTAGACTAAGTTCAAAGTATCATACTGTGCAAATACAAAATGTTATTTTATGCTTATATTGAGTGATTTCTTCCAAACCAATCACCAAAAGTTGCATAGGAAATTGCATATAATTATTTATAGTCACTGTAACAGGTTACCAAGAAAGATCTAAATAAGAATGGCACTGAAGTGTAAAAAAATCAAAATAACTATTGTGACCACAGAAGGAATTTTGTAAACTTAAGAACATAATACAAAAAAGATTTCTACAAAAATTCATTGGGGTGAATATAATTCTATTTTATTTGCAAGCATCTGGAAGCAGATAATGTAACGGTTGCAAAAACTCTGGATTAGGGCCAAAAACATTTCCTGACTGAGTAATAAATGTTCAATTACCTTAAAAAATATACTATTAGCAAAAGACAAAGATGGATTAAAATGTGTGATGGGATAAATGTAGGGTAGAAACTCTCAAACTGATTTTGTAATGAGTGCAGTTCTAGTTTCAAACAGCTAATAATATTCAATAATAGGGACAATTAGGGTTGCCAGGTGTCCGGTTTTGAACCAGACTGTTCAGTATTTGAGCTTTCTGTTCAGGAAACAAATTGAGAAAATATAAATGAGAAAATATAAAAGTACTTTCTAAATAAGATGTAATGTAGATTATGAGGTTATGTCAAGTGTGTCCAGTATTTTTGTTGAAACCATCTGGCAATCCTACAGACAATTTTTTTTCATTATAAGGCTAGCATTTGGGATTGGGTTAATTTGGGGCTCACTTGTCCTTGTGTGTCATTTCAAGAAAAACATATTGACAGTATAACATGGATTCACATTTTAAATTAAAGATAAATATTTGTATACCTCTACATTCATTATAGCTTTACTAAGAAGTTGTTTCCTTCATCTATTTTAATCACAAAGCACTCAATCCAAACACCATTTTAGTTGTTTTCACAACAGCAGAAACCTACATTACTATAGAGACTGAGATTTATCGAGCATTCTATGAAGTAAACTCATATTTCTGTGTATTAGGGCAGATTTACCATGCAGAATGTCAGAGTGAGTCATGATATTCTTAAAGAGACTTCTTCCCTAAAGCCTTCCATATTAAATGGATATGGATAATAACAACAGGGGAAGAAAAAAAAAGATGCATTCTGGAATAGATTAAGCAGGAAACAGTCACAATAAATAAATGCTATAAAATTCCGTGCCAGCATCTAAAGGTTTTCGTATTTACATGTTTTCTGTACGAATCCAGTAATCCTTTGGCAAGAAAGATTTTAGCCCTTCTCACTATAAAGATATCCTTTTCAATGAGAACCAGTTCTGGTGGCAGAGAAACAAAATGAAAGGATAGCTGTAAATTTAAAATCTTGGCCCCAAAACACTGCAAGTGCACAGATTGAAATGCAGTTAGAGACATCATTTTCTTGTGTTCATCATTTTCAAGATGTACAAGGAGGATACATAGCCCACAAACACTTTGGAGATGCTCAGCATCTAGAAGAGGGATTTGGGAAGGTAAGAGCAGAAAAAGCCAATTTCTACCGCTCCATATTAGGGATGTAAAAGAATAGTCAAAGAGTTGACTATCCAATATGCCTAGCTTATCGGGTAGTTGGGTTGACTACTCGCTTTCCTCCTCCCTTGATGCCTCTATATTAGGGGGAGGGGACAGGAGTTGGTTCCCCCCAGCACCATCTCCATGGTGTGTGTGTGTGTGTGGGGACCATCTGACAAGGGAGACAGAGGAGCAGCGGGGAACCCGCTCGTGCCAGGTTCCCTGCTGTGCCTCTGCCTTTGAGATGTAGCAAGAGACACAGGCAGCTCTGCCTACATCTCAAAGGCAGAGGTGCAGCAGAAATAGTGACCACTCTCCTAACTGAGTAGTTGATGAAAATTCCATCAACGACTTGATTAGTTGATTAATCAAAATTTAACATCCTTACTGCAAGATTATATATTATCATCTGAATAATGGTTGCCTACCAGCCATCACACACTGGTGCTGCCAGTTCTGTTCTGCTTACTTTGCTTTGAGCACATAGCATGGTTACTTAGCCTGAGAGCTCTCTACCAGGATTTTAGTCTCAAAAAAGCAAGAAATGTCACAATTAAATTCTGATTTACAAATTCTGAAATTCAATGCTGACAATTTCAGTATCAATATTTAAAAGACTCACAGCTGATCTGATGTAGGTGGATTCATTTGAAAGGACATATTACATCTAGAAGATAAGGTGGTAAGTAACATCATGGATTTGTAAAGAATAAATCATGTCAAACCAACCTGACAGCTTTCTTTGACAGGATAACAAGTCTTGTGGATAAAGGGAAAGTAGTAGATGTGGTATACCTAGACATTAGTAAGGGTTCTGATACAGTCTCACATGATATTCTCATTAATAAACTAGGAAAATACAATAGGATAACAATTCAAAATTATCTAGACAAACTGGAGAAATAGTCTGAGGTAAATAGGATGAAAATCAATAAGGACAAATACAAAGTACTCCACTTAGGAAGCAACAATCCGTTTTATCCATACAAAATTGGAAATGAATACCTAAGAGGGAATGCTGTGGAAAGGTATCTAGTGGCCAAGGGGTCATAGTAGACCACAAGCTAAATATGAGTAAACAGTGTGACACTGTTGCAAAAACAAATGAACATAATTAATAGAAGTGTTGCAGACAAGACACAGAAAGTAAGTCTTCTCTATTCTGTGCTGATGAGGCCTCAACTGGAGTATTGCATCCTATTCTGGGCAGCACATTTCAGGAAAGATATGGACATACTGGAGAAGGTCCAGAAAAGAGCAACACGCATGACTAAAGATCTAGAAAACATGACCCATGAGCAGTGTTCCCTCTAAATTTTATGTCCATGTGCAAAATGGATGTTGTTAGGTGAACTAATACAGAGATGATATGCAACACATCACTTCCATATTGGTGCACACAAAATTCATTCTGCACATGGGCTATCTGTGGTGGAAATGGGGAAAGGGCTCCGGGATTGTGGGATGAGACCTCTGGAGTCGGCTGAAGATTAGGAGTTTGGGGTATAGGAGGGTGCTTCAAGCTGGGGCTAAGAGGTTTGGCCTGTGGGCATGGGCTCAGAGTAGGAAGCTGGGGTGGGGTGCAGACTCTGGGCAGGAGTTGAGGTGGTAGAGGGGGTCAGAGTTGGGGGTGTGAAGGAAGCTAGAGTGGGTGGAGGGGGGGTTCAGGGCTTGGAGACTGGGGAGTAGGGTGCTTACCTGGGACAGCTCCCATTTGGTGTCTGTAATATCCTATGCTCACCTGCAGGCACCCCCTCACCTACCGCTCCCTTTGACCACAATTCGTGGGATTCCCTGGGTGCTGCAGGGACAGAGCTTCTCAGGGCTCACGGTGATGCAGCTCCAGCTGGAGGGCTGGCTGGGTGAGAAGGAATGGTAGCATGAGGGGCCACCTCTCCCCTCCCAAGTCAGGAAGAGCTGGCCCAGAACACAGGGGATTTAGAGGCTGCAACTCAGGGCCCTGGGTTTGGGTGCAGGACACTTTGGGATCAGTGGCTGGTGCTAGGTGGGTAGTGGAGAAGAGGGGAGGCTCTAGGGATTAGGGATGACACTGGGGAGCTCTGGGGACCGGCGTTTTTGGCAGCTGATAACATTTTATTCACATATTTTCATATTTATTATTTGCATAATGAATATGAAAATATACAAATAAAAGGATGCTGGTCTGCCAAAAGTCTGTAAGTGGGTTTGCCAGTGCCTGGTATAAAAAAGGTTGGGAACTACTGGCCTAGAGAGCTTGTGGAATCTCCATTGATGGAGGTTTTTAAGAACAGGTTAGACGAACAATTGTCAGGGATGGTCTATCTAGTGCTTGGTCCTGCCTAGTTCAGGGGAGTGGACATGATGACCTCTTGAGGTTCCTTCTGGTTCTACAATTGTATGATTCTGGCATTCTATGATACTTTTTATTTTGCCCAAGTAAAGACTGAAAGACTGACAATTAAGATCTTGTCTAAGGAATTTAACCCGCATAATTATTCCAGAATAACTATATTTATACAATTATTCTGGAACAAAATAATTTTTTATCCTAAATAGAGAGTGTCTACATTAGGAGCTATTCTAGAATAATTTATTCCACAATAGCTGTGTCAGTCAACTGTGCCATGTAGGCATGGCCAAAGACCTCCCCAACTGAAACTATCAAGATTCATCCAGAAATAAATGCTTATGCCTTTATTTTTATATGAATGGCTGAAAATGGGAGTTGATAATGGAAAAGGTAACACTGGTTTCATTTGATTATTTATGCAAATGAGAACAACACATCATCAAAGCCTCAAAAGATTCTGCTGCCTATGGAAAAGCTGTAGCATCACCATTCTGAAATTACCGATATCAAATTAACTGTTGCAAGTGGACAAACATTCAGAAAATATAGCTGCATTTACATGGGACCTTAGGCTAAAAGGGGCCCTCGAACAAGGCAATTTATATTTTCCAAGCGCAATCTATAGTAAAGCCTGTGTAAAATAACGTACTACTGTATTACAGCTCTCACCTCTAGCTGCTAGTTTCTACCGCGAACCTGATATATAGCAGCAATAAACTCCATTGAATACTGTAGGCTATAATTTAAATACTGAAACTGGCAAGATGATTAGCAAAGTTGGTAATTTCAGGTTATTTATTTCAGGTTTAATTTGTTTTATTATCCAGTACTCCACGAGTACTATAATGCTGATGTCTTAGGATGAAATGGAAGCAAACTAAATGCAGTTGGGTGGTAGGTGACCACTCCCCTTTGTAAAACCAATATTTTTATTGCCTGCCTTTTATTGCTGTTTCAGAGGGAAGAGACAACAATCAAATTGCCATAATAGGAAACATTTTTAAACCTCCATTTAACAAGACACAGATCAAAATTATAACAAGGTCTTTCATCCTAGACAAACTGGAAAGAGCAGCAAGTAGAGCCAATTTACTTCTCCATTGTTTTGCAACGTTATGAACATGCCTTTTGTTCCATGGCAATAGTGCCCAAGCTGTCACACGCAGTCACTGATGACAAAGTGAGAGTCATACCAGTGGCATGTAAAGATCACAGTTTTTATGACTCCCCATACTGTAGTTTGCCAGTACCTGATCTTGATGGAACCTCACACCATTCTCAGGAACAGCATGATATACTTTGTGAAATTGGATAATTAAAAAGCTAATTATGGCAGAATGCTAAATGACAGAAGCTTTAAATTGGTTCATTATTGCCATGAATTCAGCATCAGTTAAGGCAGTGGTTCCCAATCTATTCTATGTCTGAGACCAGCAAATCCATTTACATACTTTCAGCAGACCAGAAGATTTTATTTGCATATTTGTATATTCACTATGCAAATAAATATGCAAATACGTGAATAAAACATTACCTGACCATCTAGCCCCAACCCAGCCTCTAGCTCCCTAGTGCCTAACACTGTTTAGCCCCCACCCCATGGCCCTTTGACCCTTTAACCCTGACCCCTGTGGCCCAAGCCAACACCCTCTTGCCCCATGACCCCACCACATCCCCACCCAACACCCCTTTGTCCCTACCCCACCCTTAAACTACACAGAGCAAGGCTGCCCCCTAGGGAGTATGGCTGTTACTGCTGCATAGGAGGGCTTAGTGGCCATTGGTGGCGCACATGTTCTCTCCTCCTTCGTGTCATCTTCCTCCCCATGCGCATCTTGCGCCCTCACAGGTAGTGGGGAGCACAGAGCCCCGGCTGAGCCACCATTACCAAGGGGGGAGGAGGAAGGGAAGTGCCTCCTGTTCTGCCTCCTCTTGCTGTCGCCTCAGCCCCAGCACCACCACTGGCAAAAGCGGCCACATGGGCAGGGGGAATGGCCGTTAGCAACATGCGCGCTCCCTCCTCCTTCGCACTCCCTCCCTCAGTGGGGGGGAGAGAACCTCCTGCTCCACCTCCTCCTGCCGGTGCCTCAGCCAGCATGGCTGCCAGAGCTGAGCCACTGCGAACAGCTAGCTTGAGCTCCAGCAGCTGCTACGGCCCAGCAGCCAGCGGGTCACAGCTCGGCAGCGGTCCACAGACCAGTGGTTGGGAATCTCTGAGTTCAAGCATAAACATATGCCTTTTAGAATGAATGCACAAGTAAAAGAAAGGGATTAGATACAACTGGAAAAATAATTTACAGAATACTTATTGAAAAGAAGTACAAAGATACAGAACAAAATGGGCTATAATTCATGAGAAATGTCAAAAAAAGGGATCCTATATAATGCTTGAAAGAAATATCTCATTAGCATCATTTACACTAAAAAAGATGGTATAGGTTTAATTAAGAAAGATGCAGATACTATAACAAAGGAGGATGGAGAAGTATTAGCAGAGGTAATTAATGTACTTTGGACCAAATTCTGATTTTATTTAAACTACTGTTGCCCACGGGAGCTCCATTGACCTTAGCAGAAAAAGAATGGACTTACATCAGTGTAACTGATATTCAAATTTTCCCCTTTATGAGCATATTTTTGTCAGGAGCAGATAGTATTTAAAAAAAAAAAAAAAAAAAAAAAAGATGGCTAGAATGACTGTTGTGCCAGGTTAGCTGAGTCAGGGTATTTTCTAGATATAGGCCAGAAACACATCTTGCCACATGATCAACAAATTTAACAGAACACCTGGACAGGACAGGATTCAGCTTCACATGCTTAAATGTTACACAGAGAACTAGTATTTCTAGCATTAGTACACATCACGTAGCACAAAAAGGATACTACAGGATTGGTAATTATAGATTGATACTCCTCACTTCTATTCTATGAAAAATTATTAGGGACGAAAAGACACATAACAAAAGAAATGGATTGTAATGAACTTGACATTTCTTCAAAGAAATCTAACAAAGAATGGTCGAAGCAAAAACCATAACTTATCTGAATTTCAGGAGTTTTTAGGGAGCTGTTAGAAAGAGAGCGAGTGAGTGAGCATTAGAGTACAAATAAGCAATGGAAAATTAGACATCACTCTCTATAGAAAACCCACTGACTCATACAGTTACCTACATGCCTCCAGCTCCCATCCAGAACACACCACACGATCCATCATCTATAGCCAAGCCCTTCAATACAACCACATCTTCTCTAATCCCACTGACAGAGACCAGAAACTTCACGATCTCTACCAAGCATTTATAAACCTCAACTACCCACCCGGAGAAATAAAAAAGCAAATTGAAAGAGCCAGATGAATACCTAGAAAACATTTACTACAAGACAGACCCAAGAAAACCAACAATAGAACACCACTTGTCATCACCTACAACCCCCAACTTAAACCCGTCCAACACATTATCAATAAACTACAGCCTATATTGGAACAGGATACTAAACTCCAAAAGTCTCTGGGAGACAGACCCATAGTCTCCTATAGTCAACCACCTAACCTCAAGATGATTCTTACCAACAACCACAGGACATGCCACACTAATTACCAACCCTGGTACCTTCCCTTGCAACAAACCCTGTTGCCAGCTTTGTCCACCTATTCACTCTGCTGATACCATTATTGGACCTAACAAAGTGAGTTATAAGATCAAGAACACATATTCCTGCTCACCCAGAAATATAATTTATGCTATCATGTGCCGAAAGTGTCTGTCTGCTATGTACGTTGGACAAACGTCTCAGACACTTCGCCAAAGAATCAATGCCCACAAAACAGATATTAGACAGGATCACAAAGAAAAAAAACAGTTTCTTGCTATTTCAACCAGAAAGGACATTTTCTCAACAACTTGATTACCTGCATCCTGCTTCAAAGACCTTTTAAGACTACACTTGAAAGAGAATCCTCTGAACTGTCATTCATGCTTAAATTTGACACTTTACACCTAAGCTTAAACAAAGACATTAATTATCTTACCCATTACAAAGATAGCTTCCCCAATTATCACCTCTAATACCATTAACTCACAGACATTTACCTTCCCCCCGCCTCATCCCCCTTCTGTTCTGAAATTTGATTTGTCCTTTTCATATGTGTTCATTTTTTAAAATTGTATCCTATGGTTGCACCAATTTTCTTCCACTATTTGATCTGAGGAAGTGGGTCTGGTCCACGAAAGCACCTTATAAACCATCTTGTTAGTCTTTAAAGTGCTACATAGTCCTGTTTTTTGTTTCAGCTACACCAGACTAACACGGCTACATTTCTATCACTTAGCACCATTAGTGACTCAAAAAATGGAGCTAATTACATAATGGTACAATCTGCAGCTAGAGATTGAAGGAAGATCTAGATGGGGTAAAGCAAGAGAAAGAAAAATGGTGTCAGGAATAACAAGATAATATGCTGAAGAAATTTAAACAAAGGGGAAATGTTTACTCACTGATTAGAAAAGACCTAGAAAAGCAGCCTGGAAAGCACCGCACAAATGCAAAGTAGTAGTCATAAATAAGGAAGTACATTTCAAAATCAAAGTTATGCTTATATCAAGTTAAAATATGGCTGCATTTGGATCACTCTGTACTTAAAAAGAAGAATCCCATTTAAAAAAAACACAGAAGGGCAACAAGATTCATTCATTGATTAGTGTCAACTATATCTCATAAGCAAAGACACAAAATTATATAGTATAATCAGATTCAAATACTTAAAAGAGCCATACAAGGATATGTTTAAAAAAGCAGACCTTTTTTAATTCCAAGAAAGGGGCATCACACTCTCACAACTGAAAGTTTCAGGGAAAAAAAAGCTTAGGGTCAGAACCTCAGCTGTTGTAAACTGATATAGCTAGCTACACTGCAGCCAATGGAACTACTCCAATTCACATCAGCTGAGAATATGTCCTTTACTCTTAGAAAGAACTTCTTTCACAGTCTATTACTGGAACGAGAAATAGTTTGGAAATACAATGCAATGTGACCAAATGGATGTAGAAACGAACAGGAAGCAAAAAATAGAGAGATACTGATATAGTAGATGAATAAGCTTCTGAATAGCAAAATGTATTTGCTGTACAAAAATATGGACATGAAAAACCTCATTTCTCTCCATGGTATCCAAAATCAGAGCCTAAGGGCAATTCAAAGAGGTTATTAGTGGAAGCCAGTGCTATGATTTCATACTGTTCTTCACATTCCAAGAGTTGGCGGATACACACTACAAATGAAGAAATCCAAAATGGAAAAATGTTTTGATAGCAAAATAAAACGAGATTCTGCAAAACTTGGCTTGTCAGAAGAGTGAGATTGCTTTGGGATTTAAAGGAAGGAACTGTCCTGAAGTTCTGACAGCTTAGAAAAACAGCATTTTAAAAGCTGGTCAAAGCTGTGATTAAATGAATAATGAAGTCAGATATAATGTTTTTGGATATTATTTATTTCCCAGGATGGACATAGGAGTGGAAGGAGAAGAAAACAGAAGGAAGGAAGGAGAAGAAATTATGAGTTACAAGGAATAAAGCAGTTTTGGAACAAATTAAATATAACAAGGTTTTTAATGCTACATTAAAGAGACTTTTCTTCTTCCTGCCTGGACATTTGATAAAATGCATTCACAAAAAGCAAATCTGCTTCCATAGCCCAATCTACATACTCTTCAAGTCAATGGAAAAGTTCCCATTCACTTACATGGGGCTAGCATTTGGCCCTCAATGGATGCTTACTTCTGCCCATTACACATACCTCAGTTCAAAAAAGACTTCAGAGGTAAAAGAGATGTTGAATAAATGAGGTCAAGCAACAGACAAATTAAGAAAATTAAAAAACAATGAGAAGTCCTGTGGACCTCATAGACTAACAGAGTGATTGGAGCATAAGCTTTCGTGGGCAAAATTCCACTTTGTTATGCATCTGACAGACATGCATCTGACGAAGTGGGTCTTTGCCCATGAAAGCTTATGCTCCAATAAATCTGTTAGTCTATAAGGTGCCACAGGAATTCTGGTTGTTTTTGCAGATTCAGACTAACACGGCTCTGATAATTAAAAAACAGCACTGTCACAGACCTGGATTCTGATACTGCTATACATTTTAAACCACTATGCCTATTGTAATGGTGATCAAAACCACAAATTTAAAATCTGCAAGATTTCAGATTATTTTCTCATCACTTTGCATGCACTACTGCATAATCAATAGTACCACCTACCCTCATAATTCACAATCACGATGGTCAAAATGTAGTCTCTCCCAAGCATCACAGCAAGAAGCATAAATGCTCTCTCAAATAAATACTGCAAAAATACAAACCACTAGTACAAGTAGTTACAAATCAGACAAACTTGTCTAATTTTGGTAACATTACTCAACAAGGAGTGATGAACAGCCAGAAGCTGGTCATTTTTAGTTGTCCTTCTTCACAGCATGCAACTGGTTGTCATGACAACATGCTCATCACCCTTGCGGGATCTCTGTGAACAAGTCACATGCCCGTTGAAAAGCACACAAGAAAAAGATTTGTTCAAGCTCCAGGGCAGAGAAATGGAATTTGCAGGGATGAGCACTGCAAAGCCTGATCCTGCACCTCTGAAGTCAATGGAATCTTTGGTAGTGATTCCAACATATGCAGGTTCGAGCCTCTAAAACTGTAAGCAGAGAGAAGACGGGTAATAATCTTTTATTGGATCAACAAGTTTGTTTCTCTCACCAACTGAAATTGGTTGAATAAAAGATATTACCTCACCCACCTTGTCTCCCTGCAGGCGTGTATGCAGGAATTTCTTTCTCTATGTGCGCGTGCATGTGCACGTGCTTTTTGTGGACCGCAATTTTTTTAAATATCTTGTAGGGAACCTTAGAGTGTATGGCACAGACACTCAGACAAACAGCAAAGCAAAACCGTTAGTCACTTTTACCAACACAGTAAAGACAAGAAAGCTCCAAACCACACAAATTGCTGGGGATGTCTTTGGTGTAATTTTTTGCATATATAGTCAGATACTTACACTCTTCCTTGGCAACTTAGTGGGAAGAGATAAAGTAGTATCTCTGTTTCTGGCACGTCAAATGAGTCTGTTAGTTCACCCCAGCAATGCCTGAAGGCCAGTGGTAAATAATAACAATGAAGAGCTGAAGGCTCAGGAATGGAAAACTTGCCATCCAGCTCCATAGTAGGTTGGCCTATTACAGGACCTGGGTACTATCATGAATATTCATTCAGATGCCCAGCCTACCATGTTCCTATCTATCTTCCTTACCCTCATAATATAGGGATGCCTTTATTCTAAGTTAACACATTAATGCTTTTTACCTCATTAACTTATGCATCAACTATTGCTAAAGCAAGTTATACATGTGTTGACAATCCTATCCTAAAACACCCACATCTGGTATCAGTTCAGCTCCTGTGCTTGTCTGGCACCCTTATGTACCAACTCCCCTTCTGAGCAAGCTATTTCCAGTTTCCAAAAGCTAGGGTAACTGCTGGGCCATTTTGAATGTGCTACGGCTCCTACTTTACCTATCCCAACCTGATCAAGCCAATATTATAGAATCACAGAACACGGGAACTGGAACTCAAGGTCATCAAGTCCAGTCCCTTACCCTCAAGGCAGGACCAAGCACCATCTAGATCATCCCTGATAAATGCCTATCTAACCTGCTCTTAATTATCTCCAGTGATGAAGATTCCACAACCTCCCTAGGCAATTTATTCCAGTGTTTAACCACCTTGACAGTTAGGAAGCTTTTCCTAATGTCCAACCTAAACCTCCTTTGCTTCTTGTCCTAAGCCCATATCTCACAGGTCAGAGGCCTGTAGAATCCTTCCATTACTGCTAAGTAAAATAAAAAGCTAAGCTAGCTCTATGGGCTACCAATTACATTTTCTATTTATCTGACTCTTGTAAGGGGATTACTGCACAAATACAAAAGAGTAATTCAAGTTGGGGCAAGCACTGCACCTAGCCAACAGGAGCTCAATAGCTTCAGGACAGCCACTAATTTATCTATAATTCAGGGGCAAAACTAGATCCATACACTATCCCGCTATCCTGCTCAACTGACCAATTTTTCAAGGGGGTAGGATTCCAATTTGTAAATGCAGGAGAACTAAACACCTGGAAACTTAAGATAAAGGGCTTCTGGAAGGATAAAAGTGACATTCAAGAGACAAGGGGAGTGCGTAGAACCGGTCTAGAATTTCTGCAATGGGATGGCAAGCTTCTAGGTGAGACTCACACATGTATAGGTCTTCTGCTGGTTTAAAATCCTTTATGTTCTTTCATGCATTGCTGTGTTCCAAATAGTAAAAATCATATGGTACTTTAGTATGGTGGTTCTTCAGTGGGGGTGCACAGAGCTCCTTCAAGGAATACATCAACTCATCTAGATTTTGCTTAGTTTTATAACAGGCTACTTAAAAAGCACTAATGAAGCCAGTACAAACTACAATTTCATACGATTCATTTATACTGCTCTATATGCTATGTACTGAAAGGTATGATATTTATATTCTAATCAATTTATTTTATAATTATATGGAAAAATGAGAAAGCAAGCAATTTTCACTAATAGTGTGTTGTGACACCTTTGTATGTTTATGTCTGATTCTGATTTTTAAGTGAGGTGAAACCTAGGGGTACACAAGACAAATCAGACTCTGGAAAGGAGACAGTAGTTTGCAAAAGTTGAGAGCCACTGCCTTATTTTAGTATAAGTAAGCTGTCTGGCCACTGTATTATCCACTGACAAAAAGCTCCTGAAGGTGCCAGGCCTGCTGAGTAACCATCAGTAATACACAAGATGCTTTAGCCCAGGGCCCAGTCTAAGAGTGGGAGAATCATGGACCATTACCCCAGAAAGGGCAAGTTTCAAGGACTAAATCTTGGAGGCAGTGCACTGAGAGTGTATCTATACTCAGCAATTAAACTCCCACAGCTGGCCTGAGTCAACTGACTCAGGCCAGCTGCATATGTTTGGCTTCTGTGTCTCATACCCACTGAGACTAGAGATTGGTCAAAGGTACCCTCTGACTGTGTCCTATTGGTGGGAGCATGTGCTCATTTCACAACTTTGTATAAGCCTGTGACTTAAGAATGATAGACCCTGCTTACCACAGTTTTCTTCTTTACTTAGTACAAAAGGTACAGTTTCCTACAGCCAAAGGGAAAGACAGACCATGTGGACTATAAATTTAAAATCACCTTGCTTCTTAAATCTGAACAGATTCCCAAGGGAAAGATGGAGAAGAGGAGAGGGATTGGTGTGAAGAATCTCAAAGTAAAAAGGGACAGTCTGTGTCGGGATAGGCAAAAGAGCCTCCTCAAGCCGGAGCGGGGGCAAAGACTTCACAGCTTCCTCCCACCTCCAAGCCAATTGGGGTCTGTGGGCGGGGAAGCACAGAAGTACCCTGCCCTTGCCCCTTCCACCTGAAGGCCCCGCCCCTTCTGGGGCTGCCTAGGACCACCTCAAAAGTTTCTGAAGTGGCCCCCCATCTAAAAGTATTGCTCACCCCTGGCTAATATGGTGGTGGCAACTCAGCTGGGGGGCAAACACTGGAGCGTCATTATCATAAATGTGCTGTATGAAGCGGTTAGATTGAACACTTATAATTTATGTCCCCATTATATTAGAACGTGGGTTAGTGAGCAGAAGCCAGAAGACCCCAGCACTGCAGCCTAGCTTACTGATGAATATGTAGCAGGTAGGTCTGAATGCAAGATGAAGCTCAAAGAGAACTAGCGCAAGCATGGAACCAAGCAGGGTCAACACATGGATTCACCTCAGCAACAGGAAACAAGCAATCCCAAACATAGCAGGCATTTAACTGTCATGGAACCAGGCAAAAGTGAGCAGGCTGCCTAGGGTTTATGCATCAGGGGCTCACAATAAGCCACTACTGTTTAACGGACTGACTGTTCAGCTGGTGGGGAAGAGTGCACCTCAACTATTCAGAGATAACTATATTACTTGGCCTCCAGCAGGATGAAATTACATAGCTCATCTGGGGCATAAAATGTACAGGCAGCGAAGTTCATTCCCAGGCATCTGGGCATGTATCTTGCTGTACTAACAGGAACAAGACCTCCAATGCCAGCAGGAGGTTAGTGGAGAGACAAGGAGTGCAGAGACACTGGGCACTGCCTACATTTTAGTAAAACCCATTTTGGTAAAATCTCATCAATTGCTGGTGGAGAGATGGGGTTGAAAGCTCCCTGGGTGAAAACATTTGTCCTCCCTGTACTAAATTCCAAAAATTTATACAGGGAGCTGGTGATAGGAATATTAGAGGATATTCCAGTTAATATTTTACTGGAAAATGCTATGAATTTAGACCTGTCTGGGTCCAATCTACAGCAGAAGCCAGCAAAATGCTTGAACCACCCACCACCCACATTAGCCAGTTATTTCTGAAGTTATAAATGAAGCAGCTGCCAGGAAGAAATTTAAATGAGAGGGGAGAGAGTTATATCTGAGACAAAATCTGGTCTGTTGAACTCAGTGGGGTTTGAGACATGGGACATCAATGCAAATGATCTAGCACACTCACTCACCGGCAGATAAATAGGTGGTTATCCAAAGCTTAGCCCTTATATTCAGACAGTAACCTCATTTCAAACAGATAGAACATAATATTCATAAATTATTACAGAGCAACTCAAAATCTGTCACAAAGCTCACAACACTAAGAATCTAATATCTAATATTATTTTCTAATATTAACCAAATATTTTCTTCATTTGTATTCCTAGTTACTAAGTTAAATTCATAGATTATTTTATCTTAAATGTTTATAATGTATAGCCATGGCCTAAATGTTTGATTTACAAAAAAGCCTTTTCTCTGATTTCATCAGTATGGGTCTCTGAATCATTATTCTGATTATGTTTGCTAATTAAGTTTCTCTCCTTAATTAGGATTAATTTTAGATTTTTTCTAATACATACACATATTCGGTAAATTATATATATTATGCACATTAAAGAGACTAGATATGTTGACAGATTAATATCATGGAATTTTGCTTCTTTCTGACAAGTTGCTCTGTGTTATCCCCTTTATACATTTATAAATATTCTTTGTGACTATTTAGACTCCCAGTCTTCCTCTAGTAATTTGGCAAACAATATTCTGACATTCTATTGTGTCTAAATAGTCAAAAAGAAAGGAACAAGAAAAACAAAAATAGAGATATCTGCTTTGCCTGAGTACCAGCAGATAAAGAATTACCTATAAAATTCACTCTGCAATCTAGGGATGCGAACGGGTAACTGGTTAACCAGTTACCCGGTAAGCATCACGCTTAAAGGTGATGCTTATCAGGTAATGGTTAAGTGTTACCTGGGAGCAGCCAGCCCTACTGGCAGAAGCTGCTTCAGCCCAGCTGCTTCCAGCTCCTGCCAGTTTTCAGCCCAGGTAAGCTGGGAGTTGGCATCCTCATGCGGTGCCATAAGGGGCAGCTTTAATCCCACGCCAGGCTCCTGAACCAGCAGGGGATCGGAAGCAGCCTAGCTGGAGCAGTCCCAGCCCACAGCATGGGGTCTGCTTCAACCCAGCCCTGGTGGGCGAAGGGGGCTGGGCTGAAGCACTTAGCGTTTAACCAGAGCGTTTAACCAGTTAACTAATTAAATGAGATTTTATATCCCTACTGCAATCAGAGTTTTAACGTGATGTCACTGTACAAAAAAGTCTCAGGGTATAATATATTTAGTAATTCAAACGAAGAGCTGTTCAAATATTGAATTAAAAAAGAATGACCTCTGTCAGTCTCATCCCAGGAGGGGAGAAAATTATCTGAACACAGTATATTTTAGCAAGTGCCTAATTATATATTTAAATACCTTCCTGAAGTAGGGTCTCAAATAACATGTATAAAAAGGACACACAAAGAAAGTTTTCTAACAATAAAAGTGTTAATCAGAGATACTTCATTGTCCTGCTTAAACTTCAAACCAGATCAAGATCAATGGAAAAGTAAAAGAAAGAGGAATCTCCCACAACGTTCAGATTTTGGCAATGCTCAGTTTTGCAGTCAACAAATGCATTTTGGTCATTCAGATTTTATTGTACCCTAACCTAAATTGTCTTCATTCTTACCACACAGAAAAGAACTACAGGCAGTCCCCGAGTTACGCGGATCCGACTTATGTCGGATCCACAGTTACGAACCGGGTTTTTCTCGCCCCGGAGGACGGGAGCGGCAGGATGCCCAGATGCGCCGCGGTCCCGCCGCCCGTGTCCTCTGGGACGAGAAAAGCTGCTCCGCGTCTCCCTGGTCAGCTGGGGGGGGGGGGGGCCCTACCAGCAGACCAGGGAGACGCTGAGCAAAGCCGCGGAGCACGCGGGCAGCGGGACAGCCCAGACGTGCTGCGGCTGTCTTTGCTCCCCATCTCCCTGGTCTGCTGTCCTCAGCAGACCAGGGAGACGGGGAGCAAAGCCTCGGAGGACGCTGGCAGCGGGACAGCCGCAACGCGTCTGGGCTGTCCTGCTGCCCGCATGCTCCACGGCTTTGCTCCCCGTCTCCCTGGTCTGCTGGTCTCCAGCAGACCAGGGAGACGCGGAGCAAAGCCGCAGAGGACCCGGGCGGCGGGACCGCGGTGCATCTCGGTCCGCCGCCCGCGTCTCCCTGGTCTGCTTGTGGGGGGGGGGGGCCAGCTAGTGCGCCCCCCCCAGCAGACCAGGCTTTTCTCCGGACGCCTGTGGTAGAGCAGCTGGGGCGCTGTCGGTTGGTCCCGCAGCGCCGCTCCGGGTGCTACTGAAGCAACCCAGCAGCACCCCAGCTGCTCTGCCCCAGGCGTCCCCAAGTCAGCCGCTGCTGAAACTGACCAGTGCTGACTACAGGAAGCCCGCTGCCCCGGGCTTCCTGGAATCAGCCGCTGACCAGTTTCAGCAGCAGCAGACTTGGGGACGCCTGGGGTTCTTAAGTTGAATCTGTATGTAAGTCGGAACTGGCATCCAGATTCAGCCTGTTGAAACTGATCGGCGGCTGATTCCAGGAAGCCCGGGGCAGAGCAACTCTGCCTCGGGCTTCCTGTATTCAGCCGCTGGTCAGTTTCAGCAGCGGCTGAATCTGGACGCCAGTTCCAGCAGCGGCTGAATCTGGACGCCAGTTCCGACTTACATACAGATTCAACTTAAGACCAAACCTACAGTCCCTATCTTGTACATAACCCGGGGACTGCCTGTAATTATTTGCTTCAGCTACAGTAAGTGAGATAGTTGCTCAGCCTATAAATACTATTGCCATAGCAGGTAAACATCAACATTAGTGAGTCTCTTTCAAATGGTTATTTAAAAAGCTGGTTATTTATTTTATTTATTTTGTCCACTAGATGGCATAAGACTTTCCTTTAAAAATCAGTTCAATACACAGGAGGGTCAAGTTCTAACATTTTTTAGGTTCACTGTCACTAAAAGGGATGCATTTTTAGGTATTTTCTCATTACAGAGTATTCGAAAACTCAAATCTTTCCTGTTCACCAAAATTGGTGTTGCTCAACAACACAGTTCTTCTGCAGACTAAAAAAGTGGATTGCTATGTACAGTAATCATAAGCTCTTGTATTTATCCCACTGTATAGTGCTCTCTTAAAGGAACAAACAGCAGCAATTTGCATCTGCTCTCTTATAGCTAGGTATGACAAATTACTAGACAAACCTCTTCCTCTTTCCCCCCCTCTGAGAAAAGTCTTCTACAAGGCATAATAATGTATTTTAGAAAGACACTTATTTCAATAGGTGACAAAAAGACATGACCCCATTGTGGTTATACAGTTGGGACCACATTCTTAACCTAGAATATACCAGTTTAGGGAGTTTAAATTTTTTTATTGTAATCAGTGTACGATATCTAAATGACCTTTAATGTTCAGTGTACAATATCTAAATGCTCAAAGGGCGGTCGGGCGGGAGGGGAGGAAGAGAAAGCTTCATGCAGCTTCCCTGCCCCCAGGCTCTGATTGGCCTGGGGTGGGGGAGTGTGCCAAGCCTCTTGCAGGGCATGGGTGCCTAGTGGATAGGGGACACAAAGGGGCTCCCCACCCCATCCTGGTTAGGCCCCGACCCTTCCAGAGTGGCCCGGAGCTACTCAAAATTTTTTCAAGTGGCCCCCGGGCAAAAATTATTGCCCACCCCTGCTCTAGACCCACAGTCTGAGTAAAAAACACAGTAGAAAATACAAAAGGATAGCCCACATTTAGTATTTATTGAAGTTAGTCAACTCGTATTTAAATCACACTTAATTAAGGGAAAAAATTCAGAAGAAAAATAGTATAGCCCTAAAATTATTTAGAATATTAAACAACCGAATAAATTAATTGTGCGCTGGGTTATGATTAAAATTTGAAATGTAAAAATACTACATAAAAAGTGAGATATGGGATAAATCCGTGATCCCCAACCCGGTGCCCACGGGCGCCATGGCGCCCGACGGGCCCTTTACATGTGCCCTGGCGCCGGCCCTTTATATGGCCCTGGCGCCGGCCTTGGCCCCGTCCCCAGGGGCACCGCGCCAGCCCTGGCCCCGGCCCCAGCCCCGGCGGCGCCACGCGGAACCTGGGCAGCCCCTGCCCAGGATCTCAGCTCATGCCGGTGCCGACCTCAGGCGTGCAGCGCATGCTTGGCCCCGCCCCCCAGTCATGTGGCCTGTGAGCGGCCCAGTCCCCATACACGCAGCGCGTGAGCAGCCCCGCCCCCAGGCGCCCGGCAGCCCCAAAACGTTGGGGACCACTGGGATAAATGATATTAGGAGAGAATTTTACTAGCATAAAATACTTTATAGCCTCTGACCTCAGAAGAGTACAGTATGGAGAAGCAAAGATTACACTGTGCTTCTCAGGAAGAGCAATTGCATAAAATGCAGCAATACATTCTGAGGTTTCAAGGGGATTCTTGTTAGCCTTTTCTGTACATACTGAATTCAACTAATTAAAGGGCAGTGAAGCTGGACAGCGGAGACTGGTGCAAAGACATAATTTGAATGACAGATAAACTAAAAACTGCTTTACTTTGACAGGTTCATTTACAGTAATGTGCAATGCATTAGAACAAGCCTCTTTCACATTTTTTATGATTCATTCAAAAAACAACATAAAATTGAATTATAATTTAAGCCTCCAAAATTAAAATCAGCTTTTTTAATATCAGCATTTTGTATAGCAAACCTTGGCAGTAATAATTGGTTTGTATCTATCAGGCACTGTTGCTATGTGTTTATCTATGTTTATACATATGTATTACTTCTAATCTACTGCAATTTTCATTTCTATTATTCAACTTTTTTCCCTTTTTAATTTTGTGTGTGTGCAACTGTCTGTTGCTTCCTAAATGAAGTACAGGCAACTTCTGTTAATTCGGCACCATTAGGACCCAGGGGGTGTCGGATTATCAGATATGCCAGACTATTGGAAGGGGGGAGGCTATGAGGAGTCTGGGGTGGGGTGGGGTGGGGTGGGGTGGGCGGATGCCACCCCAGACCTCTCATAGTCCAGCTCTTCCCCAGGCAGATACTCTGCCCCTTCCGATAGTCCAGCTCTGCCCCAGGCATCCCCGATTCAGCCGCTGCTGGTCAGTTTCAACGGCGGCTGAATCGGGGACACCTGGGGCAGAGCAGCTGGGGTGCTGCCGGGTTGGTCCCGTAGCACCGCCCCTTGGTGCTGCGGTACCAACCCAGCAGCACTCCAGTTGCTCTTCCCCAGGCGTCCCCAAGAGCAGCTGGGGTGCTGCCGGGTTGGTCCCGCAGCCCCAAGGGGCAGCGCTATGGGACCAACCCGGCAGCACCCCAGCTGCTCTGCCCCCGGCTTCCCCGATTCAGCTGCTAGTCAGTTTCAGCAGCGGCTGAATCGGGGAAGCCAGGCACAGAGCAGCTCCAATTGTCCGGCAGCCGGAGCACTTCCCGGTTCCTGATGGTGCCAGAGCATTGGATGCCGGACCAAAGGAGTTTTACTTTACTTTTCATTGGTCTTTGTTGAATTTCATCCTATTTACCTCAGATCATTTCTCAAGTTTGTCTAGATCATTGGAATTATAATCTTATCCTCCAAAGCACTTGCAACTTGGTATGATCTGCAAACTTTATAAATGTATTGCAATGATCTAAATTATTGATGAAGACATTGAACAGAACTGGTTCCAAAACTGATTCCTGTAAAATCCCACTTATTATACACTTTCATTATGGGTATGCCTACACTGCCACCCTAGTTCGAACTAGGGTGGCTAATGTAGGCATTCGAAGTTGCAAATGAAGCCCGGGATTTAAATATCCCGGGCTTCATTTGCATCTTGCCGGGCGCCGCCATTTTTAAATCCCTGTTAGTGCGGACTCCGTGCCCGTGGCTACACGCGGCACAGAGTAGGTAGTTCGAATTAGGCTCTCTAATTCGAACTACCGGTACACCTCGGTACCGGTACACCTCGTTCTACATGTGAAATGAATTTGCGGATGAACTCTAATTCCAATGTTTCTCTGTGTATCTGGCTAATAGAACTGGTTTGTGACAAGACAGCCACTTGAAGATCTTTTAAGCAGTGATTAGGAAGACTAAAGTGTTCTCCAATAGGCTTCTGTATGTTTCCTTTACGTATATCTGATTTGCGTCCATTGATTCTTTCCCGCAGAGACTGTCCAGTTTGTCCAATATATATAGCAGTGGGGCATTGCTGGGATTGCCAGAGTGATGTAAGAGGTGCTGGTTCAGAGGGGAATCAGGGCTGGGACAGATGCTTGTGGTACAGGAGGAGGTTCAGGGTACAGAAGGAGATAAGGGGTACTAGCTCTGAAAGGGGGCTTGGAATGCAGCAGGGAGCTGGCCCAGGGAGGCGGTCTCAGGGTTGGGACTTGGGGTGCAGGAGGAGCTTTTGGATGCTGGCTCTGGGAGGGGTGTCAGGGCTGGGACTTGGGGTGCAGGAGATGGTATGGGGTGCTGGCTACAGGAGAGGGCTGGAGTTAGGGTTGTGACCTCCCGGCAGGCGGCACTTATCACAGGCAGCTACCAATTGGTACAGCGAGGCTTAAGGCAAGCTTCCTGGCTGCCTCAGGTCCATGCCACTTCCAGAAGGGGCCAATGTGCCAGAGGCCCCGGGGATGAAGGACACATTGTTCCATGCGCTGTTCCTCTCTGCCGTCACTGCCCCTTCAGCTCCCATTGGTCAGTTCCCTGTCGCCAGCCAATGGGAGCTTCAGGGTATGGTGCTTGTTGTAATCCTGTTCACTCTTAGTTTCAGTATTCCTCTCCCTGACCTCCCCACCTCTCATTTTGCAGAAAGAAGGGTTGATAAAAGTGGATGATTAACTTTTAAAAAATGAAACTTTATTTTTTATTTAAGTAATGGGTTATTTTTTAATAACTAAACCATAATCTATTAAAATAATTTAAAATACACAGAAAATAATTCAAGCAACACATTTACTTCCAAGTTTTAAAGACAGTCAGACTCTAGTGGTGGACGCCCCTGGCTAAGCATCAAGAAGGGGAGGTGATACTATGGTTTGACATGCAGAAGTGATACCATATTAGGTTTGTTTTATGGGTGTCTTGGTGGGATTTGAGGTAGAGAGAGTATTTTTTTTCTTATTTGCTAAGCATCAATTATTAGCATTTGTAATGGATGATATCCCTATGAATATTTCTATAGATGTGTTCAGTAGTTAAGGAGTCTATTTAAAATAAATAGATATAATATGAATTTTAAAAATGAAGGCTGTAATTTCCATAGTCTATCCCTTTGTCCCCAAGAGCTTTTCTGTTTACTTGCTCTGTATCTTTCTTCACATTTGCCATTCCCCTTGCCACAGTAATCTACTGCATAAAACAAAATATAGTGGACTTACTGCGTAAATGCTAGATGTAAATTTTTCTCCAAGTGAAATTTTTGTTATATATTTAAACATAAATACAAAGATTAAAAAATATATTTGTAGTCAGCAGCTACAAATAGTTGGGTATAAATAAGGAGGCATGCATTGTCTCTCCCTCTCTCTCTCTCTCTAAAGAGGACAAAAGTATTCTTGTCACATAAATCATAATTAGAAACAGCTGATCCCAAGTTAGGTCCAACATGTGTATGACATTTCCAATCATTTCAATATTATTCTTTGGCGAGAGGGGAATGAGATGTAACTGCAGCACTATACATTCTGTATTGCAGTTTATGATCTTATTCATGTTGTTAGGGTTGAAACTTGTCCAAAGGGATTCAACTGAAACTATCAGAGGCATATAAAGGTCAGGACCTGCAAAGTACTGGTTACCGCCAACAGGTGCTAAATACATTGGACTCTGATCAGTGATTCTAGGATCAGGCCCCAACAATGGAACATAATGATGGATGTGGACACATGTCACTAACAGGAATATGCAAACAATGACTTCTTAATGATGACCCATCCACATAAAAGTTTTTTCTCTTTCCCTTAACTAATCTGAGAGGCAAAAAAATAATCATAAAAAAGCCGCACTAGGGAAATTTAAAATCCTAAAGTTCTGATATATCTATAAAAATAGCAGAAGAGTAGCTGTGTTAGTCTGCAACTTTAAAATCAATGAGCAGTCCCATGGCACCTTAGATACCATTTACAAACAAACTATTACATATAATATATTGTATAATTACCTTTCGTGGGTAAAACCCACTTCATCAGATGAGTTGGAATGGAAATTAGAAAATCCAGAGTACATATAACAGCAAAAGCAGTTACCTGTCAGTTGTAGGACCGGTGTTAATGATGCTAATTGACTCGGGCTGAATGTGTCTAATTCATAGCTTTTGATGTGTAAATGCAAATATCAAAGGCAGGGGTAATAAAAGTAGGTTAAGTGAAAAGTAACTGCAATATTAAATCAGTTTTTTTATTAACTGATATACATCCATTTTGATAGTCTGTGCAATTATAACACCACCCTGTTCCCTCACACTCCCCTAATTTCATTTTTGAAAAATATTCTTCTTCTTCTACTACACGTGAGTTCTAGCAGCAAGCACTGTGATGAGTCCTGTTAAAAGAATAACAATATTGCATCACAAACTTAATCTGAAATCTTTTTTTTCCTTCCTCCTCATCCTCCTGTTCTTTATGTCCCAAGACAAATTTCAGCCAATCAGTTCTCTATGGAAAGCTGACATTTTAGGAGATTGCATGAAGTGCTACAGTTAGACAAGTCGGGCTCCAGCAGCAAAATATAATGTATTTATGCTGGACTGGCCTGCACTGAAAATTAGTTATATTTTATTAATATTGATTTTGTTATTTTGAAAAGTCTGTGTTAGTTACATAGCATTTTATGACCAATATGCTGACTTAACTGTAAAAGACAAAAGATTCAATGAATCATTTTTTAAAATAGGATTTTTTTGGCAGAATGAAATACAATGGCAATACTTTTAATATTTTTAATTTTAAAATCAAAACAATCTGTTGTTTATAATCAATTTTTGTACTGACTGGCATTCAGACAAAATTACATACTCTGACTTACAGTTCCTAGCTAAGTTGATTGATTTGATGGGTGAAACAAATGTCAACTCCCAAAAATGAACCAAGAATAATTTCCAGATATTAGTCACAGTCTTTGACAGAAACCAATCAAGCACTGCCAATAAAACATCTAACGCTTTTAAGCCCATTCCTCTTTCATTATCTTAAAAGTTGGTTTTCCTTGAACTTTAGGATCTGGCTGGGGTGGACTATGCCATATTATCTTGTCATTGATGGTTTTTTCCTTGAGCGATTTAAAATAAGTGGTCCCAGGGGAGAAATTAGAGACATGTGAAGGAGAACACAGAGGTCCCGTAATGGACCTCAGACTTCCATAAAAACTTCCAGGCTCCATGGATCACAAGTTTAAAACTTGAGCATTTTACTACATAACAATGGGAAGCTTACCGCAAGACTGTCATTACAATATTTACTTCCCATCCACTATACAAATTGTTAAACTCTGTCAGCTATCAGCTGATTCTCAGCTGATCAATAGTAGTTTAATGAAAACAAAGAAACAACTGCATTCAACATACAGAACTACAATGACAGTAAAAGAAAATCATGTACAGGAAAAAAAACTTAAAATAAAGATAAAGCTTATTTTACAAGCCAGTTAAATGAAATATACAAGTATTACTTACAATTACTAGCTGCTCCTGTACAGTTCAACCTGAGCTGATCTGCTACAAGCATCCTTTAAGTTTGCTATATACATTTCCCAACAGCCTCATGCTCTCCTTCTGTGTAGTGTCTCCAATTCAGACTCCCAATCAAACTGGGCAAATAGACTGTTATGTATAATAGACATTTACTTAATTAGTCTGACAAGTAATGGAATTTTGGGTGGGAGAAAAGAAAAACCACCCCCATCCAACTGCCTGTACATTTCATAGCTGAAACACCACATGTTGGCCATATAAATGACTGCCTGTTCCAATAAGCTAGAAACAAGACAGCTATAAAGGAATTACAGCAGTGTGTGCATACAATGAATTCTCTACTGAATTGATTCCAGCTTGAAAGACATTGATGTATTTTCTAACTGATTATGTTCAGGAGACAAGCTTTTGGAACAGAGCATCCAGCTCACAAGCCTATAGATATCCATCACACTAAGATTTAATCAGCTGCACTGTGGACCAAACCAGCAACCCCTCCTTTATTTCTAACCCAATCCAAAAAATACATTTATGTATTGTTCCTAGATGTTCATATTAAAGAAAAAAAAAGTAGGGCTCAGCAAAATGTATTGCAAAGATCCACTCTTTGAAGACAAAATTTTTCTTGAGGCTTCTAACCTTCAACTCCCTGAAGGTGCATTGCAGCAATGGTAGAAATTGATTTAGTGAAAAGCTTCTATTAGTGAGAGTGCTGTTCTCATCAGAAAGTCCCTCCCCTTGCTGTAATCAATAATTTAAGCAAAGCCAAGAATCATGTCAGCCAAAATGACCATGGAAAATGATTTTTCTCCTGTAGAGTAGAAGTAAAATTAAATTAAAGTCTAACAGGAAATTACTAAAATTAAAAAATTAGTTCTGGGAAGCTTAGTTGCATGCCATAGCTTAGATCTTTTTGTTCTCCAAAAGCTTCACAAGTAGAAGAAATAATCAAAACTTTACTAAAAAGGGGGAGAATGTCTAGATTTAATGTATTCTTCCCTGTGACAGTCTGTTATGCTCAAATAAGAAATCCACTCTACAGAGCTATAACTCTCATTTGAACTTCTGTCTATTATGGCAGTGCTGTTAAATCAATATCTGTCAGTGTTTTGCAGCTATCTCCAGGTGTTCTTAACCCAGCTGAAAAAAATGGCTTCGTTTTGAAATCTAATCTTGCCATATCTCAATCTAAAAGCAATTAAAAATAATAGGAAAAATGGGTGTGGTTAATATTATTTTATGTCAGCATTTAGGAAAAATAGATGGTATACTTTTGTGTTGCACACATCAATGCTTTTATTTGAAAATCATATTTGATAAATTAGTCCACAATATCAAATGATTGTAGATATAGAAGATGTACAATATCAAATTTTCACAAAAAATAGCTACAAGTTTCAAGCTCCCGCAAGACCATAAACAGTGAGTAAAAATTGATAGTGCATATTTTAAAACTTATGAAACATCTCTCCTGAGCATCATTTAAGTGTCATAGATAAACCTACTGTGCAAATGAAAGAAAATGCTCTGCCAGGCACCAGAAGTCCAGCGCTTAGGCACTATGGGAAGCCCATTTAATGTCATTATATTATACCCTGCTGGGTCTTGGTGGTGGAGATTTATGGCCTAGTTTTCACAGATGCTAAGCACCTGGGTGCACAAGACCTCTTAAAACAAAATCAAGCAATTAATTCTTAACTGTGGAGAATTTACTTGCTTTGCTGGAATTGCCTAGAATACTTGCTTATTTCAAGATGGGGACTAAGAAGCCATTCTAAAGCGATGAAGTTCAAATTTAGTTAATTTTCAATGCACTACCTCCTTACTTGCAAAACATCCCCAGTATCATTGTTGCAGGTCACTGGTTGTATGGGCCTAGACCTGACCCATCTCCCATTAGGAGAGGAGACGTGGCTTCAAATATTTTCTCTAGCCTAGTTCTTGTATTGGCATCCATTACTCCCTACGGGTACATCTAAACTACATCCTTTTATTGAAAAAGGGATGTAAATTAGACGTATCAAAATTGTAAATGAAGCCAGAATTTGAATTTCCTGCACTCCATTTACATAATAGCGGCCGCGGCATTTTTTTTTCTTCGAAAAGCTGATTTTTGGAAGAAAAAAAACGCGGTCTATATGGGTATCTTTCGACAGAAATGGCCCGTTTCAAAAGATCCTGTAACCCTTATTTTTTGAGGGTTACAGTACCTTTCAAAATGGGCCATTTCTGTCGAAAGATCCCCGTCTTGACCACGGGTGTTTTTTTCCCCCAAAAAAGCAGCTTTTCAAAAAAACAAAAAAAAGCCACGGCCGCCGTTATGTAAATGAAGTGTGGGAAATTCAAATCTCGGCTTCATTTACAATTTCCATAAGTCTAATTTACATCCCTTTTTCGATAAAGGGATGTAGTTTAGACGTACCCTGTGTGTCCAACAGCACCCCTAGGGCGTGTCTATTTTAGGGAATTATTCTGAAATAACTCTCGAAATAGTAATTTTGAAATACTGCGTCCACACTACACAACAGTGTTGAAATGGCACAGAATTATTTTGAAATAGCGCACGTACACTGATTGGAGTCTGCATCAGATTTAAAGCCTCCAGGTACGCTAGGGAGGGCACCAGGAGTGCGGACATGGACACTTCCTGTGGCTGCTTGCTGAGGCTAGCTGAGACATGTGCTTACAGGGGCCCCTCTCTACCACCACATCTCACACACCACTCCTCTGCTACCTACCCCCTAGTGAGACACCAACTGACGCTGTGCGCTCTGGTTGCCTTTGCAGATGCCACATCACTTACAACATGGAGTGGAGCTGCTGCAAAGCAATGCCAGGCTTATGGGCCTCATGCTGTGCCTAATGGCACAGTTTATCCACGCTGCCCACATGCTGCTTCAGCACGATCACCTGCACAAACCAGAGGACCCTTTAACCCAGGTCCTGGTGCTCCCGCTGCAGCAAACGATACTCAAGTCCCTGCACACCATTGAATGCCACTTCTGGCGGAGGGAGAACAGTTCCTACTGGTGGAACATTGTCATGTAGCGATGGGATGACCAGCAGTGGCTCCAGAACTTCTGCATGTGGAAGGCCACCTTCCTGGAGATCTGTGAGTGGCTCGCCCCTGCCCTCAGGTGACAGGACACCCCACTGCAACCCGCCATCCCCCTGCAGAAGCACATTGCTATTGCTCTCTGGTAGCTCGCCATGCTGGACAGCTACAGCTCCATCGGGAACCAGGTCAGTGTGGGGAAATCCACGGTTTGGGCCGTGCACCTGCAGGCAGTCAAGGCCATCAACAACATCATGCTGCAGAGGGCCGTCACTCTGGGGAACGTCGATCCCATCGTGGATGGCTTTGCCGCCATAGGCTTCCCCAACTGTGGGAGGGCCATCGACGGCACACACATCCCCTTCCTGGCTCCCGACCACCATACCTCAGACAATATAAACAGGAAGGGGTACTTCTCTATGGTGCTGGTGGACCACAGTGGACTGACTGTTCATGGACATTACCGTCAACTGATCAGGGAAGGCGCATGATGGCCACATCTTCCAGAACTCCTGCCTGTTCCAGAAGATTCATGTTGGCACTTTTGCCCCCAATTGCACCATCGGGGTCAGAGATATGGACATGCCAATCTGCATCCTGGGTAATGCAGCCTACTCCTTCCTCCACTGGCTGATGAAGCCCCACACAGGCAGCCTGGCCCCCACCAGGTGGAACTTCAACACCAGACTCAGCAGGTGTTGCCACATGGTGGTGGAGTGTGTGTGCAGCCCCCTAGAGGGGAAATCCAGGCATCTCCTCACACACCTGGACCACAGCGAGCACAACATCCCCTATGTGATGATGGCATGTTGTGTGCTCCACAACCTCTGTGAAAGCAAAGGGGAGATTTTCCTGCCAGGGTCGGGGACAGACTAATTGGCTCACCAGGGCTTACATGCAGTCAGACACTAGTGCCACCAGGAGAGCACATCAAGGGCTGTGCTCATCTGGGAGACTTTGAGGGAGAGTTTCAGCCAAAGCCTCCTGTGAGACTCTCCCCCGGGCCTCTCCACAAGGGGTCCCTGCATTGCCCTTGTGTGGCTTTCCTCTCCCACTCCTCCCTTCCCCTATTCCTCCCTCCCCTCCGAAGCAAATAAAAAAGCCTTTAAAAAAAACCTATTTATTTAGGGGGATATACTACATGCGAGAGACTGGGGAAAGAACCTGGAATGGGGGAGGAAGAAGGGGGGCTCGGGGATGGAGCAGGGACTGGCACCTGCCTTGGGTCATTCGGGAGGCTTTGGCTGCCAGAGAGATCCCACTGCCACATGTTCAGGGTGCTGGCAGTCCATGAGGAGGGAGTTGGAGGAGGTAGGAGGGTGGCTAGTGGCCTGCTCCATGCATACGGCCATGCACTCCATCACAGAGGTGATGGAGGAGCACATGGGCTCATGCTGGCATGCCAGCTGGCTCCACATGGCCTTCTGCTGCTCCTAATCAGCCCAACACTGTTGGCCGAATCCCCGGACAAGGGACCTGAGACAGACCATCTAGTTCCACAGAAGGTCTTCCCAAGTTCACTTCCTGCAGTGGATCCCACAGAGTCAGGAAGACGTCATGGGAGGTGGTGGATGTGGGCATGCTCACAGCTGACCCAGCTGTGAAGACAAGTTACAAGGGCAGTCATCCCAGGAGACACTGTGTATAAAGCCTAACCCTAATCTCTGTGCTGACACCAAAAGTCTCAGTTCAGATGACAGTGATGTGCTTCAAGCGAGGCTATCTGTTGCTTAGACCCACAGCCCAGGGACAAGCAGGCATGGGAAGGTGTCAGCCAAGCCAGGAGCCTGCGGGTGGGAGGGGGGGATGGGACAGCTTGGCTTCCATTTGTGCCCTACACACACCTGGTCTGGCACTGATGCTGTCCTGCAGAGAGAAAACTTCTATTCTTGCCCGCGGGTTGTGGGGGAGGGAGAATTGTTGCAGGAGGTGTGTGTAAGCAGCAGACTCCACTTGCTGAGAGAGTGCTGCAGTTTCCCATGCAGGGGATAGATCTCTTCTGCATCACCATGCTTGACTGGGAGTGAATGCTCCCTGAGTGCAGGCATGAACCTGTGCTGGGTATGGCACTGCTATGTGTTTCCATGACTGCAATCTCCTTAGTGGTGACTTGTCGTGAGAAGTAGGAATAAGGGATCTCCCGGAAAAGGGCTTATTTTCTGGAAAATCGCGTCTACACTGGCGCTTTTCTCCGGCAAAAACCCCGAGCCGGAAAAAAGCGGCAGCCATGTAAATGCAAATGCCGCGGGGGATATTTAAATCCCCCGCGGATTTGCAATTCCGAAGTGTCTCATTAGCATCCCTTTTCCGGAAAGGGATGCCAATGTAGACACAGCCCATGTGTATAGGGAAAGTTACAGAACTCACCCTGAAGTGCCTTTGCTGGGAATGTCCAAGGCCTAGGAGACATCCTGGGAAGGGGAGAACTGGCTCCAGGGTGAGGAGTAGCTCCTGGCTGGTGGGCATGGTGTCCCAGCTGGCCTGCTCCTCTTCATCTGCAACCCTGCCCTCATGGAGGCTGACACCGGGCATGTCCTGGATAGGGTAGTGGGGGAAGAGATGACCAGCCCACCTTCCAGGATGGCATCCAGCTGCTTCTAGTAGCAGTAGGTATGAGGAGTCACCTCAGAGCATCCACTTTCCTCCTTAGCCTTATCGTAGGCCAGTCGGAGCTCTTTTATTTTCATGTACACCTGGTTGAAGGTCTGCATATGTCCTTTTTCAGCCAGGCTGGTGGCTATCTAGCTATAGACATCGGCATTCCTCCTCGGGGGCTACGTCTACACTGGCCCCTTTTCCGGAAGGGGCATGTAAATTTCACTAGTCGTCGTAGGGAAATCCGCGGGGGATTTAAATATCCCCCGCGGCATTTAAATAAAAATGTCCGCCGCTTTTTTCCGGCTTTTAAAAAAGCCGGAAAAGAGCGTCTAGACTGGCCCCGATCCTCCGGAAAAAGTGCCCTTTTCCGGAGGCTCTTATTCTTACTTCAAAGTAGGAATAAGAGCCTCCGGAAAAGGGCGCTTTTTCCGGAGGATCGGGGCCAGTCTAGACGCTCTTTTCCGGCTTTTTTAAAAGCCGGAAAAAAGCGGCGGACATTTTTATTTAAATGCCGCGGGGGATATTTAAATCCCCCGCGGATTTCCCTACGACGACTAGTGAAATTTACATGCCCCTTCCGGAAAAGGGGCCAGTGTAGACGTAGCCCTGGTGTGGAGATCCTGGAGGTTGGCCTCCTCCCCCAAGACCTTGATGAGGTCCTGGCCGGTGCCTTCTTTCGTCTCTGCCAGGGGCATCTGAGGGTGCTATGGGGATGCTGGCAAAGTTCGGGGATCGCTGAGGTCCAACATGACTCCTGTGATGGGTGCTGCATGGCACTGGGCTGGCAAAGTTCTCCTTATGCCACAAGCCCTTTTCTTTCTGCCTGCTGCTTTAAAAGGCTCCACAGGAGAAGGGGAGCACTGGAAATGTCAGGTGTGGCCAGAGCCACCACAAGTGCAGTTGTGAGAGACCTTTGGAGGCCAATTATTTTGAAATAGCAGCAGCTGAACATCCACACTCAAGCTATTGTGAAATAACCATTTCAAAATAAGAGTTATTCCACTGGAGAGCTGGAGTAGTTATTTCAAAATAACTAGCCCGTTATCATATACATATAGTAGCCCTATGTCTGTGACTCTGGCTGTATCTGTAACGCTGGCTGTTCCTTCTGCGCAGCGCTGTTGCCTCCCGCCATGGCACTCGCCTGACTTCTGTGCCACTCAGCCGGGCTGCCGCGCAGGAGCAAGCAGCGCAAGCGGCTGTTTGGGGGTCGCACTCCCCAAGCAGCACGGAGGTGCTGCATGGGAAGTGCGGGGCCCAAACTGCTGCTTGCTCCCACGCGGTGGCCCGGCTGAGCGGCGCAGAAGTCAGCCAAGCGCCACAGCAGGAGGCAACAGCGCTGCCCAGAGGGAACAGCCAGGGGGCAGAGCCTGGATGATGCATGCGTCTCTGACATCAGGAAAGGGCACCAGATTCAAAAGGAGGAAAGCGGAGCAGACACAGAGGATGCGGAGGAGACAGAGAGGAGAACGGAGGAGGTAGAGAGGAGGCGGAGGAGAGTGTGAGAGAGAGAGAGACAGACGCAGCAGGAGGAGGAGAAGAGAAACACAGAGTGAGAGGAGGGAGGGAGAGGAAAGAGAAAGAGGAGAGAGAAGCAGGAGGTAGACGAGAGGTGAGAGAGAGAGAGAGAGGGCGAGGCAGTAAGAGGAGAAGAGACAGAGAGGCCATTTGTGCTGCTTGCTCCTGCGCAGTGGCCCGGCTGAGTGGCGCAGAAGTCAGCAGAGCACCACAGCGGGAGGCGGTGACGTACACACCCAGGGGGCGGGGCCTGGATGAGCGTGCATCCCTGATGGAGACAGAGTGAAAGGCAGGAGAGAGATGAAACAGACAGAGTGAGAGGAGGACAGAGTGAGAGGCAGGAGGGGGAGAAGAGAAAGAGAGAGATGGAGAGATAGGCAGAAAGTAGAGAAGAGCTGAGAGAGAGAGGGGGGAAGGGAAGAGGAGGAGGGGAGGGAGAGAGAGAGAGAGAGACGGAGCAAGAGACCGGAGGCTCAGGAGAGAAGACCGACGTGGAGGAGAGACCTGAAAATCCCATCTTATGATGGGCTAATTGGCTAGTTTCAAAATAATAGGCTTGACAGTGTGGACTCTGTTATTTCAAAATAACTCCCTAATGTAGATCAGGGCCTAATGATAACAGAGTTATGACTGATCTCAAATAAAGAATCTATGGCCCTCATCCAGTGAAATCAAATTATTTCAAGGTGTTGCACTCTCCATAACATCATACCTAATAGCTATATTTAAAGAACATTACTGAAGTTACAAAGTTAAACTTTTAAAATTTAGGAAATGCTAGAAATAAGATTGCCTGTGCAACTATAATTTGGTCTTCTTGCATGTGAGCTGTGTGATACACTGTTCAATTACACGACCACAAGCTATTTTTTCCATGGGATCACTACATAGGCTCCACCTGCTTTGGGGCTGAATCAGGGTTGAGTGGTGCCGGAGACTGTTGTCTGTAGGATCCATGCTTCATTTGTTGCAGAAGATGGAAGGTGTGCAATGACTAGGCAGGAGATAGCAGAAATGACATTGTGCAAAAATAATAGCAAATATGTCCGGCGACCAGCTTTGCTTAACAGAGAAATCTTCAGTGAGCTTAAATACAACAAATGAAGCGGACAAGAAGTGGAAATTTGGACAGATGACTAGGGAGGAGTATAAATATATTGCTCAAGCATGCTAGGGTGTAATGAGAAAGGCTATAGCACAACTGGAGTTACAGCTAGCAAGGGATGTAAAGGGTGTCTACAGATATGTTAGCAACAATTAGGTTGTCAGAGAAAGTGTGGGACTCTAACTTAATGGGGAGGGCAATTTAGTGACAGATGATCAGGAAAAAGCTGAAGTACTCCACAGTTTTCTTTTGCTTTGGAATTCACAGACAAGGCTGGCTCCCAGACTGCTGCCCTGGGAAGTACAGTATGGGAAAAGCTGAGCTGCTCTCAATAGCAAAAGAACAGGGGAAGGACTACAGGCAGTCCCCGACTTACGTCGGATCCGCACTTACAAACGGGGCTTTCTCGCCCCGGAGGTCGAGGTAGCGGATTGCTACCTGCGAGCTCCGGGGCGAGAAAGCCCCGTTCGTAAGCTGCTCTGGTGCCCCTGGTCTGCTGGAAACCGCCTCCAGCAGACCAGGGGCACCGGGCGGGTTCCCGCGCTTCTGAGGCTTTGCCCGAGCAAAGCCTCAGAAGCGCGGGAACCCGCTGCTGCTGCCGCTTCAGTCCGGGTGCCTGTGGTCTGCTGGGGACTATTTCACTAGGAGGGTAGTGAAGCACTGGAGCAGGTTATGTAGAGAGGTGATGGAAAAGCTGTGGCTGGGGTGATTGAGTTGGGATTGGTCCTGCTTAGATGATCTCCTGAGATCTCTTCCAACCCTAATCTTGTATGATTCTAAGAGGAAGTATAGTCTTACAGTTAAGGCAGCTGAATGGCCTGAACTCCTTTTTTAAGTTTGGGACCCTTCCCACCAGAAAGCAGCCAGGATGGGTTCATGTTGATGAGGCAAACTTTCTTACAGTTTCTTGAATTCTTCTTAAAGAAAATTGTCTCTCCAAACCCTGCTAGGAGTCTAAATCAGGCAGGAAGGAGACAGGACTCCCCAACCCCTGTCTCATACAGATGCCCTAGCTATTGATAAATCAGTGCTTTCTTGCCTTGGTGCTAAAATACTACAGCTGTGACCAGCATATTAAAATAAAAAGCTGGCAGTAGGGCGAGAGCAAACATCTGAAGTAGTTATGATGGCGACTGAATGTCTGGCTGATCATACATTTAATTGGCCCTCAGCAGCTATCAGAATCATCTCCACAAGTGTGGAAGCTCATCAAAGAATACAGTAAGTCTGTGGATGGGTGATGTGGGCTTGAACATCTCACTTAAATGGCGTGGTTTCTAGAAGAAATCTGCTTATCTGAACAGGATTTAAATATGTTGATGGTTTTACTTGTCAGATAACAAAATATTCTTGTGACAGGATAAATTCTTTTCAGTCCTGTCAACTCTAGAAACATCTTTTCTATACAAAACCTAGATAACAAGGGAAGCAAATCAGGTGAGGAAACTTTTATTGGGTTCAGGTTTGTTTACCCCTTGGCAGAACTGAAAGACAGTTTAGTTGTGCAACCTTAATTCAGCTCCTATTGTGCATGTGTATTCTGATTGATCATATAATTAAGACTCAGATTATTTATTCCACAGGACCCCTACCTCATTCAGTGCCCAGAATGGGTGCTGCTCACTTAGTGAGCAGCTATTTAATGCTCTGATTTCTCCTCATTGTTGAATGTGTGACCCTTTGCTTTCTTTAGAATCTACTACTGTCGTCAAAATCTGCTCTGGAAACAGAATTATTAATTTTTATGGATTTTTCTATAGTGCTCATCATTACAGTAGGTATTGGAGTGCTTCCCATATATTAATTAATTTATTTTTATGTTACCTGTTAGTTAAGAGGGTAGCATTATTCACATTTCACTGATGGGGAATTAAGGCACAGACTTTAAGGTAAAAAGTATCCACTGGTTTTGGTTGTCCAATTTGAAATGCCCAGGATTTTCTATATGCATAGACCAAGTGGACTGATTTTTCAGGGTACTTACCATTGTACAGTATATTATATGTTCAAAGCACAATTCCCACAACTTCATTTTCAGCTATGAAAGCTCAAAATTTCAGGAAATCCAGACCCAATGGTCTCGAAGAGGAACATACACATTTTGACCACTTCTGACTAGTTCAGACTGACTTGACTTTGCCAGACTTTCCTATTTGATTTTAGGCAGAAATAGAAACCAGTACTTTCTCTGACCACTTGCCGAGCCCCCCAAATGGTCTCATCTCAGAACTTGGACAAGCTTATAGATTCCTTTACAGAGACTCTTATCAACTTGCAGCTGCCTTGCCCTGCCCAAGCTGCTGCCTCTCTTCTCAGAGTCAGTCACTTCCTCTCCCATCTCTCTCATAGGGAATCAGCTTCTTAAGTCCCTCCCTGAGCCAGCTACTTCTGGTTGGATCATTTAGTAAGCCTGCTTTAGTCCTCAAGTCCTACAGATTTTAGTATCTACCCTATTAGCATGGACCAAGTGGACTGCATTTTGGCATGGATTCTATGCAGCTTAGAAAAATGCTGAGGCATAGATTTGTCAGGTCAATCTCATTCATATTTCACTCTTTTTTTTCATAGCTTTATATGCTGGAAGCAGGTTTTTTTTTAAAGTCTGGCCTTAGTTAGCATTGGATCTTTGCCTGTTTCTTTAATATCCTCTTCACTGCCCTCTTTAATATCCTCTACACCAGTGTTTCTCAACCTTTCTTTGCTCATGGCCCCCTTCTGAGCCTCATTCATCAAACGCCTGGCAGTTAAGTTTGGGTGGCCCCCTAATGTTCCTTTTTTTCCCCACATGGCCCCCTAGAAATAAGGCATGGCCCCTGGGAAGAGAACCAGTGTTCTAGAGGAAGACATTTGAACACATTTCTTAAAGATGAATCCTGTTTATACATTATCTTACTCTCTGGCTTCTCTTCTTCAAACACCAACCCTTCTTCCTTACTTCAAGCTCAAGTTGTGAAACATGGTAGCCTAAGCGCAAAAGAGTTTCTGGAACAAGATGCACTCAATCTTACAGAGTAAGGCTAGGGTCTGGAATTGTTCTCATTCATGTCCAGGAAAAACAAAGGTCAAAAAGCTTCAAAAAACAGCTTGTGAGATTAGAGAAAAGAAAACAAGATAACCACAGCTGCTTAAATTTTATTTTCACTAGATATATGCCGTCCTTCCCCTAAAATTATTTTAAAAAATCTTTTATGTTAACATAATAAACAGTAATCCCAAATAAAAGGGAAAATTTTATCTGTTAAATATAGACTGTAAGACCAGTAAATTGCATTACAATTTCCACTTCAATTTGTCTGATGAAGTGGGATTTGCCCACAAAACCTTATGCCCTAATAAATCTGTTAGTTTCCAAGATGCCACACGACTCCTCATTGTTTTTGCTGGATTCTGAAGTCACTGCCAACTGCTATAGTGATTAATATAATGCCATTGGTCATGTTGCTACATATTCTTGTCATTAAAGTTTGTTATTTGCACAGTTTGCAGTTTGCCTTCCCCCTTCCAAATCTAATATACTCTATTTTCCAGCTAACTAACAGCAACAGTTAATGATGGTACATAGTTTCATTACATGAATTTGTAATGCCATCAACATTATAGTTCTGCACACTGCTTGCACAATTAAAAAGAAGCACAATATTTTCATCCAAATAGGGAACTATACACTTTGCCATGTGAATCAATAAAAATGCCCCTCCCCCGATAAAACCTAAGGGCCAGCAAGCAGGAGAGCAACTGACAATAACACAAGCCAAGAGACCAAATTCAGATGCAGATAGACAGACCCTTGTAAAGCCAACTGAAGTCAAGGGTGCTATTTCAGTTTACACCACCTGACACTCTGAGACAGTGTATCAAAAGCATAGACTGTGATGTGTTAAACCCCGCAGGGTATCATCACAAAAAGAGGAAAGAGAAGGTAAAGCCAGTCCTACCTTATGTCACCTGCCAGCAATATCAAGCCTGGAGGCAAGGCCTCGTGGCTGACAGGAATTTCAAAAAGGAAATAAAACAGATCCTGAAGGACTCTGACAGATACATCTATCTGTGAAGCATAGAAGATTTAGAAGTGAACAGTCTTGCACTTGGAAATGTAGAAGCAACCAAGCCCAGGAAGAAGACCACAACTTCATTTTGTCTTATTATTCGTTTGCTAAATAAAACCAAATCCCAGGAAACGAGTGAGATTGTTTTTACACAGAGATTATCAACTGTACCTTAAAAGGGAGAAAAAAGAGAGTCAATTCCTTGAAATAAGAGATTTATTTGCTACAAGTTGGTTTCATTGTTAACAATGTGACCTGGGGTTACATCATTCAGAGTTTCTTTTAAGGCTTATACAGGTTGGACCTCCCTTGTCCGGCACCCTCAGGATCTGAGTGGTTCTGAACCACGTAGTTTGCCAGACCATGAGAAGTCAAGGCTCCTCTCTGGGCTGTGGGCATCCCTGGAGCCTGGGCTTCCCTCCCAACTGCTGGCCCCATGCCGGAGCTCCAAGGGTCAGCCTCTTTGGGCTGGGATTCCCCATGGCTCTGCTGCCGCTGGGGTTCTGGCCCGAGGCTGGGTATTGCCGCTGGCCCTGTTTCTACTGAGGATCCCCCCCAGCTGTCGCTGACCCCGCTTCCACTGGGGTTCCCAGCTGATGAATCCCCGCATCGACTGCCTGCTCAGCTGCCGCCTGCCTGGGTTCTCGGCTAGGGCCAGGGATTCCTCCTAGCTGCTGGCAGTCACGCTGACACCAGGGTTCCCAGCCAGGACTAGGGATTTCTTTCAGCCACCGCAGGGGTTCCCTGGCCTAGGGCTCCCTGATACTGGACTCCCCACCCACCTCAGGATCAGCCTCTGTCAGCACATGCAGGACTCCCAGCTGACTCGTGCTCCTCACTTCTAGGGCTCCATTGTCCAGCAACATCCATGGTCCTTCCTTCCGGACTACGGATGTTGCCAGACTAGAGTCCCATATTTGGGAGGTTAAATCTGTATTTTGGTACCTTTCAACCTGAAATGATGTCAGACTCCTTTGCAGGACTGCTATCTGGGTCAAAGCTTTCAGATTTCTGTGCATAAAGTTAAGACCATAAATTAGTCACCAATTTTTACTGGGGATGTTAAATTGCAGTTATCTGGCTAATCATGTAGTCAATACAAATTTGTATGGACTGCATGATTAGATGATAAAGGTCACTTTGCAGAGCCATATTGTGGGAGCCACCTACACTGCAGCTCTGCATTTTAAATGTAGTAAGAGTCCAGAAGCTCTTACTACATTTAAATTACAGATCCGTAGCATCCCGGACCAGCGTGAGCCGGGAATGCTGGTTCCCAGCTTGTGCGGAGTCCAGCAGCCCCTGTTCTCAGTAGCCAGGGCTGGCTGCAGGCGGGGGCTATTACCAGAGCAGCCCCTGAGTGTGGCCAACCCAGGCCACCGTGAACAGGGGCTGCTGCCAGAGCAGCCTGTCCTATCCCCCCCACCACTACATCTGACAGAGGCCTTTTAAGCTGGCTCCCTCCCTCCCCCAGCACCATCTCCTGTTCTCCCCCCTCGCTGCCTCTCATACAGAGAACTGCCTCTCATACAAAGAGACAGATACAGAAATGGATTCCAAAATGGCTTGGCTGGCTGATTACTCTGATTTACCTGTTATATAACCATGCTTAATTTTGGTTCTCTATGCAAGCCTAAGAACTACCCATCCAATGATGTGTTCCAGTCAACTAATAAACCCTATCCTGTTTTTAAAAAGGCTGCTCATTGTCACTTTAAATATTCAGAAAGCCCAGGGCCCTGCAAGTTATAGCACAAGCTTTCTGCAGGAGTCTGGCTTGGCTGGATTTGCATCAGGGAGCCACACAGAAAGGAAGTACCGTATTTTCCGGCGTATAGGGCGACTGGGTGTATAAGACGACCCCCTATCTTTTTAATTAAAAGATAGGGTTTCATCTTATACCCCAGCGCCCCTCCGACTCCTTTGCTCCCGGTGTCCCTGGTCTGCTGGAGATGGTCCCAAGCAGACCAGAGGCACTGGGAGCAAAGCCGCCAGGAGCGCCTGGGCTGCCCCGCCGCCGGCTTCCCCCGAGGCTTTCAAAGCCGCGGAGGGGCTCCGGCGGCGGGGCAGCCCATGCGCGCCTGGGATGCCCCCCCCGCCGACTTCCCCCGAGGCTTTCAAAGCCGCGGAGGGGCTCCGGCGGGGGGGCAGCCCATGCGCGCCTGGGATGCCCCGCCGCCGGCTTCCCCCGAGGCTTTCAAAGCCGCGGAGGGGCTCCGGCGGCGGGGCATCCGGCGTACAAGACGACCCCCGATTTTTGGGGGATGTTTTTTAACATCAGAGGTCGTCTTGTACGCCGGAATATACGGTATTCACTGGCGCTAGAACGCCCAATTTTGGAGTCGTGGAGGCCAGAGGATTGTCCTGCATTATTAAAATGCTCAGCACTATGATACCTATTAGATTTAGAAACCCAAGTCTCATTTTCAAAAGGGATTCAGGCATTTGGGATCTTAAAACCCATTGATTATTAACAACAGTTTATTACTTTTACAAATCTAGGCCTTAGACCTGCCCCTCAGCAGAATCTGAATCTATACAGTCCCCACCAGTTAATAAATGTAACTGCCATGTAACTGCAGAAGGCAAAATTAGAACAAAATACAAGATAATAAAATAGATGCTGCCATTTTATCGATGGATCAGAATTTAAACCAAATTAAAAGGTTATAAATTAAACAAATATTTAATAAGAATGGAAAAAGAAAACCTTTGTCCTCCTATTTTTCTGAAAAACAGCCTTCCAGAGAGTAGTCTAGAAATATTCCCTGAGATTCCTTATTGTCAGATTCTCCAACCCAGTAGGCAGTCTTGAAGTGGCTAGATATAATCAGTAGAGAATTCTGCCTGCACAGCTGACCACAGACATAATTCTGGTGGAGGTAACTTTACCTGTTGCCACTCCCTATGGCAGCTGTCCCTTGAATCCCAGTGTGGGGCAATGGGTGGAGGAGGCAGGTTGGGAGCATTCTGGTGGGTCTCTCTCAAAAAATACATTTATCATCACCGATTAATTTGCTTTAGCACATCTTTGTGAGGTCAGGACTGTGGTGAATGAGAGGTAACCATTTTCTAGACATTCCAGTCATTCACTCAGCTAGTTTTATACTCACTAGCTGTTAATCCTTTAACCTAACCCTACTAGCTTTGCCTGCAAGGGTTAAACTATACACAGTGGGTACTGGAGTGTCTCCATGAATGCTAGGGAAGCAGGAAGTGAGTTGGCAGGAAGCCAGGAGAGCCAGTGGAAACAGAGCGTGAGTTTTGAATTGGAAGCAGTGACCTTTCCTGTTCCTGTTGTGTAGCTAGAGCAGTGTGTCTCAAAGAGGTCTGCGGATCCACTGTGGGAAACCTGCTAACTGGCCACTGGGGTTTATTTATTTACCAGCTCCGCAGCCACGGAGTCTCATGGCTCCCATTGGCCCCAGTTTGTCATTTGCAGCAAAGGGGAGCCACGGGAAGTGGCATGGTCCGGGTCACGGTAACACCTCCGAACCAAGTAATTTTTACCAAGCGTGTTTTTGTTGTTGTTGTTATTATTATCATTATTGTTAATAAAAAAAAATCACCCTTTTAAGGCCATGATCGGATTCCTGTGTCCTGGAAAGCGGGAGGTTCTGTGTGCATATGCCAAGACTGCAAAGCCAAAAAGTTCTCTTTTCAGCTGATTGCAGCAGCTAAGTTTTCAAACTCTCTTCAGTGGGAGGGTTAAAAGAGCTTAAGGGTTCCTCACAGAAAGGAAAGCATTAAATTGGTCTCAATATAAAACCCTTCTATGCCACAAGCTCAGCATATGCAAAAATACTGTAGGTTTCAAAATTAGGTTTGCAAGTTTCCAGTTTTGCAACTAATCACATGCCCATTTTGTTCAAAGTAATAAATGTTAACTGTTTCACTAAGAAATATTGTGCCTGAGATTCACAAGGGAGATGGAAATAACGGAAATAAAATCATTCAGAGGAAAACAACAAAATACTCCTTTAACACTGTGATAATATATATTTGAATTGTATATTAACTCTGAACTCTTATTTTAAGGTACAGGTTGGCCTCCCTGGTCCGGCATGATTGGGACCTGACCAGTCCTGAACGACAGAATTTTCCGGACCAAGGGAGGTGTTGCCTGCCACAGGCCCCAAGCCAGCCAGGCGCCTGCCTCTGGTTCCCTCTACCTTCTCCCCTGCTCCGCTGTCGCTGGCTCCTGGCCCAGGCTGCCTTTGGTGGCCTGGATTCTCCAGCCCTGGATTCTCCACCCCTGGTCCGTGCTGCTGCAGGTATCCAGGCTTCTCCAGCCAACCGTGCACTGCCACTGGCCGTCAGGGTTTTCCGTCTCCATGCTGCCGCAGGCACCCAGGCTATTAAGGCTGCTGACTCCATGCTACCATGGATGCCTGGGGTTCTCCAGACCCTGGGTTCATGCTGCCATGGGCTGCCAGGATTCTCCAGTCCCTGGCTCCAGCACTACTGTGGGGCCCCTCTGCCTCCCTCCCTCCTCGGTCCTCAGCCCCTGCCAGGCTGCTGGCCCTCCTGCCATTAGGCTCCAGGGCTCTCTGGTCCAGAAGCATCCGTGGTCCTTCCATGGATGTGGCCGAACCACAGAGTAGTGTTTTTCAGAAGTGCAACCTGTACTGAGTGCTTTTTGAAACCAGAATTTTTCCCTTTTGCTAATGCAACCTATACAATTTAACAATATGAAGAGTTTACCTTCTCGTGGCAAATAAAACTACTTCCAGAAGTTCTGGGTATTTTCAGTCTAAATCACTTCTCAGAGAAAAATAAAATATAGCTAAACGTGTACAAATAAGCCTGACAGGTTTTAAAGTCTAAAAAGTTCATTGATTTGAAAATTTCCCCTCTCTCAAAAGCTGTCCAGAATAAACAAATATTTCATGATACACTGCAGCAGTCTTAAAGAGTAGTAAGGAATACTCGCTTTATTTATGATCAAATATTAATTTTCAGAAAGACTCAGAATATCTAAGGCGCAGCAATAACACATATGATTATATGTAGCATATATGTATTGATATTACTTATTCCCATAAAAAGATCCATTATTAATCCCTTGTAAATTGCTTCTACTTTGATTACATTCAATGTAACTCCAAATCCAACTAAAAATCAATGGAAAGACACAGGATCAGCCCCTAAAAATAAAGTTTTACCCATTATACGGATCATTAAAATACTAAAAATATGTTATTAATCTCTCAGTGTTTCTGAAGCACTCATGTCTGCAATATATGGTAGCTGCCAATTAGTAGGCCAGATATAAATGGTATACATCATGATGTACAGTAAGTGTTTGCAGATTAAAGGTCACAATACCTTCACCACCTAATAGAAAATGATCAGATAAAGGCACAAGTGATTAAGAGGAAAATCAACCAAAACTGTTCTTAACCCCTTTACCAAAACAGCAAGTTCAGATCATTCACTGGATTTATCAGCCAGGACTGATGGTTCATGCCTTATTTTACAATCCTGGCAGTGCCCTTCTAGGTTAGATAAATGGATTTAATCATGGACCACAGACTCCCGTGGATGTTCAGTGGTGCAAAAGCTTTCAAATCACTGAGGACATCCGTGAATGGAGTCCCTGCTGACAACTATTTTCAGAAAATGTGCTTGATATTAAATATGTCTAAAGATATATCAGTGAATCACAATTTTTGATGTTTATACCAGTGGTGGGGGTTCATTCCGTAAACATGAGCTGCTGAAACACAACAGCTTTGAAAAAATCAGGTTCCAACTGTCTTTCAAAACACCAGTCATGACATGCGTGAGCTATTATGAAAGAAAATCCATATTTGGTTTCTTAACTTCTTTATGTCACATCAACAAACTATGTACTCTAGAAAAGGGATGGCATCTCAACAACAGATGTAAAATCCCACTTAATTAGTTAACTGGTTAAACATTAAGTTTAATTGGCTAATTTATTAAATGGAACAGGTGGGGGAGGAGGGCAGTTCCAGCTCGCTGGGTTGGAGTGGCCCCGATGCCACAGGCAGGGCTGCTGGCTTCCAGCCCATGTAAGCAGCAAGTTGGCAGCTTCACAGGGCGGGGAAGGACGGGGTGTCAAGGAACAGCTGAGCTGCTGGCTCAAGGGCTGGGAGTTGGCAGGCTTACACTGGGCAGAAGCAGCAGTGAGAGAGGGGTTGCCACCTCCGAGCTGGCAGCTACCCCATCTGCCGCTGATTCTACCCGCCTACCCCCCTGCGCAAGGCTGCTGACTCTAGGCCCAGCAGCCCCATTGGGCTGGAGTAGCCCTCCTCCCATGACCCAGGTAACTGGTTAACCATTTTCCTTAAATGGGTGATGCTTACCCAGTAACTGGTTACCCGTTCACATCCCTAATCTCAACAATAAGCTTTTTGACAAGCCAGACAATAAACTAGCACAACACTCAGGTGCTTTAGTGCAGTGGGAGTTTTTGAAAGGGCACTCATGGTAAAAATCCTTAAAATTTACAAAAACCTTAGCCTCTTAGGAAAAAACATATTAAGAACAAAGAAATTGCCATACTGAACCAAGCCAATGTTTCATTTAATTCAGTGCTCTGTCTCCGTCTCCAACAGTGACCAGTAGTGGAGGCTTTGGAGCAGTAGTTCTCAAAGTGTGGTTGGGATCCCACAGTGGGTCATGACCCCATTTTAATAGGGTTACCAGAACTGGCTTACACTTGCTGGGTCCAGAGCCAAAGCCTGAGCCCCACTGCCCAGGGCTAAAGCTCTTGGATTTTGGCCTCTCCATCTGGGGCAGTAGGACTTGGCTCAGAATTTAGTCTCCCCTCCTGTGGTTGTGTAGTAATTTTTCTTGTCAGAAGGAGGTCACGGTGCAATGAAGTCTGAGAAGCTCTGCTTTACAGGAATGAAAAAGAAGCCCTCATAACACATGAAGTGACTTTGGTTTCTCCCAGGACTGAATTAGTTTCTCTCCATTTTTTAAAATTATATTTTCCTGTAGCTCAAATATAAAGGAATAAAAAAGTTCAGATGCGAAACAGTGGTCCCACTGACTTCAGCAAAGCGATAATTTCAGCACAGAAACTACACCATTCCAGGTATTCCGTTACAGAAAAGCTAAGCCCACTTCACGGCACCATGAGATCTAGTCTACACTACCAGAGACTGTCAATCTAAATTCAGCTACATGAATAACATAGCAGAAGTCGATTTTCTTAGATCTACTTATTGCAGTAAGTCAATAGCCGACACTCTTCTGTCGACTCCCATTACTCCTCTCGTTCTGATTGAGTACTGGAGTCGACAGGAGAGTGTTTTGTGATCGATTTATTAAATCTTTACTAGACTTCCGCTGGATCAATCACTGCCCATTGATCCAGAGGATAGTGCAGACATGCCCTTAACAAGCTCATTCTGGGGGAATAAATGGAGCCTAAAGTTAGTAAAGGCAGTCCCCGGGTTACGTACAAGATAAGAACAAACCTACAGTCCCTAAGTTGAATCTGTATGTATCTGGTCAGTTTCAGCAGCAGCTGACTTGGGGATGCCTGTGGTTCTTAAGTTGAATCTGTATGTAAGTCGGAACCGGCATCCAGATTCAGCCGCTGCTGAAACTGACCAGCGGCTGACTACAGGAAGCCCGAGGCAGAGTTGCTCTGCCCCAGGCTTCCTGGAATCAGCCGCTGATAAGTTTCAACTGGCTGAATCTGGACACCAGTTCCGACTTACATACAGATTCAACTTAAGAACCCCAGGCATCCCCAAGTCAGCTGCTGCTGAAACTGGTCAGCGGCTGATTCCAGGAAGCCCGGGGCAGAGCAACTCTGCCTCGGGCTTCCTGTAGTCAGCGCTGGTCAGTTTCAGCAGCTGCTGACTTGGGGACACCTGGGGCAGAGCAGCTGGGGTGCTGCTGGGTTGCTCCAGTAGCACACAGAGCGGCGCTGCGGGACCAACCAGCAGCACCCCAGCTGCTCTACCACAGGCGTCCTGAGAAAAGCCTGGTCTGCTCGGGGGGGGGGGGAGAGGAGCGGGGGGCACAATAGCTGCGCGCCCCCCCCCAGCAGACCAGGGAGACGCGGGCGGCGGACCGAGACGCACCGCGGTCCCGCCGCCCGGGTCCTCTGCGGCTTTGCTCCACGTCTCCCTGGTCTGCTGGAGACCAGCAGACCAGGGAGACAGGGAGCAAAGCCACGGAGCACGCGGGCAGCAGGACAGCCCAGACGCGCCAGCAGACCAGGGAGACGGGGAGCAAAGATAGCCGCGGCGCGTCTGGGCTGTCCCGCTGCCCGCGTGCTCCGCGGCTTTGCTCAGCGTCTCCCTGGTCTGCTGGGGGGTTTCCCCCCCAAGCAGACCAGGGAGACATGGAGCAGCTTTTCTCGCCCCGGAGGACGCAGGCGGCGGAACCGCGGCGCACCTGGGCGTCCCGCCGCTCCCATCCTCCGGGGAGAGAAAAACCCTGTTCGTAACTGCGGATCCGACATAAGTCGGATCCACGTAACTCGAGGACTGCCTGTATTTTAAGAAGCTGACCTTACTTCAACTTAGACTGTCCCCACTTAACAACATTATCTCTTAAATAATGCCTGCTTATAATTCACTGCGGGGGGTGGAGATTATTTACTACTGCTTTTGTCTGTGGGAGACAATTGTTTCGGGGGGGAGGGGAACTGTCACAATATTTTTAAAACTATATTTAAACAAAAGCTTACATTCCACAATAAAGGAAAAATATCCAAAAATTGCTCAAAGCCTCTAAAGATTATGGAATAAAAGAGCTTATTTGTACCAATAGTTCTCCAGGGCCTCAGCTGTGTAAACTATCAATTACGCGGAGAGCTAATGGACACAATATTAAACAATTTAATCAAACATACACTGTAGATGCCACTAACATTTTCTTTAACTAGTTTCTTGCTTTAGACAACCAAGTCGCAGCCTGTACATGATACACACGAAGAAAGACTTTCAAATCAGAAACTGAGATCTTATTACACTGACCATATCTAGTCTGATAAAAAGAAATCTCTAACTCTAAATGCTGATGCAATACAATATTAATAATTATTAATAATGGAGAAAGGAACTAAAAATAGCACACACCTGGTATTAATGGTTTATTTGGAGTTTGTGTTAGTTTGTTTTATATTTTTAATACTTATAGTTGACAGGACCAAATATACCACTTCGTCAACTAGGCATAACTCCAATGAAATCACAAGCATGGGATGGATTTACTCCAGCTGTGAATTTGGCCAATAATGTACTGTTGAACAATTTTGATAGGAAAGTAAAGTACTGCCGTAGTGAAACTCATGTTTACTGCATACCTAGTAAAGATCAACTGGGGACAGAGAATAGGATTTGAGATAACGCGATTTGTCCCCCCAGAAATTAATGTCCTTTTACACAAATCCAAAACCAAAAAAGTAACAATGTCCCTTAACTACAGTAAATGAATTATTTGCAAAAATAACATAGAAAAGCAACAGTGCTACCACCCTACTCATCATTACAGTTCCAATAATTAATGGGACCCACGCTCTCAAAACATGAAGCCCAGTGATGTCAGCTTCCGAATTAGCATACAGAACAATAGCATCCAGCATAAGGTGTATTATTTAAATTTCAGATTTTATTTAAAAGCGTCACAAATTGTTTTTTTTTCCCCCCAACAACTTTGAATTTTTTTTTTAAAACATCCATCTTTCCTCCATGTAAAAGCTGAAAAGTAACATCTTTTACCCTGTAGGTTTAGTACTCGTCTATCATGTACTAGAATGACCAGTTAACATCACCACTATTTGCATTAGATGCACCCTCTGTTTGTTTTATATGAATAATTTCTCAGCAACAAAGGGTTAGGTGTTTAAAAGAAATGAATGATTATCATTTAAAAGTAATTAAAACTTCAGATTTAAAAAAAAATTAAAGTCTAATTCAGGATACATCATCACTGGACTACAGCTGTGGTACCTGATAAAGTCCCTTTTATAGAAGGTTGTCAGCTTTATTAACTTCATGAGGAGCCATGCAACAATCTAACCTTTGGGTTTAGCTATGCTCTACTTTATGTATTTCAGTGTCAAAAGAGGCCATAGTGATTATCTAGCCTTATCTTGTAGCTCATCACTCTCCCAAAACAAGCTACTGCTTGGTAAAGAGCATTAAGGGGCATCTTGCTATTTTCAATTTCTCTTTTTTTGACTCAGATTGTCTCACTTATCCCCAACTGTCTGCACAATGAGATTAAAGAGAAATGCCAAACATATTTTAGAGTGGTAGTTACTAAGAGCTGAGGAAAACATTTCTTCACTTTTGTACCTGTTTCATCGGGTGAACTTGGAGAAGCACTGTCCTGTGATAACGTTGTCCAGCTGGAATCTTCATCACTTGGAGCCAGATTTTGAATCCGATGTAATGCACAATCTGTTTTGGCTCCAGTTTTAGGATGGTCCTTCTTAGTCTCAGGACTTGATGATACAGTGGCTACTTGGCCATCTTCTGGACTGGACAGCTTGTTTTGTTTCTGAGGCAGTACATCCCCATTGACAATCACGGTGGAAGCCTGGCTGTTACTTTGTGCTGCTTTCTCCTCCATCACTACATGACTGTTCCCAAAATTCTGTTCTAATTCCCTGGCTGATGTTTCCAGATCTGCATAGTAATTTAGGAAGCTCTTGGTCCTCCTAGGTTGAGAGGAGAATATTTCGCAGCCTGCAGAATCCTGAGGGGTTGCTTCTTTACCTTCTAACTTCTCAGAAGTAATGTTTATCCCTGCAGTTGTAGTGAGATTTTTGTTGGGATCCTGCTGCCCCTGTTCTGCTGCTTTTCTAAGCTGATTTTCTCCATTCTTCACCAGCTTTATATTAGCAGAGTTGTTCCCCAGAAGGGGCTGTGCTGCTGGATCTGAAAGGCCCATGGCTGTCTGAATGTTAGTTAATGCATATTTTTTCCTGCATTTTGGGGGAGTGCTGTTCTTTGTTTCTGTATGCTTCATTTCCGCATTCAACAGTTCATTATGGGAGGAGCGCAAGTTAAGAGTATTAGGGGGAGTGGCAGGATTATTGCGATTCACAACGTCGGTTGTGCTATTGCTTGCCATAAACACAGCCAATGCGTCCACACTGGAGTCAACTAGAAAAGAAAAAGAGATATTCATGAGATACTCTTTGTAGTAGAGCTTTTGGAAAAGGGATACGATGCCTTTAACTGGTAAACAACAGTTTCTATAAACTAAGTGGAAGGGAAAACAGATACATTAAAAAAAAGATCAGTTTGTCAAATATGAAAATTCAAAAGCAAAAAAGGTGGTGATGACATTGGGGAATGTTACGTTGTTAATAAAGGTATACAATATTTTTACTCCAATTTTTATTTTACATTTTTGAATGTTTGAGCTACAGTAAAACTCCAATTGTCGGCATCCAGTGGTCCGGCACTCCCGATAGTCCAGCACCAACTGGAATCCGGAAGTGCTCCAGCCAGAAGACAACTGGAGCTTCTCCGTGCCGCTTCCCCAAGTGTGCTGCTGCCGCTGATTAAACTGACCAGTGGCGGACTTGGGGAAGATGCGCAAAGCAGAGCAGCTGGGGTGCTGCCGAGTTGGTCCCGCAGTGCCGACCCTCACCCCCCTGCTCGGCGCCCGGCAGCACCCCAGATGCTCTGCTCCGCCAAGCGGCAGACTTGGGGAAGCTGCGGAGCAAAGAAGCTGAGAGTGCTGCTGGGCACCGAGCAGGGAGGTTAGGGGCGGCGCTCCAGGACCAACCGGGCAGCACCCCAGCTGCTCAGTCCCTGGCTTCTCCAAGTCCTCCACTCGTCAGTTTCAGAAGCGGCTGAATCTGTCAGCAGCAGGTGCGCGGGGCTTCCTCCACCTCCCTGCATAACGGTGGAGGGTTCGCCCCACGCCGCGCCATTTCCCCCCTCCCCTCCTCAACCCTTCACAGCTCCCCTTCTGGAGTATCTCCTGATACTCTGGCATATCCGATAATCCGGCACCCCCTGGGTTGAAAGGTGCTGGATTATTGGAAGTTTACTCTACTAGGTATATTTTGGGGAGGAAAAGAAGTATTTTGCATCTGCTTTGGAGTTCTGAAGTTCATTATCCTCTTTCTCACTAAAATGCATGGTTTCACCGCCTCCTGAGCCAAGAAGTAGGGCAAGAATTTATTTAGGACCCACCAATAGTGAGTTGAAGAGTAGGGTGTGTCTAGATTACAGAGTTTTGTCGACAAAACTCTACCTGCGTCTGCACTACCGCTGAGTTCTGTCGACATAACGTCGACAGAACTCAGCAGTTTTGTCGACGCTGGTAAACCTCATTTTACGAGGCATAACGCGTTCTGTCGACAGAAGGTGTTATTGCATCTAGGGTTGTGTCTAGACTACAGGGTAGACACTCTTTGTCGACAGAAGCTTTGTCGACAGTATCTGTCAACAAAACTTCTGTCGACAAAAGCCTGTAGTCTAGACGTACCCTAAGTGGCCCTACAGATCAAAGCAACATACTGCTACCTTTCTACCCTGGCAGAAATGAAACATTGTTATTGCTTATTTTAGGTCATCTCTGATAGATGTCTATCCAACCTGCTCTTAAATATCTCCAGAGATGGAGATTCCACAATCTCCCTAGGCAACTTATTCCAATCTTCAACCACCCTGAGAGTTAGCAAGTTTTTCCTAATGTCCAACCTAAGCCTCCCTTGCTGCAACTTAAGCCAATTGCTTCTTGTCCTATCCTCAGATGTTAAGGAGAGTAATTTTTCTCCCTCCTCCTTGTAACATCCGTTTAGGTACTTAAAAGCTGCTATCATGTCTTCTCTTTTCCAAACTAAACAAACCCAATTCTTTCAGTCTTCCCTCATAGCTCATGCTCTGTAGACGTTTAATCATTTTTGTTGCTCTTCTCTGGACTCTCTACACAATGGCTTCGTCTATGCCTCTCCCGGAGGGGCATAAGGATCTTGCACAAAATAGGGTTTTTGTGCAACACAAAATGTCCACGCTACTTTTTTCCCCCCCTCACAAAAACCCTTTGTGCAAAAATGGCTTGCATAAATTATGCAAACGAGGCACCGTGATATGCTAATCCATGCCTCATTTGCATACTCGCTGCCGGCAAAACCAGCAGTGCAGACATAGTCAATTTGTCTACATCTTTCCTGAAACATGGTGCCCACAACTGGACTCAATACTCCAGCTGAGGCCTAATCAGCACAGTTCATAATCAGTCCATAACTGAGCTACAACATTCTTCTACTTTTCTTACTTTTCTTGCAACTTGTGGGCAACTCTCTGACATCATGATATCTGAAACACTGGTCAAGCTTCCAGAGAACTAGGCTTGGGCAGGGAGGGGATTTTCAAATAAGGTTGCCAACTTTGTACCCGGGAATAACCGAACACCTCCCTTGCAAGGCCCTCCCCATGTCCCATCCCGCTCACTCCATTCCCTAGTCACCCTCATTCACTCACTCACTCACTCACTCACTCACTCACTCACTCACTCATTTTCACTGTGCCGGCTAACAGGGCAAGTTGTGGGAGGACCTGATGGCTCCAACTGGGGGTGCAGGCTCTGGGGTGAGGCTGGGGGATGAAGGGTTTAGGTTGCAGGAAGAGGCTCTGGGCTGTGGCTGAGGGACCTGCTGGGTGGAAGGTAGAATCAAAGCTGGGACAGGGGGTTGTGGCCTGGAGGTGTAAGAGGTGCAGGTTCCAGGTAGCACTTACCTCACGCAGTTCTTGGAAGTAGTGGTATGCCCTCTCAGCTCCTACATGGTGGCATTTGGGGCAGGGACAGCATGCAAAGCCCCTCAAGATGCCCTGGCCTCTTATGCATAGAAGCTGGAGGGTGAACATGCCAGCTGCTTCCTGGGAGCTGCGTAGCATGGAGGCTAGCAACCAATCTGCCAGCCCCACTGTGCGGCACTGCCAATCAGATAGTTAATGGCTCAATCAGCGGTGCTGACCAGAGCTGCCAGGATCCCTTTTCGACCAGGGATCCCAGTTGAAAACCGAACACCTGGTCATCCTACTTTCAGACCAATGAAATGATCAAAGAGAGTATTTTTTTATATATTAAAAAGTATCCATGGTTTCCCCTGCTGCCTATTGTCACTCCCATGGTAAAGTATGACTTCCATTAATAATAGAAAATACACCATGAATTCTTCCTGTGACTCACTCGTTTGAGAAATGCAAACAAATTATAAACCAATTAGTATTCACTCCCTCTGACAGAGTATAAAGCACTCTCTCAGTTGTTGCTAGTTCTCTCAGAAAAGGCTGATTTGTGATATGCCTGTTGCACACTAAAATGAGGGTGTGACTTCAGATATATCCATGGATAAAAGAGTACAGTTTGAGCTGGTTGCTAGGAGAGCATTCCAGTTAAGATATATTGTGCATCTGAGTATTCAATCTGTGAAAGAAAAGACTACTCTAAAATATGGATTTAGAGAAAATAAATTCTTTGTGGACTCCTTATATATAAAATATAAGGAACACTATATGAAAGGTTTATTTAAATCCAGGTACACCTGTTAAATTTAGTGTTTAACATTTTCAAATTTGTATACTTCATTTTGTTTTAACTTTAGAGAACAGACTAATGTATCCTTTATCTTTTCCTCTATGCCAAAGGAATCCCAGTCTTAAGAGTTACAAAAGGGTTTAAACACATGATTTTTCATTATTTGATTACCATGATTTCCTCAAATTCTGGTCTATTAGTCTTTTAGCTTTAGTTTTTGATTAATAATAAATACATATATTCAAGTATTCAAATTGTAACCATAGCACATTAAAAAAAATCACAAAGTATCAGAAATTAGTGTGTTTTTAGAGGTAAATAAATACTTTTAGGAGTTGTCATCACACATCCTCTCTGTCTGATTGATCCTTCAGGATGCAAAGTAATATTATGACTCATATGGTTGAGGACTCCACATAAAGTTATGAACAAGTGCCCTCCGTTATAAAGGAGCTTCAGGGGGTAGCCGAGTTAGTTTGTTACAGAAAAAAAACAGCAAGCAAATGGTCTGGTAGCACTTTATAGACTAACAAAACATGTAGATGGTATCTGAAGAAGTGGGCTGTGCCCACAAAAGCTCGTGATACCATCTACATGTTTTGTTAGTCTATAAAGTGCTACCAGACCATTTGCTTGCTGTTTTCTCTGTTATAAAGGAATGTATGTAGATTTTTTTTGTCTTATAAAATGGAGCAATTTGAATTTATTGACTAGCTTTTTAAATTTCTTGTGGTTTTCATGAAGCCTGAAGGCAATATAGAAGTTATATGCTCATAGACTTTAAGGTCAAAAGGGACCATCGTGATTATCTAGTTTGACTTCCTGTACATTTCAGTTCACAAAACCTCACTCGCCCTTCCTTGACCTATAGCTATAGATTCTTGTTAAATTAAGTGTTAACTCATTTTCAAAATTGCTTATTTCATTTAAACCTTAGAAAATGCATCCTTTCTCTCTCTCTTTTCCTCTATGCCACATAGAGTTCCACTCCTAAGAGTTGCAAATGGGTTTAAACACATGATTTTCCATAATCTGATTACTGTGATTTCCTCAACCTTCTGGCTGAGTTACTGAAATCCTCACATTATGATTTAAAGACTTCAAATTACAGATAATCTGCTATCTTCACCCTGGCCCCATGCTGCCAAGGAAGGTGGAAATCCCCAGTGTCTTTGACATTATGACTCAATGACAATTCCTTCTTGACCCCTCACATGATAACAAGTTAGCCCCTGAGCATGTGGAAAGAACAGGGCTGGGCAAAATGCAGCCCACAGGCCAGATTCAGCCCGCCAAGCCACCAGATCCAGAAACGCGGCTGCAGGGCTCTGTTTCTGTTTTGAAACTGGAGGGAAGGGGGAATGTTTTAGGAGCTGCCCCGCCCCCAGCACATTCCCATTCGCCAGTTTCTGGCAGAAACCGGCCAATGGGAGCTTCTTGTTAGAAAATCAGGCAGCTAAGAAGAACCATACCCCCTCTTCTCATCTCAGTTTTACATGAAGCACATGGCCAGGCAGGGAGGCTGGCTGCCTGGGAAACATTTTAAGCTCTACAGGCAGGCAGGCTAGTTTGGCAGCTGACAAGTAAGTCTCTTGGCCACAGCCTGCTTCTGGAACTCCAGCCCTTCCCTGCCCCAACTCTCTGTCCCCCCACCCCCCCACTCAACATGTTTAAACCCTCTGTCTCCCTCTTTCACTCATACGCCCCCCCCACCCAGGCTGTGTCTAGTTTACACCTCTCTGTCGACAGAGAGATGTAGATTAGGCACATCAAAATTGCTAATGAAGCTGGGATTTAAATATCCCGTGCCTCATTAACATAAACATGGCCACCGCGTTTTTCGAAACTGAGTTTTTTTGTGGATCTGTTAAAAATAAAGCCTTTTTTTGGACAGATCCTGTAAACCTCATTTTTTGAGGAATACAGGATCTGTCGAAAAAGGGTTTATTTTCGACAGATCCTGGTCTAGACTGCCTTTTTTTTTTTTTAAAAAAAAAACCCTCTTTTGGAAGAAAAAAAAAAGCGGTGGCCATGTTTATGCTAATGAGGCATGGGATATTTAAATCCATGCTTCATTAGCAATTTCGATGTGCTTGATTTGCATCCCTCTGACAACAGAGATTGCATCTCCTGCCAATCTCCTGCCCCAGATCACAATCCTATCCTAGGTCACATCCCAAACCTCTGCACTCTAGTCCCCTGCCCTAGGTCACAACCTGCTTCATCCCAACTCCCTCCCAGACTCCAGTCTCCCTCCTGCACCCCAGTGCCTTACTCCAAGCTCCCTTCTGCACCCAACCGCCATTCCAGACCCCGCATCTCCTCCATTAATATCATGGAAGCGTGTGCAGCCCTCAACCACTTTCCAAAATCTTGGAGTGGCTCTGCATCAAAAATTATTGCCCACCCCAGGCAAGACCCACCAACCATATGGGAAAGAATTCTCTTTAGTAACTCAAAACTCTCTCCATTTAGTGTCCCATCACTGGCTACTGGACATTCTTGCTGCTAGCAGTCGCAGATCAACTCTTGCCATTGGGAGCAGCATAACGCCATCCCCTCAAAACATTTATCAAGCTCAGTCTTGATGCCAGTTAGATTTTTTTGTCCCTCAATGTTTCGCTCCTCTGATGGTTAGAAACCTTCATCTCATTTCAATAGTAAACGTCTTCATGACCTGTTTATATCCATTTGTTCTTGTATCCATGTTGGCACTGAACTTAATCTAACTCCTCTCCCTCCCTGGTACAGGCTGGATTATGGATGTGGCTGGATCAGAGAACCCTGGCAGCCTAGTGACAGGACAGCAATCCAGGAGGGGCCAGGCTGAAGCATCAGGACAGATCTGAGGGCAGCCCCCAGCAGTGGGGCTGAAGCCAGCAGCAACTCCAGCAGCCCCTGACGGTCTGCGGCACTGGGATTGAGCCGGTGGCAACCCAGGCAGTGCAGGCTGAGGCCAGAGCCTCAGGCAGCTCACGGAAGTGGGGCCAGAGCTTATGGGCTGCTGCAGGGAGGAGTCCGAGCCCTCAGCAGCCTGCAGCAGTGGACCCAGGACAGGGGCTGGTGGCAGCCCCAGCAGCCCATGGCAGCACGGTGCTGGGATCAGAGCCTGAGCCCTCAGCAGCCCCCAACAGTCCAACCATGGCCAGAGGCGGCCCCTGGAAGCCTGCTGCAGTGTGGGGCCAGAGCTTGTGACTGCCCACAGCAGCGCAGGGCGGGAGGCTAGCAGGCAGCCCAGCCAGGGCAACAGCAGTGGGGCCAGCAACCCAGCAGGCAGCCTGGCAGGGGCTGAAGTTAGTCCCTCCGCTCTACCCCCAGATGGCAGAGTCCACAGCTGGGCACTGTGGCAGGGAACCTTCTCTGGGCTGGCAAATTCCCTAGTTAGGGACAAGTCAGGCTCCAAGGGAGCCAGATAAGAGATGTCCAACCTGTGTTTATCCCTATGATGTAAGTACAGATAGCAATCATATCTCCCCTCGGTCTTTTATTTTTGTTAAGCTGAACAAGCCAAGCTCTTTGCATCTCCTCTCATAAATAGGTATTTCACTCCTCTGATCATCTTAGTTGCACTTCTCTGCACCTGTTCCAGTTTGAATTAATCTTTTTGCACATGGGATACCAGAAATGCACACAGTAGGAGAGATCCAGAGAAGATCTCACCAGTGTCGTGTACAATGGTACTACCACTTCCTTATACCTATTGGAAATACTTGGCCTGATGAAACCTAGGATTCCATTTGCCTTTTTCAAAGAATCATAGAATCTAGGACTGGAAGGGACCTCGAGAGGTCATCGAGTCCAGTCCCCTGCCTCCATGGCAGGACCAAATGCCGTCTAGACCATCCCTGATAGACATTTATCTAACCTACTCTTAAATATCTCCACAGATGGAGATTTCACAACCTTCCTAGGCAATTTATTCCAGTGTTTAACTATCCTGACAGTTAGGAACTTTTTCCTAATGTCCAACCTAAACCTCCCTTGCTGCAGTTTAAGCCCACTGCTTCTTGTTCTATCCTCAGAGGCCAAGATGAACAAGTTTTCTCCTTCCTCCTTATGACACCCTTTTAGATATATGAAAACGGCTATCATGTCCCCCCTCAGTCTTCTCTTTTCTAAACTAAACAAACCCAATTTTTTCAGCCTTCCTTCATAGGTCATGATCTCTAGACCTTTAATCGTTCTTGTTGCTCTTCTCTGGACCCTCTCCAATTTCTCCACATCTTTCTTGTAATGCGGTGCCCAGAACTGGACACAATACACCAACTGAGGCCTAACCAGTGCAGAGTAGAGCGGAAGAATGACTTCTCATGTCTTGCTCACAACACACCTGTTAATGCATCCCAGAATCATGTTTGCTTTCTTTGCAACAGCATCACACTGATGACTCATATTCAGCTTGTGGTCCACTATAACACCTAGATCCCTTTCTGCCATACTCCTTCCTATCCCTTTCTGCCATACTCCTTCCTAGACAGTCGCTTTCCAGTCTGTATGTGTGAAACTGATTGTTCCTTCCTAAGTGGAGCACTTTGCATTTGTCTCTATTAAACTTCATCCAGTTTATCTAGACCATTTCTCCAATTTGTCCAGATCATTTTGAATTATGATCCTATCCTCCAGAGCAGTCGCAACCCCTCCCAGCTTGGTATCATCTGCAAGCTTAATAAGCGTACTTTCTATGCCAATATCTAAATAGTTGATGAAGATATTGAACATAGCCAATCCCAAAACAGACCCCTGCAGAACCCCACTTGTTATACCTTTCCAGAAGGATTGTGAACCATTAATAACTACTCTCTGAGTACGGTTATCAAGCCAGTTATGCATCCACCTTATAGTAGCACCATCTAAGTTGTATTTACCTAGTTTACTGATAAGAATATCATGCAAGACCGTATCAAATGCGTTACTAAAGTCTAGGTATACCACATCCACCGCTTCTTCCTTATCCACAAGACTCGTTATCCTATCAAAGAAAGCTATCAGATTGGTTTGACATGATTTATTCTTTACAAATCCATGCTGGCTGTTCGCTATCACCTTGCCACTTTCCAAGTGTTTACAGAGGATTTCCTTAATTACTTGCTCCATTATTTTCCCTGGCACAGAAGTTAAACTAACTGGTCTGTAGTTTCTTGGTTGTTCTTATTTCCCTTTTTATAAATGGGCACTATATTTGCCCTTTTCCAGTCTTCTGGAATATCTCCTGTCTCCCTTGATTTTCCAAAGATGATAGCTAGAGGCTCAGATACCTCCTCTATCAGCTCCTTGAGTATTCTAGGATGCATTTCATCAGGCTCTGGTGACTTGCAGGCATCTAACTTTTCTAGGTGATTTTTAACTTGCTCTTTTTTTTATTTTATCTTCTAAACCTCCCTCCTTCCCACTAGCATTCACTATGTTAAGCATTCCTTCAGACTTTTCGGTGAAGACCGAAACAAAGAAGTCATTAAGCATCTCTGCTATTTCCAAGTTTCCTGTTACTGTTTCTCCCTCCTCACTGACCAGTGGGCCTACCCTGTCCTCGGTCTTTCTCTTGCTTCTAATGTATTTATAAAAGTCTTCTTGTTTCCCTATATTTCCGTAGCTAGTTTGAGCTCATTTTGTGCCCACACCAGACTAGTGGTTCATACCCGCACCACACTAGTGGTTCATTGTCATTCTGTGATCAACTAATATATTTTATGTAAAACTTTTAAGGAATGGATAATTGTGATCCCTGACAGTTTATGGTATAATGTCCACAACTGCATGCTATTTATCAAGGCCAGTTTTTGGAATCAGATCATAGTACATTCCAACACAATTCTGAGAGAATCTGAAATAACAAGATTACAATTTATAAACAACTTAATAGTTTACAAGCAGGGAGCCCTGTTCTACAGATCCCAATGTCCCCTGCAATGTTGTTCTAGTTATTTTTTGTGTGGAAAAGAATTCTTAAAAAAGACACCTTCCTAGGTAGTTCAAACACATCCTGACAAAAATCAATATATGGAGATATAATGTAGAAAACAATACAATTCTGAGTCTACTCAATAAAGATCCGGCACTGATACACCAGATATATTGACTCGTTCCTAGAAAGTTAATAATGAGGGAAAGGACTGGGCAGGGATCGTCGAATTGAGGACGTAAATGCGTGGTTGCGCAGGTGGTGTCGCAGAGAGGGCTTTGGTTTCTTCGACCATGGGACTCTGTTCCGGGCGGAAGGATTGTTAGGAAGAGATGGGATCCACCTAACGAAGAGAGGAAGGAGTATCTTCGCGGGCAGGCTTGCGAACCTAGTGAGGAGGGCTTTAAACTAGGTTCGTCGGGGGACGGTGACCAAAACCCTGAGGGGAGTGGGAAAGTCAGATACCGGGAAGAAATGCATAGAGCAAGGAGCGAGAAAGGAGGACCCCAGTTTCGAATGGAGAAGATAGTGCAATCAACTGGTTACCTGAAGTGTTTGTACACTAATGCGAGAAGCCTGGGCAACAAGCAGGAAGAACTGGAGGCCCTGGCCCAGGCCAAGAAATATGATTTAATTGGGATAACAGAGACTTGGTGGGATGACTCGCATGACTGGAGCGCTGTCATGGAAGGGTATAGATTGTTCAGGAAGAATAGGCAGGGGAGAAAAGGAGGAGGAGTTGCACTATATGTAAGAGAGCACTATGATTGCTCTGAACTCCAGTATAAAGAGGGAGAAAAACTTGTTGAAAGTCTATGGGTCAGGTTTAAAGGAGCAAACAGCAGTGATGTTGTGGTTGGTGTCTGCTACAGGCCACCGAACCAGGTGGATGAGGTAGATGAGGCTTTCTTCGAACAACTGAGCGAAGCTTCCAGATCGCAGGCCCTGGTTCTCATGGGGGACTTTAATCACCCTGACATCTGTTGGGAAACCAATACGGCAGTACACAGGCAATCCAGGAAGTTTTTGGAGAATGTTGGGGATAACTTCTTGGTACAAGTGCTGAAGGATCCGACCAGGGGCCATGCACAGCTTGATCTTCTCCTCACAAACAGGGAGGAACTAATAGGGGACGTAGAGGTGGGTGACAACCTGGGAAGCAGTGATCATGAGATGGTAGATTTCAGGATCCTGACCAAAGGAAGGAAAGAGAGTAGTAAAATACACACCCTGGACTTCAAAAAAGCAGATTTTGACTCCCTCAGAGATCTGATGGAAAGAATCCCCTGGGATGTTAACATGAAGGGGAAAGGAGTCCAGGACAGCTGGCAGTATTTTAAAGAAGCCTTATTGAAGGCACAGAAAGAAACCATCCCGACGCGTAGCAAGAGAGGCAAACCTGGTAGGAGACCGGATTGGCTTACAGGGGAAATCCTTGGTGTACTTAAGCACAAAAAGGAAGCTTACAGAAAGTGGAAACTTGGACAAATGACTAGGGAGGAGCTTAAATGTATAGTTCGAGAATGCCGGGGGGTTATCAGGAAGGCAAAAGCGCAAATGGAGTTGCGACTGGCTAAGGATGTGAAGGATAACAAGAAAGGTTTCTACAGGCATGTCAACAAGAAGAAGGTGATCAGAGAGGGTGTGCAGTCCCTAATGGATGAAGGAGGTAACCTAGTGACAGAGGATGTGGGGAAAGCTGAAGTACTCAATGCTTTCTTTGCCTCTGTATTCACGGACAAGGTCGGCTCCTGGACTTCTGTGCTAAGCGACGCAAGATGGGAAGAAGATGGACAGCCCTTGGTGGGTAAAGAACAGGTTAGGAACTATTTAGAAAAACTAAACGTACACAAATCCATGGGTCCAGACTTAATGCACCCAAGGGTACTGAAGGAGTTGGCAAATGTCATTGAGGAGCCTTTGGCCATTATCTTTGAAAAGTCGTGGAGATCGGGCGAAATCCCGGATGATTGGAAAAAGGCAAATGTAGTGCCCATCTTCAAAAAAGGGAAGAAGGACGATCCAGGGAACTATAGGCCGGTCAGTCTTACCTCGGTTCCTGGAAAAATCATGGAAGGGATCATAAAGGAATCCATTTTGAGACACTTGAATGAGAGGAAAGTGATCAGGAATAGTCAGCATGGATTCACAAAGGGCAAGTCGTGCTTGACCAATCTGATTAGCTTCTATGATGAGGTAACTGGCTCAGTGGACATGGGAAAGTCAGTGGATGTTATATACCTTGACTTTAGCAAGGCTTTTGATACGGTCTCCCACAATATTCTTGCCAGCAAGTTAAGGGAATGCGGATTGGATAAATGGACGGTAAGATGGATAGAAAGATGGCTAGAAGGCCGGGCCCAGCGGGTAGTGATCAACGGTTCGATGTCAGGATGGAGGTCGGTTTCTAGTGGAGTGCCCCAAGGTTCGGTTCTAGGACCGGTTTTGTTCAATATCTTTATTAATGACCTGGATGAGGGGATAGATTGCACCCTCAGCAAGTTTGCAGATGACACTAAGCTAGGGGGAGAGGTAGATACGCTTAAGGGCAGAGATAGGGTCCAGAGTGACTTGGACAAATTGGAGGATTGGGCCACTAGAAATCTCATGAGATTCAACAAAGACAAGTGTAGAGTCCTGCACTTGGGACGGAAGAATCCCAAGCATAGTTACAGGCTGGGGACCAACCAGTTAAGTAGTAGTTCTGCAGAAAAGGACCTGGGGGTTACAGTGGATGAGAAGCTAGATATGAGTCAACAGTGTGCTCTTGTAGCCAAGAAGGCTAATGGCATATTAGGATGCATTAAGAGGAGCATTGCCAGCAGATCCAGAGATGTCATTATTCCCCTTTATTCGGCTTTGGTGAGGCCACATCTGGAGTACTGTGTCCAGTTCTGGGCCCCCCACTACAAAAAGGATGCGGACGCATTGGAGAGGGTCCAGCGGAGGGCAACCAAAATGATTAGGGGGCTGGAGCATATGACCTACGAGGAGAGGCTGAGGGACTTGGGTCTGTTTAGTCTGCAGAAGCGAAGAGTGAGGGGGGACTTGATAGCAGCCTTCAACTTCCTGAAGGGAGGTTCCAAAGAGGATGGAGAGAGGCTGTTCTCAGTAGTGACAGATGGCAGAACAAGGAGCAATGGTCTCAAGTTGTGGTGGGAGAGGTCCAGATTGGATATTAGGAAAAACTATTTTACTAGGAGGGTAGTGAAGCATTGGAATGGGTTACCTAGGGAAGTAGTGGAGTCTCCATCCCTAGAGGTGTTTAAGTCTCGGCTTGACAAAGCCCTGGCCGGGTTGATTTAGATGGGATTGGTCCTGCCTAGAGCGGAGGGCTGGACTTGACGACCTTCTGAGGTCTCTTCCAGTTCTGATTCTATGATAAGGGGATGGTTGGATGAAATAACATGATCTTGGTAACTAATTGACCATTCATTTCCAGTTGGAAATAGGTCAATGGAGGGATGATAGGAGTTGCTATAGGGAACTTTCTGGGTGTCTGGCTGGTGAGTCTTGCCCACATGCTCAGGGTTTAGCTGATCGCCATATTTGGGGTCAGGAAGGAATTTTCCTCCAGGGTAGATTGGCAGAGGCCCTGGAGGTTTTTCGCCTTCCTCTGTAGCATTGGGCACAGATCACAGCTGAAGGACTCTCTGCATGTTGGGGCCTTCAAAGTATTGGAAGGCTTCAATATCTGAGACATAGGTGAGAGGATTATTCTAAGAGGGGTGGGCGAGATTCTGTGGCCTGCATGGTGCAGGGGGTCAGACTAGATGATCATAATGGTCCCTTCTGACCTTAAAGTCTATGAGTCTATGAGTCTATGAGCTTAGGTTTTAAAAGGCTGAACTTGAAGTTACTGTACACCTCACTGTTGTTTATGAGTGGTATACATTAACTTACATGAACAACTCCTAATCTTCATAAGCTAAAGAGTGCACCTATTTAGATGAGACAGAGGGGTAAGGACAGTATGTCCTCTCATGAAGCATATTTCTTCCATTGATTCTGCCCTCATACTCTTCTACACATTCATTTACAAAATGCTGTTTCTACACTACCACTTATCTCCAGAGTGCCTATGATTTGTGTTCCACTCTTTTGTTCTACCTGAAACTGAAGTATTAAGCTGAGCCGGGAGTAGCATCAGATAGAAACAGATGAGTTGGGAATTAGTATTAAGGGTTGCGGGAAGGATTGGACAGGAGTATGCATCAGGGAGAGGAGAACCAGAAATAGAAAGAAGACAGCAAAGGAGGAGAAGGAACCAAATGGTTAGACAGGAAGAAATTAGGGAGAAAAGGAGCTGGAGCCAGATCAATAGCTGACAAAGTGAGAGCATACAAAAAGGTGAAGTGAAGATGAGAAATAATGGGGGCCAACAACAAAATAGGGGATATATGTGGAGAAAATCCATACAGTCGTGAAGAGCACTTCCTATCCATCAAGGATGGAAGACACTGCCTGAGAAAGAATTACTGCAAGAACTGGAGAATATGAGCGCTTAGGAAGGGCTTAAATTACTCAAAGAAAGGTGGGAGTGAGAAGAGAAAGAGAACATAAAGGCAAAGAGTAAGAAGGAAAAGATAACACTTTACTTTAGGCACTAAGATGTTTTCATTCAGCTTTTGCAGAGGAAGCATATCATAATTTGCTATTCAGAACTCCACCAAATTAGATTTCTTTTGGCATCTCTTCATTCACCTCCTTTAATTCAGATTCAGGTGCAACCATTTTCACTTGATTAAATATCATAGTTAAGGTTTTCTTATCAATTCCCCAGAGGTCCAAGCCAGTTCCAAGCCATCTTTCCCCCTCCATATTACCCTTTTGATTTGGGAGTGCTTTCCGCTCGCTTCACTCAGATGTATAAGTGATGACACAAGAGGCAAAGCAAGGGAGGTGCTGACCCCAACTCTATTTCACATTTTCCAGTACACCATACAGCACTGCCTTTACATGAATACACTTCACCTTTCTGCCTGCCAACCTTTGATCATCCAGTTCCACTATAGCCCTTTGGTGTCAGGGCAAGCAAACCTGGACACTATATTCAAGGTGTGGGTGTACTATGGATTTATGTAAAGGCATTATGCTTTATATTATTTTCTATTCCTTTCCTAATAGTGCCTAATATTCTGTTAGCATTTTTGACCACTGCTGCTCAAATATTTCAGAGAATTGTCCATAGTAACTAAAAAAAAAATATTTTTCTTGAGTGGTAACAGCCAATTATTATCTTTTTCCAGTGTGCATTATTTTGCACTTACCAATGTTGAATTTGATACCCCCCTATAATTCTCTGCAATCAGCTTTGAGCTTAACTATATTACAAAATATTATATCACCTGAAAACCTTGTCTTTTCATTGTTCACACCTTTTTCCAGATCATTAATGAACATGTTGAACAGCCCAGATTCTTGGTAACCCCATTGTTCACCTCTCTCAATTCTGAAAACTGACTATTTATTCCTACACTATTTCCTATTTTTAGCCAAATACTGATCCATGATTGGGCCAGAATTATTTCACATTTGTACAGTGCCAGACATAATGAGTTCACATTGTGAGTGGGACACTACTATAATACAATTAACTAAGCAGCCCTATTCAATATTTTTCAAAAGCCAGGACATAAACCTCATAAAGTGAAGGACTTTTATTTTTGGCTATAAGCACAACAAAATTAGTATATAAACAGAACATAAATATTTTAAATAAAACATATTTGTGACTACTTTATTCTGCTTTTAAAAACCTCTCCTAAAGCAAGAATTTACTTAAGAATGGGATCAGTTGGGGGGGGGGGTGTGAAAGGGAACATGTTTGCTTATTTCACTCTAGAATGCAAAATTAAAACCAATATGGGCCTGATAAGAAGAGAAAGATTTTAAAAGATTCTGTTTATGGAAATATGTGAAAGGGCATCTGACCTTGAAGTACTTCTGACATGGATCACGGGGCTTCAGCAATGGATCAGGAAAAGGATTATAATTTGAAATCTGAAAAGAGGGATCATTTAAGAAATTAAAAACAAAGGAAAACACAAAAGAAAAACACCACATTATAAAATTTCCTAAAGAGCTGTTAAGCATGATAATAAAACATCGCAACACAATGCTGCTGAGTTTTCATAAATCTTGACAGCTGCTGAATGTTTCAGTAGAGGGACTGGTTATTTTGTAAAACTAATTAAAACAAGTACTTAAAAAACCCTACTGACAGCATATTTTTTATTCCCAATCCACACTTTAATAAGGAAAAAAGCAAAATGTCAACAATATTTTCCATTTTTAGAGCAACATACTGGGGTAAGCATTTCCTCATATCTACTATATATTTGAGAGAATTTGTCTGTCTGTGTGTCTGTCCATCTGTTTAAGAACTCATAAACATTAAGAGCTAGAACCACCAAATTCGGTATACAGCTTAATATTATCATAACTCAAAGCAAGGTTAGGGTTTGGTCGTGCCAGGAAAACCGAATGGGACTGTTCCTTATAAAATCATACAGAAAAGAGACAATTACCAGACAAGTAAAAGGGTGAGGGTGCACCCCCCCCCCCTCTGGGAATGCCCCAGTACAGAGTCTCCCGTTCTCAGGTACCATTTAGGGAAGGTGAGGTAGCTGAACTCCTCTTCCCCTGGATTTGTACAGGAACATTGCGGGATTCTTCCCTTTCATCAGGGAGCGAGGGAAAATGCACAATTTACTGCATTCCTCATTCTGGCTGGGGACACACAGGGGGCGCATAAGCCTGGAACTGCCCCAACCAGGGAACATGTACCCTGCACCGGCAGTGCCCACTGGAGATCCAGTGGCCACTGAGAAGCGCTTTTCACCTGAGCCCAAGCTTCTGCGGTGAGCGAGGGCTGGGGGTAGTCCCTCTCCTGGGGCAGCCTGCTGACTGAACCCCTCCTCCCCAGCACCACCCCAGAGCAATGATTTAAATGAAATGTGTACATTTTCATTTTAGTTTCCAAAAAAAAAAAAAAAACACCTTAATTGAGTTAAGGACCTGAGCAATGCTGGGTAAACCTTCTAGTTACAAAATACAGGTTTGCTCCTATAGTCCTGACTCATTCATTTAAGTGACACTTATCCAGAAGAACTGTCATACAGACTTTCATAGAACTAACATGCATGAGAATACTCATTTGAGACAGTAAGCAGAACAGGGCTCAGCCTTTGACACTGGGACAGTAAGGAATGGCTCGATGAACAGCTCCAACACTAGAGAACAATCACGCAGGCCAAGAATCTATTTTCTCAATGGCAGTTTCTTGGTAGGTAGTGAGTTTCTCTTTAAATATAAGGGTTAACTGCAAAATTAATTTTGGGAAGAGAGTTAAAATAATTTATGAACAGCGTAGATAAGTACACTGGAAACATATGCATCCACGGGAACTTGGTAATTAGAATTGAAAAGTTATGCAGAATCCCAGGTTACAAGTTCTAAATTTGGTTTGAGACCCCAAAACTGTTGGTTAAAGGCTGTTTTCCGAAGAGCTATCTAGTGAATTATATATATATATATATATATATATATATATATATATATATATATATATATATATATATATATATATATATATATAGGCTCAAACCTGGATTAGTTTATCTCAGATGCTGTGTAACTTCAGTCAAAACCAAAAGCCTGAACAGCTTCATAAAAAGGATGGATGCTTTTTTGTATACAACACTACTAAACTAAATGCTAAAAATAATTCTCTAAATTTACTAATAATTTATAATTAAATTAAAAGCTTGTTTCTGTACAAAACTTAAAATTTACTGTAACATTTTAAGTCACAAAATTTAATGGTAAAAAGTCAACACTCTGAAAGAAAGGTTCTGATGCCAATCTTAATTCTATGTCTCCCTATACCACACTCACCATCAACATGTAAAACTTCAAATTCTGGTCTCAGCTATGCTGGAGCAAATCCAGACTTATGCTGGCACAACTAAGATCAGAATCAGGCTAACATGCTGGAAAATGTTGTCATTGTTATGTCATCAACCACTACTGTGCCATCTTCAGCATACGTGTTACGAGCACGACCTTTTGGGAGGTGGGTGACCCATGCTGAGCCTCTCTCTTTGGGAAGGGAACCAGATCCTGAAAAAGCTAGCAAAGTTTGTGGGAACTGTTGTGGAGAATCAGAGGTGCTGGTGTTGCAGTTACAGCAAAAGGCTGTCTGACTGAATGAAAGGAGAAAGTCTTGTGAAAGTGACAAGGAAAGTTATACTAGACTGAGAGTAGCAGTAATGGCTGAACATGGAAGTTAAAAAGAAGAAACTGCTGATAAAAAAGCAGTAATACAGCAGAACTAGGGATGTGAATGATCAGTCAACTTGCATTTCTCCCCACCACTTGCTGCCTTTGTATTAGAGGCAGCAAGGGGAAGGGGAAGCAGGAGTCAGTGCTGGAGGATGACGGCTTAAAAGCCAGTTCCCCACAGCACCGGATCCACCTGCCACCCCCCGCCATGCTGCTGCCTTTATCAGAGGCAGTAGCGCAGGGAGGAGGGGGGCCAGGGGAAGCTACCTTGCGGCAGCCTTTCCCACTTCCTCCCCCGCCCCCAGCAACCTCTGTCCGTGGGGAGCTCAGACCCCCCATGGACAGGGCTGCTACCATTCTGTGCTGCTGCGTCTGTATCAGAGGCAGCAGCATGGGGCAGCAGGCAGCCAGTCTGCGAAGGGAGCTAGTTTTTAAACTGGCTCCCCTTGCAGACCGGCTCCCGCCAAGCACCCTGCGTTGCTGTCTCTGATACAGAGGAAACAGTATGGGGTAGCAGGGAGCGCCTGGGAGTTGGGCCAGATTGTACTGGCTGCTGGCCCTGGTCCCGGTCCCAGAAGCTATAGAATAGTCGACTAACCGCTAAAAATTCATGCAGTTAGTTGACTATTCTATTACCTGCTATTTAACATCCCTAAGCAGAACCAGAAGAAAAGATACTGAAGGAAAAACTCTGAGCAGGAAAGGCGCTGGTTAGGAAACTCAGGGTGCAGGAAAGGAATAGGGTTGCAAGCAACTTACCTTGAGTGCCTCTCCCTTATCAGATGCCTAGTATGCAACAGTTATGGTACTCTTCTGCTTCCCACTCTGGTTCCGAGGGCCCCACTACACAATCCACTTCAACCCTTAAACCAACTTCCCTATTGAGCATTGTCCTGGTTCCATTTTCCTATTTGACGTAAGTATCACTGCCGAGCTCCCACTCCCACCACTAAGCTTCCTCCTCTGGCTCTTGTCCAGTTGTGAAGACAGCCCAGACAGTCTCCTCTGACACAGAACTACATTTGTAATTTAGAGCTAAATATAAAGCCGAGCCCCTAGACAGCAATACTATCTGTTTTACAGTGATGTTCTTATAAGTCTTGTTATTCTGATCTGTTTATATATGCTGTTAATCATAGAATACTAGGACTGGAAGGGACCTCGAGAGGTCATCGACTCCAGTCCCCTGCCCTCATTGCAGGACCCAGTACTGTCTAGACCATCCTTGATAGACATTTATCTAACCTACTCTTAAATATCTCCACAGATGGAGATTCCACAACGATCCTAGGGAATTTATTCCAGTGTTTAACCACCCTGACAGTTAGGAACTTTTTCCTAATGTCCAACCTAAACCTCCCTTGCTGCAGTTTGCTTCTTGTTCTATCCTCAGAGGCCAGGAAGAACAATTTTTCTCCTTCCTCCTTGTGACACCCTTTTAGATACCTGAAAACCGCTATCAATCTTCTCTTTTCCAAATCAAACAAGACTAATTCTATCAGCCTTCCTTCATAGGTTATATTCTCTAGACCTTTAATCATTCTTGTTGCTCTTCTCTGGACCCTCTCCAATTTTTCCACATCTTTCCTAAAATGTGGAGTGCAGACCTGGACACAATACTCCAACTGAGGCCTAACCAGAGCAGAAGAGAGCAGAAGAATGACTTCTCATGTCCTGCTCACAACACACCTGTTAATGCATCCCAGAATCATGTTTGCTTTTTTTGTTAGCGTCACACTGTTGAGTCATATTCAGCTTGTGGTCCACTATAACACCTAGATCCCTTTCTGCCATACTCCTTCCTAGATAGTCGCTTCCCATTCTGTATGTGTGAAACGGATTGTTCCTTCCTAAGTGGAGCACTTTGCATTTGTCCTTATTAAACTTCATCCTGTTTACCTCAGACCATTTCTCCAATTTGTCCAGATCATTTTGAATTATGACCCTGTCCACCAAATCAGTTGAAACCCCTCCCAGCTTGCATCATCTGCAAACTTAATAAGCGTACTCTCTATGGCGATATTTAAAATCCTATCATGGGTTTAAGCATTCAAGTATAGTTCATCATTTTATCAGTACTTTTGAGCTTTCCCACCCCACTTCCTAGCCAGCAGAAATGTAGAGACAAGTCAATCAAATTCTAACTTTTAAAGATAAAAGCAAATAGTAGGTCTAACTCCTGTTCCTTGCATTATTATTTTTATAAAATATATAGGAATTTAATATTTAATACAGATAAGCACATACACTTATACTTGACCACTAATTTGAGACAGATTATCTTGCATTTTAATTTAATAAAATTGTATTGTCATCACATACAACAGGATTTTTCTCAAACCCGGTGATCACATAAAAAATAAATATAAGCCTCTTCCATTTACACAAAGTGCAAAATAATATACTGTAAGGAGCTACCTTTCACTGAACAGCAGCATGGACAGGATGACCTAGCACTCTTTTAATTTTCTTTTTTTGTGATTAGATTTTTTCCTTTGCAAAATGAAACTGTCTGGCAGACAATAACCTGAATTAACATCATATAAAGACAGAGTGTGTACCATATCTTGGCTCCTTGCAAGCAAGAATCAGACTTTCTGCCACCAGATCTGTACTTTTCCAGAAACATTTGTCTAGTTAACTTTTTCTTTCAAAGTAGCTTATCTTTTTGAGTCATATGTAAAGACAAGCACATCTAAGGCTTAAAAATTTATTTTTTAATTTTTCTACATCTCTGCATAGATGAATGAATTCTGATATCAAAATCTAATTCATCTTCCCCCTCAGAAAAAAAAACCTCCCTTCAAACACACACACATTTCTATATGATAAAAATAGTATGGATTTCATTCTCTCTGTATCTCTCATAAAAATTGACAAACAAAATTTGAAATGTTAAAACTGAATTCCTCCAACTGATTGACCAAGCAGCCAGATGGATTTGCTTTTCCAAAGTTTGCAAGGGTTTTTTCTCTCCCATAATCAACCAATATTTAGCTCTCTCTCTCATTGTTAAAGTGTCATATAAACCTCTTTCGGATTACTAAAAACAAAATATGCCCAATCAAATGAATGGCAAGCAAGACAGCCTTTGTTTTCTTAATTCTGTGCCATGCTTCTAATAGGGCAAACAAAGAAATAAACTGCTTCATAAAGCAGACAGACTTTCCTGATTCTTAACAAGAAAATACAAAGAAACAATGGTACAAGCTCTGGATAAATTTGCCAGGCAAAATAATTTAATCTGAATCAGACTGTACTACTTCAAACTAGAATTGTTTCAGCTTCCACATAAATCTGACATAGGCCATTTGACAATTTTTAGGCTATGTCTACTAGTGATATTAAAAGGCAGTTAACATAGATTTTTAATGGTTAAACTGTTATCTTCGTAGCTGCAAGGTTACATGCTGCAGCTCCCTGGGGGTGGGGCTGGCAGCCATGTAAATTTTACAATACAGAGCTTGCAGTAGGTTAAGCCGGTACACTCTGGTTAAGCCGGTACACAACTATTAAGCCAGCTCCCAGCATGCACCAGCTCCCACCTGTTGCCCTGTCCCCCGGTGAGCCAGCTGCCGCTTCTGATACCAAGCCAGCAGCACAGGATGGCAGCTGGCTCCCTGCAAGCAGGACTGGAAGCCTGGCATGTAACCATTATGGTAACCGACAAACTCATGCTTATTGGTTAACCATTTAAATGCTTACACTGTTACATCTCTAATGTCTATATTGGAAATGTTTAGCAACAAATGTACTGTTGACATACAAGTCATCAAAACTGAAAACTCACCAAACCTGGTTTTCTGCCCAGTATTGATATTTCATGCCCACATTATTATCTTCCCTGTCTACAAAAAGAGCAAAGCAAAGTGGGTAAGCATCCCAAGATGGCTGGCATCACCATCGATCAGTAAGTATGTGGGAATGAGCAACGTAGCTCTACACATCGAGACAGAGCTCCGCTCGGACCCCTGGGTCCTGCACTTCCCAGTGGATTTTTGGTATGCCTCAAGACCCTCCCACTGCTTCTTGCTTTTCTCAGAGGCAAGAGTTCTCCACTTAATGAGCCATTTTCATTACAGGCAAGTCACTAATTTGAAGGGGGAAAGCCTTCCTTGAAGTCCCTTTTTCCCTAGTGCCAGCCCACCAGGTGTGGGGAGGGTTGGGGGGAACCCAATCCTACACTTACTACAGGTTCTGGCCCAGAGCCCTCGGTAGAGGCCACTAGTGGGTCTCCTGCCCTTGTCCTCACAGAACAAAGCCTCTCTCAGGGCCACTTACCCTACCACTCCCACAGTAGCTTCTCCCTGGCTCACTAGGTGAGAACTTCTCCCAGATGTAGCCTTCAGTTCTACTCCTCCTTGTACTTCTTCCCCTCCCATCTGTCCCTCCTCTCCCTCCCATGCCTTACCTGAGGGGAAACCTTTTATAATGGACCAGCAGGTGCTAACTGGCTGCAGGTGTCCCATTAGCTTGCTGCAGGACCAATCTCAATGAGTCCCAGGTGCCTGCCTGTCTTCACTCCTGGGCAGCAGCCTCTGGCTGCCTATGCAGGGAACAGGAACCTGCTCACTCAACTGTGTGTATACCTGCCCCCCATCAAACTCCTGCAGCCTGCTGTCTTTGATCTGTCACAGCATTTTATGAACATGAAAAACGTCCCATCGGCCACCTCTGTTTGGACATAACACAGATCCAGGCTCACAGAAGTACAGCTTCTGGTTGCCTCACTCCGCCGCCACACTCCTACCCCATCGGCTCCATTAGCATCTTCCTGCATTGCTGCCCCCCCCCCCCACTCACTTGCTTCAGTACACAGCAACTTACTGCCCTGTGCCACTGCAGCCCCCTGCAGCCTCGGCTGCACTAGAGCATCTTACTACCCTGCATGATCGCCACCCACACTGCCCCAAACCCCGCCTGCACAGCAACTTCCCTCCCCTTGCTTTGTGACCCTGCATCTTGTCCTTTGCTTCATGCTCCACTTACAGTTGCTGAGAGCCTTTACAGACATCAGGACTTGAGAAAAATTCCTCACCACCTCACACACAGGTTGTCACAGGACTGTCCCTCACCTCCTGGTCTGCTTCCATCTCTTCATCAATAACTCCTGTCTTTTCTGACTCTAGGATGTGAGAAGTATCCACATTCTCTTTGGGTGGGATGTAAGTTCCCCACCCAGGATCACATCCAGTTCTTTATAAAAACATCATGTTATGGGTGCCACACCTTACTGGTTGTTTGCCTCCTTTGCCTTCTGGTACAGCCGGAATTTGTCGATCTTTGCTCTGCATTGTAGGCTGCCTCACTCATACCCCTTCTCACACAGGGTTTGAGAAATGTGACCGTATTTGTCCCAGTTCCTACGGGGTTACTCACAGTTGTCAATGCACCAATTTCACCCCACACGCTGATAAGATTCAAAAGCTCTGGGGTGCCTCAAGCCGGAGAGCATCCTGAGTGACAGGCATCCCTGTTTCCCTGAGGAGATACCACAAGGACCACTATACAATACGCCAGACACCAGGAAATGGATTTTCAAGTACTCAGGGTTTGCAAGTAGGAGAGATGGATCGGTTTAGCTATTTAAATGGCTGCAGAGCAGTGAAGTTCAAAGCGCTGGCCAGACTGGCTAATCAGGCATTAGGGGGAAACATGTTGGAGTTCAATATACAGGCAGTCCCCGGGTTACATGGATCCCACTTACATCAGATCCCTACTTACAAACGGGGTGAGGCAACCCCGCACTAGCTGCTTCCCCCCAGCAGACCAGGGAGACGCGGAGCGGCTTTTCTCAGCAGACACCTCAGCTTGAGAATAAAGGACTGAGGGAAGTGAGGTGTGGGAGAATAAAACTGACCTCTGGAGAAATGTTTGGCCAGAATTTCCCCTACAATATGTACCAGTTCCGACTTACATACAAATTCAACTTAAGAACAAACCTACAGTCCCTATCTTGTACGTAACCCGGGGACTGCCTGTACTTGACAAAAAACCTGTTCAAGTACATGATTGATTGCATGTTTGTCAACAATAAAGTGAGGGGAAGAGACAAAAGTCCCTTGCAGACGTAGAAGGTTTCTGTCACCAAAACTAGGCATTTGTCATGACTTTTGTAACTTGCAACATGAACGCTCTTCAGGCTTTAACCCAAAAAGAGTTTTTTGGTGACAAAACTTGCCAGTGTAGACAAGGCCAAAGGAGAGCTGTTCCAAGGATGGTTACTTCGTGAGCAGAGTGAAAGAAACTGGCAAGATCTATTATCAATGTACAGCTTTCCAAATGTTATTAATGGCACCAAGTAAATATTAAGCTCTTTAAAAAGCCTTTTGATCAGGACATGAAGGTGAATAAAACACCATGCCTGCAGGATGGTTTACCCTCATGCACCAGTTTTAGTAACTAAACATAATTAACTGATTATCCAATTACCGTTCAATAAATAAATTGAGCCCAAAGAGAGTGTTGGAGTGAAGCCAAGAAACAGCAAAGAGAAGAAACAACATCCTTAGTGTAGATCCACACCCATTCAGCCCAGTCACTGACTCACATTTGCAGTACACAAAAGCTTCTTTGTACCTGAAAAGCTTAGGAACAGTGGTACATATTTTTTGAGTGCCATCTACTGGCACGTTAACTAATATACATATATACAGACCTCTCTTTTATCGACCAAACTCATAAACAACCAAAACCCTAAGGGCCCGCCAATAATAAATCACTGTCCACCAGTTTATTGTTGGCCACAGTTTATTTCCTATCAAGGTTATTCAGAAAGGATTTTACAGCAGAATTACCCAGACTGAAGCTAGTAGTTTTGAACCAGATATAACTGGGGCAGTAGTGTGTGTGTTTGGAAGAGCCAACTACACTTGAAACAATGCTGCAGGAACAATACTTGTTTATTGGTAGCCAGGGCAATCACATGATTTAGTCAGGGTACAACAAAAGAATGTTATCCTTTGAATGCAGTGTTGTTGTTGTCACCCTGTGCATTCTGATAAGTTCATTTGCACATCACCAAAGCCAGATTCACTGAAACTCACTTTGCCCGATCCTTTAAACATTTAACTATTCGCTATGTTTTCTGTTTTAGGAATAGAATACTCTTCTACTAATGTATTTACTAATGGACATCATACATCCAGGCCCCAGCAAAAATATTATATAAACAAATTCAGAGGAGTGGCTAACAGCTACTGGTTTATACTGTAGCGTGGTTTATACTGGCACTTTACAGAGCTGTAACCTGTTGTACACGCGCGCACGCACGTGTGTGTATGTGTGTATTTTTTCACACCTTTGAGACAGAAAGCAACAGCACAGTAAAGTGCCAGTGTAGACTTATCCTATGTGATATAAGTTCATCTCATTTTTCTAGAGAGAATCATTGATTTTGCAGAGCAGTATAATCCAGATTGGTAAAATTCAAGCATATGTGGTACAGAATAACGATGTTAAAAGAGCAGGTTATTTGGCTAATCATGTAGTCGATACAATTTTTATCGAAAATAAGGAGAGGCTCTTACTACATTTGAAATGCAGAGGCATAGCAGTCCTGGACCAGCGCGAGCCAAGACTGCTCAGTCCCGGCTCATACTGGGCTCAGCAGTCCCTGTTCATGGCCAACCCCAGCCACCGCAAACAGGAGCTGCTGCCAGAGCAGCCTCACCTATCCCCAGCTGCTGCCTCTGATAGTGGCGGGGAGGGAGGAGGGAAAGGCCCCTCAAAGATGGTGCTGGTGGTAACCAGCTTTTAAGCCAGCTCCTCCCAGCACCAGTTCCTGCTTCCCCTATCAGGTAGTTGAGTGGAGTACTCCACTACTCACGTACATCCCTACTATAGAAACAAGCCTTCTTCATGCTCCCAAACAGAAATTATGTTACTTAATGTTTATTTAAATAATCTGTTAATTTGTCTTAAATTAGTATAGTGTTTCTAACCAATTCTAAAGTAATTTTTCCTTTCCTCCCTGGCTCATAAAGGAGGGTTGGGTTAAAAACAGGAACTGCTTGAAAATAGAAGGAGGGTTCATATCTTTAACATAAAACGATGATCAATTATTATAGCACTACTTTGTAATCAGAGATTAATAACAAAAGAAAAGAAAAGCCATCTGTGATGGGCCAGCGGCGGCCCGCACTAGAACGGGGCGGGCAACAGCCCCGCCGCCAACCGAAACCCCAGGAGGGACGGCTGTGCCGGTGCACCGGCAGGGAAACACGCCCGCCGCTCGCGGCGGGGAGCAAAGCCCGGCGGCCAGTGCAGGCAGCCAGGGCCGGCGGAGCGAGCCGGATGGGCGCGGCCCCAGCAGGGCGCACCGAGAGTCGACCCCGCCTCCTTCGTGCTGGCGCGGGGACGTCCACACCACCGAGGGCGGAAGCGGGGCATTCAAAAGGAGGCCGCGGACCCAGCATCGGGGAGGGACGCCGCGGAGACGATCCCTCCCGCCGCGGTGGAGCCGGACGAGCGGGACAGTGGGGGAGCACCCGACCCAAGGACCCAGCGCCGCGGGCGAAGAGGTGAGGCCAGGCGATTCGGGGGTCAGGGACGACCCTACGGGGGCGGCTAGGAAGCAGCCCGGGACAGGGACCTTTTGGCACCCGTGGGCTGACGCGCTATGGGTTGGAATCCCGTCAGCCGGGTGAGGGAGTGGTAACCTCCAAGCCCTTAGGGTCCCAGGTTGGGACCCGATGGAGAGGGAGGGCCCGGGTCCTCCTAGCCCCTGCCCGCAATGCTGCGCACAGTCCCCCGCGGGGGGGAGACCAGGGACGAGGACCCGGAGTAGGAAGTGACCCCTGGGAGGCGGGACCGGCACCTCCTGGACCGAAGGGGTGGATTAGGGCTCTCTGGGCCGTAACCCTCGGGGAGGGGGCACGAGCTCGTGCCCACGGCCTTGGAAGTACACGAGAGACCAGTAAGACGGTGAGGCTCGCTGGGCTGTGACCTTCGGGGAGGGGCATAGGCTCGCGCCCATAACGGACCCCGTCACACCATCTAATTAAGAAAACTTGATGATTAGTAACCATCTCCAAGGAATATCTGCCTCCAAGTGTTTAGTATAGAAGCCACTAACACACACCTATAAAAAAAACAACGGTGCAGTGGTTAAAACAATAGTTTTAGGCTTCGGAGAATGAGGCTCAATTTGCTGCTCTGCTATAGACTTCCTGTGTGACTTTGAGCAAGTCCCTTAATATACATTAAAGACAGAGATATGTAATGGTAATCACATAAGTACCTTAAACAGGAAGAGGAGATAAGTTTTAATTAACCATCTCGCATTTCTTAGAAATTGGAGCAGATTTCCAGATTCTGAGATCCATTTTGCTGGGATTCTCTTATTCTCCCAATCCGTGAGCTGAAAAAAAGTTAGTCCACATCTCTCAACATCTCCCTTCCTAATTTTCTGTTCTCTGTTACTAAGTTTGGAGGAGGCATGATGGCAACAGCACGAAACAGGCTGAGCTCAAATTCTGTGGAGCAGTAGCAAGAGAAAAAAAATGCAATCCACGTCAATGTCACTCACATAGGTATGTCCTCTTAAATGCATTCTCTGTTTCCAGTAATTGAATAGGGTGTATTTCCGAACACCAGATCCTTTTTCAACAGGGAAACTCAAGTTAATCTCCACACTACTAGTCTGCAAAATGCAACTAAAATTAGAAATAACATTTCCTTATTAAAAAGAAAACAAGAACTACATCCAAGAGAGGTTACCTATAAATGACAAATTCCCTCCTCCTATAAAATCTTAATGATGCAAACCAAAAATATTCTGAGAATTTATCATTAGCTAAGTTATAAACTAATTGTTACTGTTTTGATTAAGCAAACTGAATACAAAACAATTATGAGTGCCAGACTAGGCTACATCAAACAGCAACTGCAGAAAGTTGATTGTTTATGCCTGTACCGGAATAAAATAAATTTTACTTTCAGCCGACAGCTACTAGGTTGGGGTGAGCAAATACTGGACCAAGGGCCAGATCCAATCCACCAGGGTTAGTCCCTGGCAGGTCCTCACCGCTATATTTACTTGCAGGTATAGGTGATCACCACACTCGTTGGCCGCAGACTGCCATTCCCAGAGGCCACGGATCACCATTCCTGGCCAATGGGAGCTTCAGGATTAGTCTACGCTGCTTTCTGACTTTCCTATTGGCCAGGAGCAGTGATCTGCAGCCAAACAAAGCTGCGATCAACTGTACCTGCAGAGACGCAGGTAAATATAGCAGCAGTGGCTCACCAGAGGCTAACCCTCACAAATTGCCACTATTTTATTGCCCACCCCGTATTACATCAAGCCTTCTGATTAATTTGGCTGTGTTGTGTTGGGAAACCTTATTTCTTATTTAATTCAGGGCATACTCACAAATGAAATCAAGATGCCAAGCTTGCCTTCCAGTCCTTATAAACGAAGCACTTCATAAGTAAGTGGAAGGAGAATATAACAAAGTAACTGAGCTTACTAGCATAGAGATATTGCTAAAGTTTGGCTAACTTACAACAAAAATGAAATGTGCCTATAAAAGATGTGAAAGAAGCAGAAAATGTAGCAGTGAACTCCAATAAAAACTCATGCAGCATATATACAAAGTTTTAAGTCATCAATGTCAGGTTGTTTTTACCATTTCCTTTTTGCAGTGCTATTTTTTCATAAAGCCATACATTTCAATAATAAATGACTAAGACCAACATAAAAGGGCAATGGCCATAGTATTCTTTATGAATTGCAACTTAGTTATATTTGTTACAGTCTATTTATGTAGACGGGTTCATTTAATGCAAGTTAAACCTCATGTCTGCAATTCTTTACATTCATTTAGGAAAACTTTTTTCTTGTCCAAAGAGGTGGCGGCTCTGACTTGTGTTACAGTAACAATGCACATTTCACGAAGAGTAACGGTAGTTCGAACTAGGAAGCCTAGTCCGAACTACCTAGTTCGTGCCCCATGTAGCCGCCCTGCACGGGGTTCGAACCAGCAGGGTTTTAAAAATGGCGGCTCCCCGCTTATGCAAATGAAGCCCGGGAAATTCAAATCCCGGGCTTCATTTGCAAGTGCGGTATGCCTACATTACCCCGCTAGTTCGAACTAGCGGGGTAGTGTAGACATACCCAAAGAGTTGTACAACAAGGTCAGTATCATTGTCTTTATTTTACTAATGGGAAAACAAAGAGATGACATGACTTGCCAAACATCACCCAGAAGGCCAGTAGTAGAACCAGAAATAGAACCCAAGTCTCCTGAGTTCCAGTCCAATGCTCTAGCCACTGGACCATACTACGCAAGTAATTTAGAAGCTTAAATACCATTGATTTTCAATACGAGTAAGGCTATGTCCACACTTTAAAGTAGCTGCTACTGCAAATGTAGCTCTTCAGTGCAGATCAGTGGTTTTCAACTTTTTTTCATTTCTGGACTTCTAAAACATTGCAAGTAGAGGTGTGGATCCTTTGGGAAATCTTTCACATAGTCTGCAGATCCCCAGGGGTCCACAGATCAATGGCTGAAATTCACTGATGTGAACATTAGTAATCCTACAGGAGGGATTCTCCCATTGACACATGCAATTCATCTCCCGGAGAGGTGGTAGCTAGGTTAATGGAAGAATTCTTCCATTGACCTAGCAATGTCTATACCAGAGGGTTAGATCTGTCAGGGGTGTGGATTCTTCACAGCCCTCAAAGGCATAGCAATACCGATATAAATTCCCAGCGTAGACCAGCCCGAGGATCATAAGCCACCGAAGCATTTTTTTAAAGTTTTACTCTGAGGCTGTTTGGATTGTCCAGAGCAGAGGCATCTCTCTGTATCTCAATATTTTTTTCTCCATCTGAGCAAACTGATATTTGCAACTTACCATAAACAAATTTGACAAATGTCTTCAATAGGAATGAATTATGCCAAAATTATAAGGCCTGAATTGCATTTAGGCCTCTTTATGCTTCTTTGATAGTGTAAGTGGATTTTAACGTAGGCATCAATTATATTTTGTCAGATTGGTGTAAAAGACCCTTAGTAAAAGTGAGAATTAAGCCCTTAGAATCAATATTGTTCTATTGAACCATCAGAAAAATAAATGAGTTGTTATGCTGTTTATAACAGGAGAAAGAGAGAGAGAAAATATCTCTAGGTTTGTCTGCACAGGAAATTTTACCAATATAAGCACTAGAACTATATGACTATACCTCCTTTATGTATACTCTTATTTAGTAATAAGAATGCCATTTTCCCTATTTAGATTGTGTTGCTTTGGAAGTGGTTTAAACTAAAATGAAAAAGCCACTTTGATTCCAGAGTAAGATTTTCCACACAGGAAAATGGCTGAGTTATACCAGGAAGTTATACCAATATAACCACAGCAGTACAATTATACAAGTAAAATTCTGCCTGTAAATTTCCCTATGTAGACCAAGCTCAAGAGGTCTAGAGAGAAAGGTTGTCAAACTTCTAAGCTGCTCTAAGCAGTCTCAGTTTTCACTGAAAGTAAAAGGCTGTAGCTGTTATGGCTGTGAAGGAAGCTTTTCACAATGTGTGCTAAAGTGCTTGTCTACACTTAAAATAGGCTGTGTTACTACAGCACTTCAGTGAAGACTCTACCTATGCCAACAGGAGGGGTTCTCCTGTCAGCATAGATGATAACCAACTTCACTGAGCAGCAGTAGGACGACAGTAGAATTCTCCCATCAACAAAACACTGTCTATCTGAGAGCTAGGGCAGTTTTACTGTATTGCTCTGGGGTATGGATTTTTCACACCCAATCAACACAGTTATATCAACCTAATTTCTGATACAACTCCTGGCCTATACTACAAACTTATGTCAGTATAACTATATCACTCAGGGATATAGAAAATCCCCATCTATAAGTGACCTAGTTATACCAACCTAACCCCCTATCTAGACAATAGGAGGGCTTCTCCCTTTGATCTAGATTTCATCTTTCAGGGAGGTGGAGTACTAAGGATGTGAAACTGCAGCTGTCTGGCTAATCATGTAGTTGATACCATTTGTATCAACTACATGATTAGTCGATAAAGGCCGCTCTTTACAGCTGCAGTGGGAGAAGCTCCTGGAGCCAGCTGGAGCCAGGACTGAGCAGCCCTGGCTTGCACCAGCTCTGGGAGCCACCCACACTGCAGCTATGCATTTGAAAATGCAGAGGCAAAGTGTCCCGGACCAGGGCGGGCCATGGCCAGGTGTTGCTCCAACAGCAGCCCATGGCCGCCGCGAATGGAGGCTGCCCTGGCAGCAGCCCATGTTCGCGGCTGCCGTGAACAGGGGCGGATGCCGGAACAGCCTTCCCTATCCTCCCTGCTGCCTCTGATAGAAAGGAAGGGAAGGTGGCACCAAAGAGACAGTGCTGTGGGGAACTGCCTTTTAAGCTGGCTCCCCACCAGCACTGGCTCCTGTCCTTCCCACCCTAACCCCCAGGCTACCTCTCATAAAGAGGCAGCAAGGGGAGGGGAAGCAAGTAGTCGAGTACTCCACTCGACTATCTGATAAGCTTATGCTTATAGGGTAGTAGAGTAGTCGACTACTTGCTGACATGCCTATGGAGTACCGATGCCAATGTGAGAAGTTCTCCTGTTGGCATAGGTAGCATCCTCACCAAGCACTATAGTGGTGTAGCTGCACTAACTGAAGCTGTGCCATATCAACACTATCAGCGTAGAGAAGTCTTAAGTGTAACTGATACAGCACTGTCTGCTTGAGTTTGTCAAGTCTGAAACAATAACTCTGAGATATCAGCTACCCCATTTCTTTTTATAGATACTAGCTTGATGCCAAGGATGACTAAATAACTTGTTTTCACACCTTTCCTTATACCCACTATTGCATATACCCCATTTCTTTAGAACTAACTTTTTACCTCCAGTGGTTAAATCAACCACGATAAAGAACACACCAACATGCCATCTGAAGATTCAAGTGAATTATCTACATCCCCCTCACACACCAGATCCTTGGGGGGCCCAAGCTAGTAGATTTTGTGTGCTCCAGCTCTGCACTGAGGTTGCAGGGGCTGGGGTGCCAGCATAGGCTCCTCAATGCTGGGGGGAGCCCTGTGCCTCTGGGGCTGAGGCAAACTGGGGGCTGCATCCAGCCCCTGAACCTGTGGTTCTCCACACCTGAACTATGTGAAAAGGCTACAAAACATCTCAGGACCGCACTAAAATGCAGAAAGCCTTATAAGCCAGTCACTTTCAAAGCCAGTTCTAGAAGTATTTCACGAAGCTGTCAAGAATGCTGGAGACCAGTGTTCCCTCTAAGCTGAGCGGCAGCACAGCTTCACAGGTGATTAATCAGCCTCACCCAGTCAGAGGCTCAAAGCTCCATGCATGGAGCTGACTGGGCGGGGCTATTTAATCACCTATGAAGCTGTGCTGCCCAGCAGCGTAGAGGGAAAGCTGCTAATGACACAACACATTAGAAGTTGTGTGAACAAACATCATTGTCCCATCATACTTTCTATTTACTCATGAGATATCACACACTACAAATTCTGGAAGCCAATATGAAATGCACTGTCACTTGTTAAACCTGAAGCTGGACACTGGTTCCAAACAAGACTGGCAAATGATCACTATGTTTCTGCAAGGTACTCAACTGAATGATTAGAAGCAAGTAGTGCAACAGCGAAAGACTAAGCGGCTGAAAAAATGAAGAACTCTATCATATGAAAAAAATTGCATACATGGCTGATGAACGCACCAATGCCCCAAAGTCACTGCATATTGCGTACTGGTTTCCACCGAACTGCCAATACAGAGGCAGCAGCATGGAGGAGGCAGGCAGGAGCCAGTGCTCACGGGGAGCCAGCAGCCTACCCCCCGTGCTGCTGCCTCTGATGCAGAGGCAGCAGTGCAAGGCGGGAGAGGCAACAGGAGCCAGTGCTCACAGGGAATCGGCTCCCGTGTCCCCCTCCCTCTCGTGTAAAGTGTAACTGCTGAAAATTTCAGCAGTTACAAGTAAACGCATTTTAACATCCCTAGCTATTACCCTTTTAAATTCCAAATAAATATGGATTAAATGAACATTTTAAAACCATTCTTGGAATCCAAACTTTGTCCAAATAAAATGAAACACATTTCAATGCACCTTTACATTAAATTTAAGAGATGCAAATGTTTGTGTATTTGTACTTCAAGAATCTGTATTGTCAGCATACTTGGATAATGCTACATTTATTATCATTACACTCTACAGAAGCTATATGTAATTTATATTACTTATAGGTATAAGATTCCTTTTATTCAAAACTTTTCACTAGTCTCCTCGGGCCCGGAACACTTGCTGGAGATTTCTCAGCATCTTGGGGTCTTTAAACCATCATTTGAGGACTTCAATATCTGAGATATAGGTGAGAGGATTATTTCAGGAGTGGGTGGGTAAAATTCTGTGGCCTGCATTGTGCAGGGGGTCAGATTAGACCCCTTCGGACCTTAAATGCTATGAGTCTATGAGATTATCAATACTATAGTTATTAAATCATTCAGCATATCATGTAAATGGATTAAAGATTATCTCGGCATATACAGAATAACAAAATTGAAGGTTTTCATATAGCACTAAAATTATCCCTTGCAGATTTTATTTATTTATAGAAAGGCATATATTTGCAAGCAGCACAGAGGCCATGAACATAAAGCTAACAGCTTATCTATGCCCTTAAAAATCTGATATTAAAATTAAAAATCATACAGTTAAAAAGTCTTCATGTAGAACTGGAGTAATTACATCAGTGTCAATGTTGTTATGCTCATTTACAGCAATAATTAGAACAGAATTTGAGCCTATACTTTTAAAAGCCTAATTGTTTTATCTGTGCTATAAAACACTTTAGATTTCTAAAATTTTCTGTTTTAATAAATTAATGCCAATTACTTTTGCTGTTTCTTTATTGCGGGCACTTCTCACATACTAGACAATGAAAATATACTTTTGTGTCAATATCTAAGTTATGTCTAATGTAGAGTAGGACAATTCTTGTCCAATTGCTTTTTCGATCAAAAAATTCCTTTTTGAGGCCCAACATTTTTCTGAACAGTTTGATAGTAATTTTTTGAAGAGCTGAAATGTTTAATTTCAAATTTTAATTTCAAAATGTTTTATTTTGACTATTTGATATGGCAGTTTAATTTAAAATTTGGCCAATTAAAAAAACAAAAACAAGCAAATCAGGTGAGAAACATCCAAAAAAATTAATTAAAATGAAAAACTCAATTTTCGTGTGTGTGTGTGTATACTGTTTTGAGCTGATTGAAAACACTTTCGTTTATTCAAAGTGAATTATAAACAAAATAATATGGAATTGACTCAGAATATTTCTGTCTATTCAAGATATCCCTTAGCTCTGCTTATTATCTTGATAGCTAAGCACCTAAAAGTCTCACTCTCAAGTTTTTGCAATAAATTAAATATGGAGCTTGGTCTCCTGGCGGACAGTCCTGAGCTTTCATAACAAGACTACCCTTCCTCCAAAAGTGTGGATGAAGAAGAGAAGAGGACCCATGCAAAGAGAGAAGGATATATCAGGACCTGCAAGGTTTGACATTAGGGTTGCCAGGCATCCGGTTTTGAAGTGGACAGTCCACTATTTGAACTTTCTGTTCAGGAAACAAATTGAGAAAATATAAATGTCCAGTATTTTCTAAATAAGATGTAATGTAGATTGTGATGTAATGTCAAGTGTGTCTGGTATTTTTGTTGAAACCATCTGGCAACCCTATTTGACACTGTTTTCTCTGAGATCTTGGATGGAACTAACAATACTTCTAAAAAAAGGAAGGGCATAGCTACCATGAAGACTAACTAGAGAATGACTGTTCTGAGATTTTAGCTCTGATGTTTGCAAAACATCAAAGTGGTCATTTTTCATTACACACCATTCTCTAAAAAGGGACTCCGGCAGCTTCCCAAACCTCAGACATTGGCCTAAGGGAAAACAAAGGATTCAGGAACAAGAAAAACAGTACCATTCTATAAAAATGTCCTGACAGGTCTTTGTGTTACATAAACATGATTTTTCACATCTCAAATCTTTAGAGAATCTTCTTTGAAAGTACTGTTTTCAAAGCAGCCTTCCTAGGCAGCCAGCATTTTATCTCTGCTTGTGGATAAGCTCGGTTCAAGCACTAGGAAGAGTGCCTAGGGGCTAGTGACAGAGTTGGGGATAAGAAGGATTTCTGCTTGAGGTGAGACTTTGGAATCAGACAGCAGATCTACGCTAAATTGTTAGGGCCCACAGAAGAGCTGCACAGGAGAAATTTGTCATACTGCTGTTTCTCTCTAGCCCTGCTTTTAGAGTCAGCTGGAGGCTGGGGAACACGGAGGGAGGGGAATGCTATTCACAAGCAGAGAAACAACCAGAGACAAGCTGTGCTTCAACCTTCCATGGCTTGTGTGAGTATACACACAATTCCTTTCTCATCACCATGACCCAATTAAGAAAGCCCATCTCATCCATATCATGATCCCCCAAATTTGTTCCCTGCCACTCATTACTCGGCTGCTCAGTTCCATTCCTCCCTGGTATCCCACATCCCAGTTCACTTAGCTACATGGTGGCTCATCTCCCTTCCTCACTCACATCTGTGTTCATTCCATCAAACCCCACATCTCTGAGATAACTAAGGCTATGATTTACACACAGGTATTTTTAGTAAAAGTCAGACAGAACACTGGCAAGAAATAAAAATTCATGGCCCACAGCCTGTTCATGACTTTTACTAAAAATTCCTCTGATTAAATCAGGAGTGGGGAGGGGTTGGGGAGTTGCTGCTTAGAGGAGACCAGAGTTGGGTGGATGGTGTCATTATTGGGGGGCCACCAAAGCTCCCTCTAAGCTGCATAGTAGCACGGCCCTGCTGCTGCTCCCACCCAGCCAGGGAGTAGGGCTCCAGAAAAGGAGCTGCCTAACTGGATGTGACTCCTCCCTCAGTTACAGCAGTAGCTCCCTGCTGAGAACAGAGCAGACTCTCCCAATCAGTACTAAGTCACCAGGATCAGATGGTAGTGACCTATGCTTTATTTTAAAATTGTCTTATGAATATGTAGAACTGGAAGACATTTTAAGCAAAATGCATCATGTAACATTTTTAGAAAGTTATGATCTGCTGAATCTGCTGTATATTCTATTTTTTGCATGTATCATTCTTGTATGCAAAGTCAGAAACACGAACTGTGGATCTGTTTATAATTCTGAATGTGCTAATGAGAGCCATTTCTGATACTCTGGAAATTTAATAGCTCCAACTGCTCAAGATAACAATCTGTGAATGGTTTAGGTTTTCCTGTAAGCCTGGATTGTGGTTGGTCATGCCAAGACATATGGCCAGGACATCTGATGCTTGAACTCATTTTGAACTTTTTCTACTCAAGGGTGAGAAAAGTTTGAAGTGGACACAAAGAATTCCCGCCTTGGGGAAAAAGGATATAAAGGTTGGAAACCATACAATAGGAGGAGTGGCCAGATGCCAAAAGACTGCCACTTACCACCCAAGTTGCCTTCTGGAAACATCTAAAGACTGAACAGGGGAAAGGACTGCGCCAGAGATAGGAGGCTGCCTAGCTTGTGATGGAGATTATTAGAACACCTGCATGTAACAAGTTTCTTAGTGTATTAGGATTAGCTGGTATGTTTTGTTTATTTTGGCTTAGAAACTAGCTTTGATCCATCTGTTTTCACTTTCAATCACTTAAATCCTACTTTTTGTACTTGTTTATTATCAAGCCCAGCATAAATATCTGTTACTTGGGGGTGGGGGAGCAACCACTATGTATGTCTCTTTCATGGATAAAGGGAGCTGAACTTATGACCTTTCTCCCTGTAAAAGTTTTTGGGGCTTGTCCCTGGATAGTCTTATAGTTGAGAACCTTCCCAGACCCAAGCTAGTTTAACATCTGTGTTGCTCTGCTGTGGGATGGTAACCCCAACTCTGTGTCTTGGCTGGGGGAGAGCAGAGCTTCTGCCCTTGCAGGACAGGATGGTGGGACACCCCAGAGGGCAGGCTCAGTGGAATGACCAGCACATCAGGAAGGTACTCCTCTGATCCAACCCATCACGCCTTACTTCTCACAATCCCAATATTCCCAAGGCTTCCTTCGTAACCCTCATACTCTCATTCCATGCCACTGTGCACAGACTAACTCCTGTTTCGTGTCACAGCCTACAACACAGCCCACAGTACTCCCACCATGCCGCCTCATAACTGCACTGTGATGAATCAGTACCAGCAGTTCCCAACTGCCAACCACGGACTGGCAGCGGGCTGCAAAACCCTGCCTGCTGGGATGAGGCACATTTCCAGGTCATGCCCCCAGTTTTGAATTAGCCCCACTCACTTGGAGAGTGTTGCGGCTGGCAGCCGGGTGTGCCCCTACTGGGGCAGCCTCACCACGGCCCCGGTTCCAGCTCTGGTGGCCGCTATGTGGCCGGGCTGGCAGGGCCCCACAGAGGGCGGCTGTGGCCATTGGCAGGGGCCAACTGCTGCGTGCAGAGCAGCTGTAGTGCTCAGCTTGGGCCAAGTGCTGATTATTTTCAGGAATAACGGCCTTGCGCAAGAGGATTTTTCTTGCGCAAGAAGGGGCAGTGTAGACAGCTCCTTCTTGCGCAAGAGCCTCTTCTGCAAAAATGGTGGCTCATTAGATATGCAAATGAGGCTCGGCGATATTCCACGCTTAGCCTCGTTTGCATAGCTCTGGCGCCAGTAGACATAGCCTAAGTGTCTTGATACTTCTCAGACCAAGTAGGCTTAAAAAACCTTGGAATCCAAAGGCTTGGTCCAATACAGCAAATCTGGTACCCAGCCACAAGGAGGAGCATAGGCAGGGCTGTAACACTAACACACATCCAGAGTTAAGGTGTCATCCCTGTATTACCTTCAAAACGATATAGTATTTTTCTGAAGAGTTTGTGTCATCTCAAATAGGCCATTTTAACAGATGTGTTTACAAGGATGGGACAGCCACCCCTATGGAAAGAACAAGGGTAACTCATCTTTAACATGGATTTAACCTATGGATTCCTGGGGACAAAATAAACTAAATCCATCTCCAAAGCTAGAATCTCAAGTGATGGCAGAAGTAATGAGATACAATGGTTAAAATACCACTAGAACAAAACGGGAATTATGTCATCTCAACATTTCAAAGAGAAAACGTTACAAACTAAATATGTGCAAAGATCTGTACAATAAAGAAAAAATTATACCGTTTTACCTCAATGCCCTGAGAAATCAACAGATATTCATGGGAACTGACAGCAGTCATCTGAAGTTAGGGACGGCCACAGAGGAGATATTATACTACCTCCTGGGAAGATCATTTCACGTACAACGTAACATAGCAAGCATGCAGGCTCAAAGATTAGCATTACCTTAGCTATTATAGCTATCTATCAGTCTTCCAATCAAATGAAAATTGGAAATGACAAACTTTAAAGAATCTTTAAATTAGGGATTTTAAATATTGGTTAATTGAATAGTCAATTAACCTAATGAATTCTTATTGGTTAGTCGACTATTTTATACTCCTCGGGCAGCCCCTGTCCAGTGGGGAGGGGTCTGAGCTCCTGGATCCGGCACGAGCTGGAACTGAGCAGGGCTGCCTGCCTGGCTCCTAATACAGTTTAAATGCTGAGCCACAGCAGGGGTAGGTACAGGACTCTGTGCAAGTCGGGACTGAGCTGAGCTGCTGGCCAGCCTGCTAAAAAAATTTCAGGGGGGTGGCGGGGAGAAATACTCGTGTAGTCTATAGCATTAACTGGTAAGCTTTTGCTTATCTGTTAATCAGTTAATCGACTATACTATTACTTCCCTACTTTAAACTTTTTACTTAAAAGATTCCTTAGTGAGAGATAGATCAATGGAGGTCAGCTGAGATAAGCAGTTCATGGCTGTCTAGCTTGTCAGCTAAGATGATGCAAAAGGAAAACGCAAATATTCAATTCAAAAAGAAAAAAATGATTTAAAAAAGTGTTAGTAATCTTCATCTAAACTGAAAGACTTTAGCAATAGTAAATAGCTTTGAAATGAGCTGGATTTTTTTCTGGTTATTCTCAGGCAGTTTATTCATTTGAGAGTTTCTATGTCTGGAGCTGTGGACAATGTGAATAAAAGAAAACTGGAGACCCAGTGCAATCAGCCAAAGTTGGATGAATTAGCCAACACGTCATTTTTAAATATCCAGAAATTACCTTCCCAGTTTGAACAAATCAACAGAGGTAACATAATATAATCTGGGTATGTAAATAATCAGTGCCATGTTTCTGCTAGAGTGCTTCAGTGTCCACTCTAAAGACTAGCTTGGAATTCAATAACGTTCCAGCTAATGGTTTCAAAATAATTAAAGACAATTTAGCACCTTTCAAATCTTTCAAAAGTGTAAAAACATATGATAGATAACTAGACCAATCAGATACTTACATGAGCTGCTTGGACGATAGTGAGCCCCTGGGTATCGTCTGCCCATAGCGCCAGTCAACACATTACCAGATGCTGTCAGCGGTTTTCAAAGTACAAAATCGAAATATTTAACTGAGGGGAAGAAAAGAACAAAACAAAAAAGTGAAGATTTAGTAGAATGGCTTTATCTTTTTTCATTAATATGCTAATGAGCTCCACAAATTTAGGGTAACTATGTTTATAAATGATATATAGCCATGTTGTCAGCAGAAATGAATTGTTATTAAGAGACTGCAAATTTATCATTAGCATTCAGTTTCCATTAATAAGCATACATAAATATTAAGGCAAATATAAATCTCACATGGTACTTTTTTACTGTAGCTTATTTTGGTTGATGTCCCAAACTAGTGGTGGGCAGGCTACAACCCATAAGCCACTTGTGGGCCACTGGGATTCTATGAGTGGCTTGCAAGGCATTTTGTTTACCATTGCCCATGCCAGATTCCCCTGGTTTCTTGTCCACAAAGATTTTTTCCTATTGATATTACTAAAGTGAAAAGCATGTAAAGCAAGGCAGATAAAGAGAGATGTGTGCTGATTGTACATAATGTTGACAGAGAGCCATGCATTCCCTCTGCATCCAAAGCACTGATATGGTTCAATCATCACGCCCCACAAATTCTAGGTACGCATGCGCAGTTAGCAAGACTACCCTATCCTGCAAGGCCACGTTGGTTACAACAATCTTGTGGCACACTGAGATAAAGGAGGGCCACTCAAGCGGCCCATTCACTAGCTTAGGTTGCCCATCGCTGTCCCAGACAGTGTAATTTAAGTTTCACTAAAGTTTTGCACACTTCAATTTTATTTAAAACAAGTGGTGCAGCTTTAGTTAGTGACAATGATACTTTAATTTGATCAAGGTATTTCTGAACAATGATAAAACTTTTTATTTAATTTCAAATAAAGTGAATATTACTCTAAAATCATTTAATCTGTATTGCAATTCAGCAGTTCTCTAAAAAATCAGAGTGAACTTAGTCACGCAGGAAAAGCAGAGTACATATAAACATTTTGGAGAAGAAAAACCTTGCCTCCAATAGTGCTGAGTCAAATGTTACTGAAACTGACAAGTATTAATTTAAAAATTTTCAGTCAACTAATATTATGGGTTCTGGAACAATTTTTTACAGTGGTGGTGCTGAGAGCCACTGATCCAAATCTTTTATATAACGGAAAACACTTCAAGAAAGGGGGTGCAGCAGTACTCCCACAATAAATAAGAAGCCCCATTGCTTTGTTCCTTAGCTCAAGATTTCTCTTCCACTTGTAGACCTTCCTCAGCCTATCTGCATGTTCTTTATCTCCCTCAATAGCCATCTTCTCACAACAAAAAAAAAACCCAACTCTTTCCCTAACCTGGAGAACAGAATTCTGTTTTTTACCCCTAAAATGTCAGGAAATGTTTTGCTACTTCAGGCTGCAACTACATGCACTTTCCAGTTCCCAAAGGACACCTTGAGAGGCAGCTTTGTTTAGCATATAGGGAGCAGGACAAGGTTGGGGAGCCATTTTTACAAATGCCCATACATGTCAACTCTGTGAATAAATGGCGCTTACTACAACCCATCTTGGCAAGTGATCCCTCACTCTCAGAGGCCTTGGGAGAAAAGTCTATTCTCATTTACAGACAACCCCCTAACCTGAAACGAATTCTTTCCAGTAACCATGCCACACAACCACATCATAAGCATCCAGGAACCCAGCCCTGTAACCAAACGTGATACCAACTCTGCCCACATATCTATACTAGCGAATTCATCACTGGAGCCAACAACATAAGCTACCAAATCAAAAGGTCATTTGACTGCACATCCAGTAATTTGATCTATGCCAGCAATGCCCCACGGTGCTGGCTGTGGGAGATCAGGGGCGGGGAGGGGGGAACTGGCTGGCAGGAAGCAGAGCTGGCCAGGAGCGGGTTAGGGAGAGCGGGGCTGGCCGGCGGGGAGCAGAGCTAGCCAGGAGAGGGTCGGGGGAAGCGGGGATGGCCAGGAAGGGGGAGGGAGGACCATCCAGGTGGGAGCGGGGCTGGGCCGGGAGCGCACAGATCCTGGGGCACTGCCCATCTCATGCATGGTCCCAGAGGGGCGCACAGGCGAGTCCAGTGCCAGGGATTCCATCCCGCCCTGGCTCCCCTCCCCCTCTACTACGTAGTTGTGTACTGCCTGGCCGGCAGACATGCTCGCGCAGTGTGAGCATGTCTACCAGGCAGTACACAACTACGTACTGATACTCATGATAATAATACAACTTACTTAATTAGAAAATATTGGACATTTATATATCCAGTATTTTCTCAATTTGTTTCCCGGACAGAAAGCTCAAACACTGGACTGTCCGGTTCAAAACCGGACACCTGGCAACCCTACAATCTTCTCCCACCCCAGTGCTGTGGGGGCCAGGAGGTTCGGGCCATGTGGCCTCCTCCCTCCCTGGTGCTCCAGGGGCTGGGAAGGCTGGAGCCACGTGCCCTCATCCCCGGAGCTGAGAGGCTGGGGAGCACATGTGTGAGCTCCCTCTCATCTCTTCCCCTCCCTGTGGTGGAGAATGGGGCCTCAGCAGAGGGGGCAGGGCTATAGGTGGGGTTGGGGGGCCTGTTTCCCCCAGCTGCACCGACTGCCCATGCACACAGAATAGGCGGATCTGCCTGTGTCTTTATATAGCTTGGTCCTTTGATCTTCAGATCACGGGAACAAATAATCAACAGACAATGGCCCCCTTCTCAGAGCATAGCTTCAAAATACTGGCAGGAATTTGAATTCTCCTCCCTGTTCTGGGGACAAGGGACTCAGAGTGAGGGACAGGGCTCTGGACTAGGACAGGGGATTAGGATGCAAGTGAAGTGTGGGCTCTGGCTGGAAGTGCATAAGGGGATTCAATGTATGGGGTGTAGGAAGAGATTCAGTGTGTGGGCTCCAGGCAGTGCTGATCTGAGGCCACTCCCACAAAGTGGTGATATGTCCCTACAACTCCTAGGAGAAGGGGTGGCCAGAGGGCTCTGTGGACTGCCTCTGCCCACAAGTGCGGCTCCCACAGCTCCCATTGGCTATGGCTGTCAGCCAATGGGAGCTGTGGACCCAACACTTAGGGTAATACCTGTGCCTAAAAGCCAGATATGCCGACCACTTCCTGGGGATGGTGTGGTGCCCAATAGGGAGCCTGCCAGCTCTGCACCAACAGGACTTTTAGAGGCCTGGTCAGCAATGCCGATGATTGAAAACTAGACGATTTACAACCCTAGCTACATGGCGGAAAGAAAGAGTCAACCTTACTCTTTTAGTCTAATATCTATCCCTAAAGAACCTATAACTTTTATAACTATTCTTCAGCATGTTCTGCACTGTAATATAATTTCCTCCATATCATTAAATGCTCAGCAAAAATCTCTTTCCATGTGCTTCAAAGATTTCTATGGTTTAACTGAAGCTATTAATTCAGCTGATTAAGCAAAAAACTCATTAGCAAAGCAAGCCTTGAATTTTCCCCCATTACATCTGTAGACTTTATAAATGTTAGAAGTAAAAGTTTAGAGATTGTAAAGTACTACACAGACTTTACTCAGAAGTCCATTGTTTCAACTGTCAGAAGTAGCATAAAAGGAATGCTAAAAGCAGCCCTTTAACATACGCCACCAGAGATGATGCATTAAAATGTGTGGTTTGAAGCCTTTTATAAATTTAATTGATAGTTCTGACACAAAAGTTTGTGAATGGGGAAAAAAAAGGATTCCTTCCTTCCCTAACCCATTAATAATTCTTTCCCTTTCTTCAAATACTCAGCATGTTAATCTTAGGTAAGAAAAATAGCCCACTCATTAAATGCACAGAGGTGATTATAAATGAATACACGAGATGGTAATAGTCAACAACTCTACAGGGATTATTCTAATCAGTATTTACAATTCCTTCCCTGCCTTTAAAAAGAAACTTGTAGGAGCTTTGCATAATGGATTGAAAAGTGTGGCATTTCTGTAGTTTTTATAAATAGATCCTTGTCCTCTTCGGTAAAGCCATAACTTTCTAAAACAATGCTACCTATTAAATCAACTAATATCCCTAAGCATGTGACACCAGCAATACGCTAGAGGTACTATTTTCTTTCCTTCCCCAGTGGCTGAAACAGCATCACAGAGGCCCTCTGTACAACAACAACAGCTTTAAAAATATGCTTAAACTGCTACACAGTTGGGCTAAACCAGAATGTGATTTTCCTAACAGTATGGCCCCCAACTGGGTGTAAACTATATTTAATTGGACTACTAATTTAAAAACTGGAAATTACAGCTCAGAACAAATATATAGAGGGAACTCAATGGTAACAAATTAAGACTGGACATGTACAGAGGATTCATTTGACTAATCTGAGATTTCACCAAGTTTGTTTTACAGTGAAAAACACACTTTCTTCAGAAATATAGGTATGCTAAATAATAATGTATTAGAGAATGATTTGCTAAAAATACACTTTAATCTTCCACATTGCCACTGTGACTTTTCACTTCAATATACCATCTTAATGATACCGCTGTGTTTTCCAGCAGGGATATGTTTAGACTAGGATAATCCAGCTATCTAGCTACCAAGTTTTAAAGCTTCAGTATAAACAGAAGTTGATTTGCGTTTAACATATTAGCAGGTAAAAGTGATCACTAGAGGGAAATCCTAAGGCAGTGGTTTCCAACCTGTAGTCGGTGAATCCCTGGAGGTCCATGACGGTACTGCCAGGGATCCGTGGAAAGTTTAAAAATAAGGACCAGGCCCACCACTTTTTTTCCTCTCTCTTTTCTTTCCTTACTTTTCTTTTCTTTCTTCCCCCAGGGAGGGGCGCCTGTGACATTTTAATAGATTGAAAAGGGGTCCTTATGCTCGAAGAGGTTGGGAACCACTGTCCTAAGGTATACTTCAACCAGTATGGCTAATACATATTGAAATACAACTTGCCCTTTCTATACTAGGGTGCTAAAACGTGTTAGTTGAAACATGATGACAGACACGTTTAAAAAATAAAAAAAACCTGTCCTAGTCTATACACATATGAGGCTGATCAAGGCAGGGCAGAACTGAAAATCTTAAATTGTCAAACAAGCCTAAGCAATTGTGCATGTCCTGTTTTGCATGTATACAGAACAGGTCACACATGTATCTGTGGTAAGTACAAGAGCACCAAGTAGCATACAAACTCAGAATGACCTGAAAACCAAAACCAATGAGTAGTCCTGTGACACCTTAGGGAATAACAAAAATAGATACAGTATCATGAGCTTTAGTGGGCAAAACTCACTTCATCAGATGGGCCGGAGAGGAATAACAGAAACCCAGAATTTTAAAACAGAAAAAGAAGAGAGGGAAGTACCCGTCAGTGTGTAGGACTAGTGCTAATGACTTGAGACTAATTAAATGGGCTAGTGTACTATACTTAGCTTTTGATGTAAAAATGAAGTGTTAAATGCAGGGAAGGCTGGCTTATAATTCAACATCCAATTCATGTCTTTGTTCAAGACCAGGGAAACTCTCAAATTTGCAGATGATTGTCAATTCCACTGTATTGGAGATTTGCAGAGGATTGTCAATTCCACTGTAGTTTAATTTACTGTAGTGTCAAGGCAGTGGATCTCTTGTGTGCACTGGTTCAGGGTGAGGTTGATGGTGGGGTGGAAACTGTTGAAATCCCTGCCTTCAAGAGTCTCCTTCTCTTGGGTCCATATGATGAAGATGTCTTCAATGTAGCATAAACAGAGGAAGGATGCTAGAGGATGAGAGCTGAGGAAACACTAGCCATAAAAAGGTTGGCAGATTGTGGGGACACGTAGGTGCCCATAGCAGAGCCACAGACTTGAAAGCTCATGACACTGCTACCCCTCTGAAACCTGAAAACCAAAGTCAGGCATTCACAATGTTATCAGTTGTAGGGTGACGGCCCTCTTTTTTTTTTTTTTTAAATGAGTTCTGGTTTATTATACTCCAAATACTTCTATAAAAAGCCTTTGTAGTGCCTTTCACTTCTCTTGCGAGCAGATGTAATTGCTAGAGTATCCCTTTATTACAGCTCCTGTTTAAGGAGTGTGTTGCTTTTGTTCTGGATGCCTGAAGAATTATTTGCTCACCTTTCATGATGACCTTATCTCAGCTTTCTGTGAGTATTTTCGGGAAATGATATTGACAGAAGTCATCCAACATAAGCGAGCATAGAAGACAATGGAAACATACATAAGGTGTATCATTTTATGATGGCCATGGAGGTGAGCACCTGAAGGCATTATACATTTTACCTACGTGCATTTTACTAACAGCCTTAGTGACCAAAGACTCCGACTACCTGTCATCAGATAATGGGGATATAAATCAGCTTGACAGGAATTCTGCCCACCCACACATTCCAATTGGTGCTGTTATTGCTCCTTCAAATCCTCTCCTCTTCCTTTACATGTTCCCAGTTAATCATTTCTTCATTCCTCTTTACATTTTTCATGGCTGCTGCAAGAGACTTTTACTCTACTTCTACTGGCCTCTCAACATTTGATGTACTTGAGAAAAATGTATCTTTACTAATCCGGGCTTTTCTATCCATGTTTAACTTGGAGGCAAATACCCAGCAGCTTAGGGCCAGATTTACTCCTGGTGTCAGTACTAACAAGTTCAATTACATGAGAGGAGAGTGCCAGCAAGTCATTTGACCTTTAATAGCTATCACAGACACTGACATTATTTTATGTTGTATGAATATAATAATCAGAGCACTGTGCCTAGAAGACAATTTTGCTCTTTGTTTAGTAATGCATCTCATAAGAATTTCAGATATCACAGCGATTGCAGCATAAGAGCCTTGAGTCTTCAAGCCTTCATTTAAGGACTTCAGTAGTCAGAAGTTAGAGCAGGGGTGGGCAAGAGGCAGCTATCGGGCTGGATATGGCCCACCAAGCCACTGGATCCAGCCTGCAGCCACCTCACCAGCACCCTTACTACAAAGCAGGAGCAACCACTCTGAAAAGCAGGCTACTAATTGCTCTGCAAGCTGGGTAGGGAGAAGAAAGCTGTGTGTGCTGTCCCCGCCCCTCAGCAAAATCGCCAACTCCCATTCGTCAGTTTCCAGCCAATAGGAACTGAGAAATTTTGCTGAAATTTTGCTCCCTTTGCTAGAGCAGAGACCCTGGGAGCAACTGCCCAGCACTCAGGCTATGTCTACACTGCCGTTTTTTTCAGCAGAAGATATGCAGATCGCACTCCCATTTGCATATCTTCTGCTGATCCTTTTTGCGAAAGAGGTTTGCTGCTAAAAAGCCCTGTGTAGACAGGGCCATTTGTCGAAAAATAAACCCTTTTTCACAAGATCCTGTAAACATCATTTTTTAAGGAATAAGGGCTGTTGCAAAAAAGGTTTTTTCCCCCGACAAATGGCTCCATCTACACGGGGCTTTTTAGCAGCAAAACCTCTTCCGCAAAAAGGATCAGCAGCAGATATGCAAATGAGAGCAAGATTTGAATATCTTCTGCCAAAAAAAACGGCAGTGTAGACATAGCCTCAGGCAGGGAGTCTGCAGAGCTGCTGGGAGCCTGCCTCTGTTACCTACCCCTACTTCCACACAACTACCTGCCCTACGCAACCACACAAACCCTCTGTATATCCCCTCTCCTCACCTCCTCCAGGTCACAACTCCCTCCCAGACATGCACTCCCTCCTACTCACTTTCCTCTTCTGCACCCATACCCCTCCTGGTCCCTGGACCTCAAGCCCTGCCCCAGATTTAACCCCCTCCTTCACCCAAACTCCCTCTCAGACTCCACATTCCCTCCTGCGCCCCAGTACTCTATCCAAAATTCCTTTATATATCCCACACACTGTCCCAGACACCATGCCCCTTCCATAGAAATGCAGCTTTGACCACTTATCACGATCTTGGAGTGCCCACCCCTAAGTTAGGGGTCTACTATAGGAATGGTGTCCTTAAACCTCCGACTGCCAGAAGCTGGAACTAGATAACAGGGGATGGATCACCTGTTAAAGTGTCCTGTTCTGTTCTTTTCCTCTGAAGCATCTGGCACTAGACACATTTGGAAAACAAGTTATTGGGCTACAGTATCATTATTCTGACCCAACATAGCTATTTTTATGTTCCTATACCAAAATGGCTGTCAGACTTTGCTCATATTTCCCAGGTCTGTTGTGTCTGAATAGCCTAGAAGACAGCTGCTGAGTGCTGGCTCCATCCCCCATCACGACCTTTCCGGTATAGGAAATCTTCCCGTCCCGGCTCATTTATCTTTATAGCTTTGTTTACTATCTATATAGAATTTTTTTTCTTTGTCCTAAGAGGCTACGTTTACATTGGAGAGACAGAAAAACAGGCAAAATAACATCC